>NC_039358.1:178742360-179097380 GCF_003573695.1 Papaver somniferum
ATTAGAGGGACAAGACATCCTAAACATGAACAACTTCCACATGAAGCTAAAGATACAAAGCATTACCTATTAGTAAACATACACAGCTAACGATACACTGCAATATATATGATGCATATATGAAACTAACGACATAAAACAAGCAGGAAATATTGTTTGCAACTTCAAATAGCCTAGCAACATTCTTAGTAGCTAATAACATTCTTAGTAGTTTGTAATATTCCAAAAAAGATAACCATACCAGTAAAATCCCACATTTTTTTTCCTGAATCATATATTTTATTAAAAAATGAAAAATGATTACAATTAAGTTCCACAATAACATAACAGGAACCTTACATAACCCTCTAAGTAGCAAAACAACAAAACCAAACTCAAAAAAAAAAAATTATTCAGCTCAACTGAATCTGGTCAACATTGGGCATTTCAATTCTTATAAGCCAGTTAGGTCTACCAACATGAAGTTGTCTTGTGCCTGCAGCAAGTGATGCACCTTTTTTAGCTGTGCAGTCTGCAGAGAAATTGACTTCTCTGTAGCAGTGTTGATATCTGATTTCAGAAAATTTCTTCATAGCAATCTTCCATCTTCCTTGCAAAAACCAAGGAATCTTCCCCTGAGAAAATCTTCTAGCACAGTTTTGGAATCTGACACTACAATGACTTTAAACATACACCATTGAATTGCCAGCTCCAAACCACACATAACGAAAAAATCCCACATTTCACCAACTAAAAAATGATTATCGGTATAAAAAAATCTGCAATCATGAAGTACAACAAATATTGAAGAGCTAATAAAGAATCAAGGCACAATATCTTAACGGATCAAGTAAGATCCACCACCATCACTACTTAAGAAGGGGATGAAGTACCAGAACTAGAAATACAAGATGGAACAATCATTCAAGAACAAAAATCATGTTCAGTTTTGGTCAACAAACAAAAATAAGTTCAGATTTAGGTCAAAAAAGCAAAAGTTAACAAATTCGAAAATAATTGACGGGTAATAGAGATTAAGATACTCTTATTACAAATCTAAAGTTTAATTTTCAATAAGGAAAGTACATCGAGAGATCGATCAAATCTCAGTTACGAATCAGAATAAAAGAAGAAGAAATTATCTATTTCTTTCGATTTGATGGTGAATCCAACTATTTCATCCCTGTTATTCTTCTTCTGCAACCTACAAATCAAAAGCGATTGATTAATTCATTCAATTTTTGTAGATTTGGTAAATTAATCGATTGAAATTATTCTTTGATGATTTTTACTCAAAAGTACAACTGAGGTGAGATTATAATAGATCTTATTCCAACTATGATTTCCGTAACAGATTTGAGATGAAATCAAACTGTTAAAGCTTTCCAAATGATTTTTCAGGAAAAAAAATTCGAAATCAAAGAATTAAATTTTAGAGATAAGTAACCTAGTTTAATTGGGGGCCCTAAAAAACAATTAGGGGCCTCCCACTAGAGGACAAAAAAAAAGTCATTAAAACCTAATTTGAGTCACCCCTTAACCAAAATATTTTTAAATGGCTAAACTGCCCCTGAATGATTAGTATTAAAACTTGATCAAGTTAAGTTAATTAGTGGGGTTAGATTATGTTAGATTAAAATCAGATTTTAGAATCATTTTTTTTTGTGAGTTGAGAAGAAGAAGAGGAGGAGGTTTTAGAGGAAAAAATAGGGATTTTAGAAATGAGTAATTCAATTAGGGGAAATGATGTTGGGAAGGTTCAAGCAACAAAGATGATTGTGTTGATGGTAAGATTATCTTAAATTCTCTCATGGATTGGATATATGTCACAACACAGAGAAAGAGTCGTCAATGTCGAGGGATGTATACCTCAACGACTCTATAAAGTCGTCAATGTATTGACACTAAAAATGACGACTCAAACCTGCAACTTTTCCAGGTTATGAAAAATCGTCAGGGTAATATGATATACCCTGACGACTCTTAGCTTGGGTCAGAAAGAGTCGTTATTTTGTGTGTTTATACCAAAACGACTCTGAAAAATTTTGGGACAGAGAGGCTGTTTGTTTTTCACGTGGGGTCGTTAACGTTTAAAAAAGGGTCGTTCATAGAGGATCGTCATAGGTTTCTATATTATGTTAACGATTCTAATCTATGGTCAAAAATATGAAAACCAGAAATATGGTCGTTATCTTGATCATCATATAACTTAACGATTTTTTATGGTGTCTACATGCATATGAAAAATCGTTAGGGTTTAGGCTTGTCGAATTGACGACCCTTTTACTGTAACTGAAATTTTTCGGGTGAAGATTTTTTTTTCTTTTCTTGGAGTCGTTAATGGTGGAGAAGAGAAGAGTCGAGAGGGTGAGATGGGAGGGAGTGATTTTTTTGTTTAGAACTAGAAATGAATTGGGGCTTAGGATTAAGGGTTAATAGGTTTTTAAGATTAATTTTTAGTGAAGGGTAAAATAGTATTTTTCACAAAATTTTAATACACCCCTGAAAAATTTGGGGTGCAAATAAAATGGATGAGGCCCCTAATTGTTTTTTGGGACCCCCAATTAAACTAGGATAAGTAACCTTATCTGTTCAACTTGATTTTGTAGGCGAATCTTCAGATCTATTTGTTGATGAAGATTATCACTTCTTTTCCATTGATTTTCACCGAATCTCCATAGAAAAAGTGTTGCTGATATTGAATTTAAGTTTAGATAATCAAGATCTTTGGTTGTAAACCTTAGATTTAGGTTTTGAAATGAATTTTCATTGCAAATCTCGATTACAAAATGTGTATTCTCCGCGCAGATTTAGGTTTCTCCGTCTTGTTTCTTTAGCAGATGAGAGAGAGAGTGAAAAATAAAAAGAAAATGAAAATGAAACTAGAATCTATAACTAGTTTTATTAGGTATAAATACTAAAGGGTCGTGTTTTCATTATTAAAATTCCTAATAATTAATTATGGGCCAGATCTGAAGAAAATTTGATTTTTTGGGCCTAGTAATATCATTTTCTTAAAGTATGGAGTTGAAAGTGGATGATCCATTAAGTGGGGCTTCTATATATTGACCCATATAGTATGGGGTTCTAGTATTTTTCACTTACTGATACATTCAAACCTAGTGGGCTAGCTTAATGGCCGGTCCTTTTCTGAAGCCCGGCTTAACCGGAGGTCCAAATTAAATTTTTTGGACCAATTTCTTCCTTCAAGGTCCAGTACACGTGCGAGTTTTTTAATGCGAATTATTAATATTCCAGGATTACCCCCATGTAAGTATACTAGTATAGTTTTCTTCCCATTTTTTCATTTTTACATTTGAATCGAGAGCTCTGTGTTCAGGGGATCTACGCCGAATTTTTTTTCCCTTCTCCTTCTTCATTTCTGGTTTTTATGTTCGAATCTCTACTATTAATCTCTCAGTTAACCAAGATCAAGTAACAACTGTTTTTAATTAAATCAATCGGTAAGCTAAAAAATTTCAGATTTTGAATTATTAGGGTTTTTGAAAGAGGAATTGATATAGATCTTCGTGATTTCGATCTCCATGTGTGTTAATTACTTTATTTTCATGAAAAAATTTCAGATCTAGAAAATTATCACGTTATATGTTTGGTTTTGAGATGATGGTACTGATTCATATACGTTGATTGCATCATAATCAATTTTGCAACTTTGATATTGTTACTAATTGTTTAGTTTTTGTGTTTAATTGATTATTTTGTTTTGAAGGTTTTATTTCTTTGATTGCAATTGATATCGATTTTTATTCAATTGAGGAGAGTACCATATTTATTTTAGTTTTTTCGTTCATTTTTTACTATGATTCAACAATGCATGTAAGCTATATTGTTCACTATCAATAATGTTTTTCGTTTTAACCAAAAATAACTAGGTTTTTATCAGTATAAGGTATTTGTACTGTGCATTTTTAGGGAAAACTTATTAGTATAGGATATCTGTGCTCTTCGATTATAATTTGTAGGTCTAAATAACCTAGTTTTATCAGTATATGGTATCTACACTGTTGGATCATAATGTGAAATCAACAATAACCTAGTTTTTATCGGTATATGGTATCTACATTGTTGAATCATAATGCAAAACTCAAGCGAGGGAAATAAATGGGTAAGCACTCTAATTAAACCTCAAACTTTAAATTGGAACATAAACTTGTTACGCCAGCTATTCCCATCGGTAGAAGTGCAAACAATCACTGGATTACACATCCCAAACCCCACCATCCCAGATAAATCAATACGGCCATATTCAAAAAATGGAGGTTACTCGGTCAAAAGTGGTTATCAGATTTTGTCCTCACGGACATTATCAACCACCAACCAACCACACAACTCCAATGCTTCTAGCTGTTCTGAACAGGAATTCAAAACTATTTGGAAAGCTAAGTGCCCTAAAAAAATCAGACTTTTCCTTTGGAAAGTCGCGCATAATGGATTACCAACAATGAAAACACTCAATCACAGAAACATAGCGGCCAGTGATATTTGCCCGATTTGTCTCCAACAATCGAAAACCACAAACCACTGCCTCTTCGAATGTCATAAGGCAATCCAGGTCTGGTTAATTCTGTGCTCTAAACTGAATGAAGAAGTTGGCCCAAGTAGTCCGTATGAAAGCATAATACTACCACCTCACCCAATACCAGCAACCATATACCACCAAAATCGAATCTTATAGACCCAAAACCTGGGACGAAGAAGGGTGCACTCAACAAACCACTTCAGAGCCCCACAGAATTTCAAGGAGTTTCTACTTATGGCGGAGAAGGAAGAGGCATTCACCATATGCTGTTACACCTTATGGAATATCTGGCTTGCAAGAAATGAGAAAATACATAAAAACATCAGTCAAACACCACAACAAATTTGTCATATTACTTTACTGCTCATCCAAGAATTCATATGGATAAACAAACATAATATACTGACGCGGGCATATTCTACACCTCGCAATGAAGGAACGAGGCACAATAGACAAATAGTTTGGGTACGATGGAATCAGCCACCCTCGAACTGGTTCAAAATAAACACAGATGGAGCTTGCAAATGCCAGCCAGGAGATACAACAGGATATGCTGGAGCGGGATGGTTGTGTAGAAACTCAGAGATAAACATGATAATGGCGATGCCGGCTCTAGTCGGGATAACAACACCACTAGTGGCGGAAACCTGGGCTTTCCTTCTGGCTACTAGAATGGCAATAAGCAAAGAATGGACCCGGATACTCTTTGAGATAGAATCGGAAAATTTGGTAGCCTTGTTGAACAAAGACAAGGAACAATCACCATGGATCATTCAAAATATGGTTCACGAAATCTAGAGCCACCTACAACTAATCAGAGAATTCTCTATAGTCCACTCATTCAGAGAAACAAATCGAGCGGCAGATGGATTGGCGAACTACGCAGCACAACAACAACAAATACAGGCAGGAGAGAATCTACATTCATATATCTGGGACAATGTAACCCCGGACTTCCTTAATGTAATTGTAATGAATGATCTTATGTGGCGTACTTACCTCAGAGAGGTTCTAATCTAATATAAATGAACTACTCTTTCAAAAAAAAAATGCGAAACCAATTGTATATTATGAAAAATGAAATAAACTACATGAATCTAAACCAAAATAGATAATTTTTTCTTAGTATAAAATATCCACACTCTTGGACTATAATGGAATTATTGTAGATACAATGATAATTGAAAATCTACGTTACTAATTCTACTACTCAGTAGCTATATGTGAATAATGGATGTTACTGACATTGAAGAAAGTGTTCTTGGTTCCAATGATATATGAGGAATCGATAAATTGAGTATTGAGTTGCAAATTACAATATAATATATGTATGGGTTACCTTGCTTCTAAATGTTTTGTCCATTCATCCTTGATTTTAAGGTGAGGAGCTAGCTAGGTATCTTCACAGTCGAATACCAAATAAATTAACGACTTCATGCTATGATGCTTAAAATCCACTTAAAATATGAGTGTAACCAATATACTGACAGTTGTGAAAGGAAGAATAGCTCTCTTAGCATTATGCATAGGTTTTATATGGAATTAGTTGTCGTTCCGAATGTAATCCATGTTATGATGCTTAAAATCCTCTGAAAATATGAGTGTATCCAATATGTACTGAAAGTTGCGAAAGGAAAAATAAAATAGCCTTCTTAATACAAAATATCTAGATTTTTATCAGTATAGGTTACCTGCACTGTGCATTTTTATATTTTTATTAGTATAGGATATCTACACTCTTCAATTATAATTTGTATGTCTAAATAACCTAGTTTCATCAGTATGGGGAATCTATATCTTTGGATCATAATGTGAAATCAACAATAACTTAGTTTTTATCAGTATAGGGTATCTGCACTGTGCATTTTTAGGGAAAATTTCTTATGTTTTTATTAGTATAGGATATGTAAAGTCTTCGATTACAATTTGTAGGCCTAAATAACTTAGTTTTTATTAATATAGGGTATCTACACTGTTGGGTCATAATGTGAAATCAACAATAACCTATTGCAAAAAGAATTAAGTGCTTATCGGAGGCCAATCTGTTGTATAACAAGGTCTATAATTTATGTACCACAATATTAAATAACACTAAGGTTAGATGTTTTGAAGGGTGAGGTTCTCTTCATCTCTTGATTAAGTAGGAAGACTATTGGAACTTTTTATAAGTAAGTAGGCAGACTATTATAACTTTTTATAAGAGTTGTCTGTTTGGAAAATTTGTATATTATAAGAGTTTTATGTTTGAATATTAACTCTTGATTGATATAGGATTTGGTTGTACAATAGGTTACTTATGTTGGTATGTTTCATTGCGCTAGGTTTCTTCCTTGTATGAGGAATTAGACGTCCTAATCATAAAGCTATGTGGTTATTTTCCAGGTCTAAAATAACATGCATCTGGTGGTGGAAGCAAGAAATTTAAGTGTAAACAAGTGAAAATTAAAGAGCGATTACATCTTTAACAGGGACAGAGAACCATAGTTGAGGTGGACAAGATATTATCCTTATGGCTGTGAAGTTTCCTGATCGATAATGGGTAAAGTTCATCTCTTTTTTCTTTATGATCTGAATAATGCATTGAGCTTAGAGGTTCTTCTTTGAAAAGCATACTGCAAGCTCCTTAAGAAAACCAGTGTATAAACGATACGATGCACTCAAGAGAAAGTTAGTATATAAACGATGTAGTGTGTTCTTTTCTCAGTGCATAAATGTTGCACCCTCAGAAAATCATTATATAAACGACATACTGTGTTACCTTCTTTTTTGTTCATCAATAAGATGAGTTTTTATGTGCATTGTTGTTCGTATATTGATTTCTCTTTAGTATGCAGGTTATACTTTGTCAATTTTTCAAAGTATATTCATTATATACAACATTTTCAAAGAACCTATTAAGGATTCTTAATGGTTCAAATAACCAAGCAGTATCTTTCTCTTTGCAGGTTGGAAGAGCAGGTCGATCTAAGACAACAACGGGTCAAATAATGAGTCATCTACTTATAACTGTACTTTTAAGTTGTTTCGGATAACCAACTTGATTTTAGTTTAATTAGAATTTAGCATAATTATTTTTATAGTGTTTTTTGTACACCCAAAGATATCTCTATCTGTAATTTAACATAAACTGATGCAAAATCAAACCCCCAACTCATTTTATAACTAGTATAGAGCATATTTATACTCAATTTATAACCATTGTAGGGGACCTGCGCTCATTTCCGATCAGTGCAGCCTATACTCATTTCTAACAAGTAGAACAAACTTGTATTCAAATATGCAAGCAGTATATGGGATTTGTACTTGATTTCTAACTATTGTATCGGATCTATACTCGATTTATAACAAATGTAGGAGAGCTGCACTCATCTGTAACCAGTGCAGATAACCTATACTCATTTCTAACAAGTGCAACAAACATGTACTGAAATTTGTAAGTAAAGTAGGGTTTCTGTAATCGATTTATGACTAGTGTAGCAGATCCATATTCAATTTTTAACTAGTGTATATAAGGGTCCTGCACTCATTTGTACCTAGTGCAGAAGACTAGTACTCAGATATCTAAGCAGTGTAATCAATTTTTGAATTACAAATAAAATTAGTATTATCCATTGTATTACTTGTGTTCTTCTAGAAAGCTATATATAAATAAAGTTTGTTATTTCCTTATACCAGCAATTGCAGTCAAAATATATACAACCATAAAGAACTTAGAAATGCAATGAACTACAAAAAAAAACAGTAACCCGTATTAGTATAGTGGATCTGCACTGCAGGATCATAACAAAAGCTTGACATTTCTTCTTATTAAAAAAAATATGATGTTGATTCTATGATAAAACAAAATACGTCTTCAGTACCGACTTCTGCTGATGCGAGGCCTGGTCTACAATGATAGAAGTTGGGACATCTGTTGGAGAAGCATAAGGTTTGGCCCGCTTTGAGTTGGTGTTGGTGTTGTGGCTGATAGGAAGGAGTAGGATTCTGGTAATGTCGAGGACTGTATAGTCAACCTGCACTCCAAATATTTACGATATATATGACACAAAAACAAACTATGTGTTGAGTACAATAACCTAATTTGTAGAATTACATATAGTATAGGAAATCTTTACTTCCAAAATATGTAGAAAAATCATACTGTCTAGATCATAATCATAAAACATAGTATGTGTATTCTGTAATGTTAAGGATACAATCATGAACATGTTATGTTAACTGAATTGAACATTGGAAAAATATCGGCATGGGGTATGTTCATTTTTAGGATTGTAAAAGAAATTTAACATTGTACTTACGTGGAATTACTACAGTATATCCAACCTGCACTTTTTAAAAATCATATAAATGTGAGTTTCAATATCATTGGTTGCATCGTCAACTAGAATCACTAGAATATAGCCAACCTGCACTTCTACAGAATCAAATTAGTGTAAACCTCAAAACAATTGCATGTATGAAAATCAAAACCATGATAGAAACTACCATTGCATGTATGAAAATCAAAACACGATGTTGAATCTATGAAAAATAAAAAATTACCATGTGTATTGTGTATCTACAGTGTCACGTCATAATTGAACTAGCATTTTTGCTTCTGATTGTATGAAAATTACCACTCTATATGCAATCTATACTGCTAAAATTTCATATATGTAAAAAAAAAGTATATGCAGGCTGCACTCTCTTAATATTTCTTATGGAATGCATCTGATATTAAAACGCACGGAATCAAAAAAATTGAATACAACCACCACAGTATATGGTATATGCATTCTGCACTCTCATTACAAATTTTTATGATCTTCATCTGATGAAAATGTAAAGAACCATACAAAATATGTATACAATAGCCACAATATATGCTATTTGCACTCTAGTTACATAAAAGAAACTTCAATTGCATGTATCAAAAATCAAAACAAACAACACTTGCATAGCCGAAACAAACCATGAACAGTAATGAATCCTATGAAAAATCAACTGGTATAAATCTCCCTATACTATTCTATTGTAGGTGAGAAAAATTAAACAAATAACCACAATATAAGAAATTTGCACTCTAGGATCATAAAAGGAACTTCAATTGTCTGTATCAAAAATAAAACAAACAACATTTGAATATAAGAAGTCATAATAGGACATTTGAAAAATTAACAAACAATATTAAAAATCTCCCTACACTATTCGATCGTATAAGAACTTCAATTGTATGCATCTCCCCTAGTTCAATTGTGATGTAATTATTCATTTTTTTTGTTGGTGATTCATCGAAATCATCTTCTACTTATTTGGAGCATAAACTTCTTCTATTATTTTTTCTTTTCGTACAATTCTGATAATTTTCTTGGCTTTTGCTATTTTAATGTAGCATCTAGGTTTTTGGTGGATTTTTATGATGATTTAGTAGAGAAATAAAGTAATTCTTATGATTTCGTTAGTTTTCAGTTATGATTTTTAGAGTTTTGTTCTCTGGTTTAGTAGGGGATGAGATTTGGTTTTTGATGGGAGATTGAAACAGATCAAGTGATATTGGGGGAGACCGTGCAAACACACACGTTTGGCAGGTGGACTATTATGATCATTTCGTTGTTTTTAATTATTTTGGACTTCCAGTTAAACAAGAAATCTGAATGGACCCTAGAAAAACTAATTATATGGTCCTTGGACCAAAAAAGAAATTTCCTTAAAAATTTGTTTTTCACTATGGAAGCTGTGAAATTTGTCCTTTTTGAGCTGTGAAAACTATTGTCAGACCCGTTTTTTTCGTTTTTTCACACAAAAAACCACAGGCGTAGGATCTCATGCGCGTACCCATTTTCTCTGTGAAATTATTTCACAGATGCATATTTTTCAAAATATGTCATGACTTCTTTTTCACTATGGAGGCTGAGAAATAAAAAGGCGAAAAGATGAGAAGTTCTGATTTTCTTTCAACTGAGTAATTGGGATTTTCTTCAAGTTTTATCCATTTGTTGATTATAATCAATTTTTATTCTTTTGGTTAGATCGACTTCAAATTTAGGTTTTATATCTTTGATTTTGTTTCCATCCCATCCAATATTAAAATTTTCAACTCTTTTTGTTTCTGAATCGATCGTTGTTTTTGTTTGTATGGAGAAAAAAATCATTCTGATATGGATCTAATGACTCAATAATTAGGAATTTACGAATTTGATTATCGTAGTTATGGGCTTGATTTTGTGTTTTTATTTGAATTGAAAATCGATTTGACGTTGTAATCTAAGTAATGACCTAATGAGATTGTTGGTTTTCCCTTTGGTTGATTACATGGTTTTTGTAACACCCCAAAATTCGGATCACGGATTTATCCAAATTTCGGTTGTTATGGGCGGGTATCGAAACTTAAATCTATTTCTTTCCCTTCCATTTTATGCTCTCATTTTTTCAAACCATCCTTAATTAATCTCACTAAATTGTTTATAATGACCTAACAAGGCTTAGTATTCAAAAGCACAAAATAACAACAAAGCTAGATAGTATACGGTAAAAATCTGGGCAAAATATATCGCAGAAATCAGTCCCAGGCAGTCCCCTTGGAAAAACTCCACATACCTCATTAAGAGTCCAAATCCAGAGCTTGACCACAATTTTAAAATTATACAAACTGAGCTTTCAAATGCACCCAAAAAATCTAAATTCCGAGTTCATTTGGTCTGCGAAATGGGTGTGCTAAGATGATCACAAAACTGCGAACCTGTAGTTTGTAGATCTGGTCTGCTGGACGTTGAAGGCCAGAAATCCTAAATTATAATTCGAAACACTAAGCCCTTTGAAACCATTATAGACAAGATATAGAGGAACGTTTTTCGTCAGAAGGAGTCACCTAGATCCTTACCTATTGGTGCCAGTTTCGCAGTCAACATGGAGCAGAAAAATATGTCAGAAAACATGGGTTTTCAACATTAAGTTTTAAATAAAGCTTTCAATGACAATCACCATTCATCATAAAATCTTTTCATATGTATAACAGAAACTTCAAGGATAGTATTTCATGTGTCTAAGTCTCCCATATTTATTCTCTCAAATAAAAACATCAAAATACAGGGAAATGAAATAAGAAGCAATGCACGCTTAAACTAAAGACTCCTGACTTGCATCGCCCTTCGATAAAATCTGCGAAACATCAATTGGGGTGAGATGACAGCTCAATAGGCTTACGTTCCCATCCTCAAATAGATGTGAAATACATCTTAGCAAAAGCACAAGGGGTTAAATATAAAGAGACGACGACAAAACTTTGAATAGTAATGGTATATTCAAGAAATAAAATTTGCAATAACAATGAAGTTTTCGATAAATCCATTCATTTAGATTTCGACACATTGATTCCACGACACGAAAACCTTGGTTCGTACACGCACCTATCGTTTTTCGTCACGAACAGCCGCCATCAATGGTCGGGAAGCTACGTTCCCATGGGGATCATTACCCATTTCACTATATCAGGGATCATTACCCGTCGCAAGATGGAACTATGTTCCAACTAACAGAAGACATGAAATCAACCAGTTTTCTTAAGAAATTTCATTTGCATTCACATCAAGTATAATTCAATCACAAAAGAATCTTAACTGGTTTCTTTATCAAAAGACACAGACAAGAAAATAATTTGACGACAAGAGGAATATTTATGCATATGGAGTTCATTTCCATATTCAAAATCAATAACTTTAGTAGTTGAAATTAATATTTGCAGACCACAAATAAATAAGATATGATATCATTATGAATTGACACATAGAGGTGTAAGTTAACAGTGGATTCACTAGTTCATAAAAAAGAAGTTGGGGGTTCTAAGAAGCATTTCCACAAGCACTTTCCAGTTCCAAAGAAAACAATATTGAACACAATCATTTTGACACCCCATTTTTTCTTCCACAATAACAAGACAATTTTATATAAAAATTTATGATAACAAAACAAGTTGTTCAATTCGAAGGAGCAATTCAATAACAATACAAAGACAAATCAGGGAATTCAAATCTTAATTGGGAAGAAATAACATCAAAGTAATAGGAAATTTCCCAAAGAGAATGAGTAGTAAACCTACCTCAAATTAGCTCAATCCTAACACTTTTCCTTATAACTCTTCTCATGCCCTAGATTCAGCTCTAGGAAAATCTCTGATTTATAATTCCTACGTTTGATTTCAATTCCCATCTTTTCATCTTCCATAAGTAATAAAATCCATTTTCTCTCCATTTATTTATGTTCATAAATCACTTGTAAAAATATGTCTCATATTCTTAAACTCCTTGTAAACTGAGTGGCTATTTCCACCCAACCCACTACCTTTAGAAGGGTGTACAAAACTATTTAAGTTTGAAAGCCTTAAAAATGCAAGTCTAAACTATTGAGCTGTTCTAAGGAAAAATGTTTTTTATCGACAAGCTAGAAATAACAAATGTGTAACTATCCTAATCCTATCAATGCACAGTAGACATAACAAGCAGAATGATAAGACTAAATCTTCTATTTAGTCATAATTCAACAACGAATAACGGATTATCGAACTCGGCTTAGAACCCGACCCGAAACACTACAAAATATGCATACAAAAATTTAGGGTATCAAATCCTCCCACCTTTAAAGGAATTTCGTCACAAAATTAAGATTGGTCATACCTTTATGAAGATTCGGGTACTTGTCTTTCATTTCGGATTCAAGTTCCCAAGTCGCCTCTTCGGAACCATGATATTTCCATAATACTTTAACGAATCGAATTGTCTTGGTTCGCAGTTCTTGCTCCTTTGAGTCCAAAATATGAATAGGCGCCTCTTCGTATGTAGCACCATATTGAACTTCAATGCTTTTCCAGTCGATGATGTGAGACTTATCCGGTTTGTACAACCGCAATACAGACATATGAAAGACGTTATGAACTTTTCCCATTTACTCCAGTAACTCAAGTTCATAAGACACTTCACCGAATCGTTTTGAAATCTTGAAAGGCCCAATATACCTTGGTGCCAACTTACCTTACTACCAAAATGGATTACTCCTTTGCGTGGGTTTACGCGAAGGAAAACGCTGTCACCAACAGAGAATGCCAAGGGTCTTCTCCTATTGTCAGTATAGCTCTTTTGCCTACTTTGTGCAGCTAGGAGTCGTTGTCGAATAATTTGAATCTTCTATGTAGTCTCGCGAACATACTCAGGTCCAAGAAGACTCTTCTCGCCAACTTCATCCCAACAAACCGGTGATCTACAAGGTCGCCCATAAAGTGCTTCAAACGGAGCCATACCGATGCTAGCTTGGTAACTGTTGTTATAAGAGAATTCAATCAACGGTATTTGGTCGATCCATCTCCCCTTAAAGTCTAAAGCGCAAGCACGTAACATATCTTCAAGGAGTTGGATCACTCGTTCTGACTGTCCATCGGTCTGCGGATGGAAGGCAGTACTAAGACTCAAGGACGTACCCATAGCCTTTTGAAAGCTCTCCCAAAACTTAGATGTAAAACGAGGATCTCTGTCAGACACAATGGACAATGGAACTCCATGAAGTCTTACGACCTCCTTCACATAGAGTTGACTTAAGGTGCCAAGGGTATCTGTCTTCTTTATAGGGAGAAAGTGTGTTGATTTCGTTAGGCAGTCCACAATTACCCATACAGTGTCGCGGCCTGATGTAGTTCGAGGTAGCCCGATAAAAAAGTCCATTGTTATATGCTCCCACTTCCATTCTGCAACAGGTAAATATTGTAACAGACCTTATGGTCTACGATGTTCTATCTTCACTTGCTGACAAGTTAGACAACGAGATACATATTCTGCAATATCCTTCTTCATGCCACTCCACCAAAATTTCCTTCGCAAGTTTTTGTACATTTTTTATTCACCGAGATGAATTGAGTATCTAGACTTGTGTGCTTCATCCATAACCTTTCTTCTTAATTTTTCAGGTACAACTAGCCTCCCAAAATATCTCAACCCGCCGTCAGATTGGGTTTCCCATCCATCAGGTCCAGTACCATCCACAATTTTCTACAGATTTCATTCAAATTGTCACTATTCTTTTGAGTCTCCACTATATCTTGAATAAGAAAATGTTGTACTATTAAATTGCAAGCATAAAATTTAGTTTCTTTCTCTTCCAGGCTCAATCCTTCAACTGCCTCATATAACTTTCATGTATAAAAACCCAAACTAGCTAAAGGTCCTCTTGATTTCCTACTCAAAGCGTCAGCAACAACATTTTCTTTACCTGGATGGTATTTCAAATTAAACTCATAATCCTTGATAAACTCCATCCAACGTCGTTTCCTTAGATTCAGATCCCTTTGAATGAAGATGTATCACAAGCTTTTGTGGTCAGAAAAGATCTCGAACTTCTCGTCGTAAAAGATAATGTCTCCAAATCTTCAAAGCAAAGACAATGGCCGCCAGTTCCAAATTGTGAGTCGGATAATTCTGCTCATGAGACTTCAGATGTCTAGAAGCATAATCCACTACCCGTCCACGCTGCATTAGTATGCATCCAAGTCCTTTCAAAGACGCGTCACTGAAAATGACATAACCCACTCCACTTTCTGGTGTAACTAAGACCGGTGCTGATGTTAGCTTCTCTTTTAAAGTCTGGAAGGATGCTTCACAGTCCTGATCCCAAACTAATTTAACCCCTTTCCTTGTCAACTTTGTTAACGGTGCTGCGAGACTAGAGAAACCTTCAATAAATCTTCTATAATAACCCGCCAAGCCGAGGAAGCTTCGTATTTCAAATACGTTCTTCGGTTTCTCCCACTTGAGTACAACTTCTATCTTGATTGGATCCACACATATACCATACTTAGTCATTACATGACCCAAGAATTGCACCTCTTGAATCCAAAATTCACACTTGCTAAATTTGGCATAGCACTGGTGATCTCTTAAGGTTTCCATAGTAATACGCAGATGCTCAGCATGTTCCTCCTTAGTCTTGGAATATATCAAAGCGTCATCTATGAATACCACAATGAATTTGTCCAAGAAGGGTCGAAATACACGATGTATCAGATCCATGAAAGAAGCTTGAGCATTAGTAAGTCCAAAGGGCATGATACGAAATTCAAAGTGTCCATAAAGTGTCCGGAAGGCAGTCGTGGGTATATCTTCGTATTGAATCAGAAGTTGATGATAACCGGACCTCAAATCAATCTTCAAGAAGAATTGTGCTCCCTTAAGTTGATCGAATAAGTCATCGATTCTTGGTAGTGGATATCTATTCTTCACGTTAACAGCATTCAGCTTGCGGTAATCAATACACAAATGAAGAGACCCATCTTTCTTATTTACAAATAGAACAGGTGCGCCCCAAGGTGAAGTACTGGTTTGGATGAAACCTTTCTCCTGCAATTATGACAGTTGTTTGTCGAGTTTCTTAAGTTCCGCCGGTGCCATTCGATACGGTGTAACTGAAATTGGTGTCGTCCCCGCAAGAAGGTCAATTCTAAATTCCACTTCACGTTTCAGCGGTATCCCCGGCAAGTCATCAGGAAAAACATCCACATAATTCCTAACTATTGGAATTTCCTTAATAGTAACCCCACTAGACTTACTGTCACCACCTATATGAGCTAAGAAGTTAAGACTACGACATAACTTTGATTGTCTACCACACAAAAATATACTAGCAAGGATGTTAGAAGAATACCTCACAATATCAAAATAAAAGGGTACACTATCCTCGGAAAGAAAAATGATCCTCTTCCTATAACAATCTACTAATGCTCGATATTTCGCAAGCCAATCCATGCCTAAAATAACATCGAATGATGTCATTCCTAAGACAATAAGGTCTCCTGATAGTTCTTGGTCACGAATCCGAACTATACAAGCCCGACAAATACGACCTAAACTAACACTTGCAACTGGTGTTATCACATGGTACATTTTCTCTAATGGTTCAAAATGCATACACAAACTTAAAACAACCCGATCAGAGACAAAGGAATGTGCAACAGCCGGATCAAATAAAACTTTAACCCAAGAATTGAACATAAGAAGTGTACCTTCTACTACTGTATTGTCGGCGTCTCCCTTAGTCTCTACTGTTGGAAACGCCTTTACTTGTTGGTTAGTAGGTGGTGCTGGTCTTGCTTGATTAGGCATGTTGTGTTAAGAAGTGTTACCACGGTTACCGTGTCGAAACCTTTGTCCGTTAAAAAGAGGAAAATTCCTACGAAGATGTCCAGGCTTGTTGCACTCGTAGCATTTCCTTTCTTGCACATTATTACTGTGAACCACTCGTATCCTCTCTTTGGTGCATTCTCTGGCCTTGGCTTCTTAGGAGGCTCATTTTTGTGGTTAAAGTTACTTCTCTTTCGATCCTTTCCTTCTAGAAACTCTTTATACGTTGCCTCAATAATCAACGCCCTCTCAAATATTTCATTACGACTCGTGAGCATTTGTTGTGCAAGCTTAAAACGAATGTCTGGAAGAAGCACCTTTTGATACTTAATTGCCTTCAAGTGTTCAGTTTTCACCATATAAGGAGCATATCGAGATAGCTCTTCGAACCTCATATCATACTCTAAAACGGACAAGCCCTCCTTCTCCTGATCCAACTATATGAATTCCATTATCTTGGCATTTTTCAAAGCTATAGGAAAGAACTTTTGGAGGAAAAGTTCCTTGAATTCATTCCAAGTAAGGTTTTGCGTCCCTTCCTTGGTTTTAGTCACTGTCCACCAATGACCAACATCATCCTGAAGGTAATACGTAGCAATTTTAACTCGAAGACGATCCTCTACCTCAAGCAATTCCATTCGTTTCTCCATTTCTAATAACCAGTTCTCGGCATCCAAAGGATTTGTTGAACTCTTGAATGGTGTTTGCTTATATTTATGAAACTCATCCATCACCTTAAAATCATCATGTACACGTGAAGTTGATGGAATTCCCTTACCCGCAAGCAAGCTCGCAGTCATTTGTCGAATAGCTTCAGCTAGCACTTCAGTTCCATTTCCACCATTCTCGGTAGATTCATTATTGACTTCAGGAGGTACATCTCCAGCCATATCCTATATAGGATATAACAAACGATTCAAAGAGATACCTATATAACGAACAGTTCCAAAGGGTTCAGTAAGAATCACACAACATCAAGTAACAATCAAGCTAACACTCCAAACAAACATAACAATCAATCAATCAATCCAAACGATTCGAACAAACTTGACAAGCAATATATCAAAGGGTTTTTATAAAAGAAAATGTACCTAAGGTCCCATGTTAGAACCTCGCTCTGATACCAACTTGTAACACCCCAAAACTTGGATCAGAGATTAATCCAAATTTCGGTTGTTACGGGCGGGTATCGAAACTTAAATCTATTTCTTTACCTTCCATTTTATGCTCTCATTTTGTCAAACCGACCTTAATTAATCTCGCTAAAGACTCCTTACTTGCTTCGCCCTTCGATAAAATCCGCAAAACGTCAATTAGGGTGAGATGACGGCTCAATAGGCTTACGTTCCCATCCTCAAAGAGATGTGAAATAAATCTTAGCTAAAGCACAAGGGGTTAAATATAAAGAGACGACGATAGAACTTTGAATAGTAATGGTATATTCAAGAAATAAAATTCACAATAACAATGAAGTTTTCGACAAATCCATTCATTTAGATTTATACACATTGAGTTCACGGCAGGAAAACCTTGGTTCGTACACCCACCTATCGTTTCTCGGCACGAACATCTGCCATCGATGGTCGGGAAGCTACGCTACCATGGGGATCATTACCCATTTCACTATATCGGGGATCATTACCCGGCGCAAGATGGAACTATGTTCCAACTAACGGAAGACATGAACTCAACCAGTTTTCTTAAGAAATTTCATTTGCATTCACATCAAGTATAGTTCAATCACAAAAGAATCTTAACCGGTTTCTTTATCAAAAGACACATACAAGAAAAGAATTTGACGACAAGAGGAATATTTATGCATATGGAGTTCATTTCCATCTTCAAAATTAACAACTTTAGTAGTTGAAATTAACATTTGCATACCACAAATAAATAAGATATGTTATCATTATGAACTGACACAGAGAGGTGTAAGTTAACAGTGAATTCACCAGTTCATGAAAAAGAAGTTGGGGGTTCTAAGAAGCATTTCCACAAGCACTTTCCAGTTCCAAACAATATTGAACACAATCATTTCGACGCCCTATTTTTTCCTCCACAATAACAAGACAATTTCATATAAAAATTTATGATAACAAAATAAGTAATTCGATTTGATGGAGGAATTCAATAATAACACATAGACAAATCAGGGAATTCAAATCTTAATTGGGAAGAAATAACATCGAAGTAATAGGAAATTCCCAAAGAGAATGAGTAGTAAACCTAACTCAAATTAGCTCAATCCTATCACTTTTCCTTAGAACTCTTCTCATGCTCTAGCTTCAGCTCTAGGAAAATCTCTGATTTGTAATTCATATGTTTGATTTCAATTCCCATCTTTTCATCTTCCATAAGTAATAAAACCCATTTTCTCTCCATTTATTTTATGTTCATAATTCCCTTGTAAACATATGTCTCATGTTCTTAAACTCCTTGTATACTGAGTGACTATTTCCACCCAACCTACTACCTCTAGAAGGGTCTACAAAACTATTTAAGTTTGAAAGCCTTAAAAACGCTAGTCTAAACTACTGAGTTGTTCAACGAAAAAATGTTGTTTGTCGACAAGCTAGAAATAACAAATGTGCAACTATCCTAATCCTATCAATGCACAATAGACATAACAAGCAGAATGATAAGACTAAACCTTCTATTTAGTCTTAATTCAACAACGAATAAAGGATTATCGAACTCGGGTTAGAACCCGACCCGAAACAATACAAAATATGCATACAAAAATGTAGAGTATCACAGTTTTTGTGTGGGTTGCGGGTGGTGATTATGTTTGCAAAATAAAGTATGAAGCTTAAGTTTCCTAATACACTATATATTAGTCGTATTATGCTGCCTATTAAGTTAGTATGTTGTTGTTATTCTTCTTTTGAGAATGGTTGGTGGTATGAATCGTTATTTAACCTTTTCTTCTGGAATCTCAAGTATGAGTGTCTTTAAAGATCAATACTCAGCGAATGGAAATGCATTGAAACCAAGGGTTCCATATCCTTTGCGACATGCAAGCAAAGATAATCCGACCATAGCTGAGAAATCCAACAATTCAAAGATTGTGTATTCAAGAGGCTTGTTAATTATTTACTAGTTTCTTTTGATATTTATCTTGTTTTTGAATTTGGAGAAATTTATTAAGATTTTTTTATAGAGGGAAGCTTTTGGTATCTTTCGAGTGAAATGCTCGCGGGAAAATTTAAGAGTCAAATTGTTTGCCATTAAATGTCTGTCCTAATTGCTAATCTTTTGGTGCAATATTTTAAAATGCAATTGTAATCCCGTTGCTAGCAATTACTCTTCAGGTAAGCATTTATGTGACAATTAATGCCACAATTCCTTCCAATTTGAAGCCATCCTATTTTGGAACCCTTGATTTTTACAGCGGTTTTATCTCCAATGCCTGCAACCGTTGGTGATAAGAACTGACTAAAAGAAGCCAGATCCATTAATTGTATACCGAATTTTTCTCTCCCTTCTACACTTGATCTGTACAATCGCAAACCAAATCAGATTGCTTATATGGGATATCTATGCTTATAAAACAGAAGTGTTTGATGTGTCACGCAACGGTTGAGATACATCCATTTTTCTAACTGGTGGCCATGATCTTCCCCTATCCTCTCATTTCAATCTAAATTTGGACGATCCAGTGGCTAACACTGCTCCATGTCCCACCTCATCCTGTAGCAATAGTAAATGCTCGGCAAACATTCTAATTGTGGCTATAAATTCTAGGAATGATTAAAGATTCTTCGTTCACTTTCGTAACAACAGAATGAATTCCCAATCTATGTATTTCCGATTCAGTCTTTCCATCAAACCTTTCATCTTCCGGAAAAATACCCACTCGACTACCAACAATTCAGTTTCCATTACATACTTAGGGTTTTAGTTGTTGGAGAAAATGTAACAACAATCGTAATAATTGAAAAGAAAATACTTAGCTCAAAACCAACGCTTGACTGATGTTCATGGAGATGCACAGATAATTGTAGCAGGAACTAGTATAGGCACGTATGAGATACCTTGACCTAAAGGCAATATCGCCTGCTACTCCTCTGAGATGCTATAGCAGTTGGCGAGTCACCTCCAGGATACAACTACTGATAGTATTCCTCTATGTAGCATACAAAGAGAATACTATAAGAACTTGGCATTGTTTAGCAAAACTTAAAACAGAGAAAAGTAAAATTATTTACAGAAAGCAGAGGGAGAGTAGAAGAAGAGATGTTTCTCTGTTGTATCAAATGAGATGAAGACTCCTCTCTTATATAGTGTTCAAGAATATTTTGGACGTTGGAAATAATGGAAAAAGATTCTCATGCGTATGACAAAGGACAGAAAAACAGTCACTAAGAAAACTGTGTAAAGAAAATGCTGCAAAGCTGACAAGCTAGGAGTCTGTGTAAAGTAAAAGCTTTTGTCTGTCCCAGAGAAGACTGTGTAAAGTAAAGCCTGTCCCAGAAAAGCATGCGAAAACAGTGTGTCAGTCAACAAAGAATCACGCGTGCCAGATATATAAAACAAGGAGAAAGATTCTGCGCGTGTGCGACAAACATGTACAGACAAAACGTAAAAAATTCTTCTTCATGTGTGTAAAACACGTACGAAAATTTTCAGCAAAAAGATAGGATCTTATTGAACCCACACCCGAACCCCGGACGGCGGCGTGCGTGTTTTGGTGTGTATGGGAAAGGCAACCTTGCCCTAGTCTAGGTCTTCTCCCTCACACAAAAGTGTGTTGATCCAAAAGGCCATGCCCTTTAGCCAATTCTATGGTATTTAAGTCTAAAATTCTTCAGATTTTAGTCTATGTGGGACTATTGTTTTATCTATTCACATGAAAAAACAATTAGTGGACAATAGGTGTAGGGATCAAACCATAGTCCATGCACATTTGGTTTTACAAAACAAAAACCCGTTTTTTCCAACATTAGTAACCATTAATTTCTTTTTTGATTGCTTAATTTCTCTTTCGTCTCATCGCGTTACTGCAACTGTTATTGATTTTTTTCTACCAACCTAAGGACGATTCATGCCCTCCATCTTCTTCATCTTTCTCTTATCGATTTTCTTATAGACGTTACGAACAAACAACAAAAAAAACAAAACGCTCAACCCACCTTTAATAGCCTCACCCTATCTAATGTCTCATAACATTCGAGAAAAGCATACATTCCAGCATCTGAACATGTAAGTTGTATATGCTCCCTCCATGTTAATTCGCTTTTCGTTCATGTTAATTTTGTGTCGTAGAATTTTCATGTTGTTTGTATCATCAGACCTTAGAACTCCATTATTGATACTACGTAAAATTTTATTAGTGACTGTTTTTCTGTCCTTTGTCATACTCATGGGAATTTTATATCAGCATCTTCTTTCTGGATTTCAATTTACATCTACGGCATTCCAATCAATCCACAAAGAGTAATGTTTGCGCTATATCATAAAATTTTACATAGCGAAAACATTACTCTTTCTTTTTTCTGATGACGTTTATGTAAAATTTTATATCAGCATCTTCTTTGTGGATTTCAATTTACATCTACGACATTCCAATCAATCCCGTGTTTTTATTATGAATATGATGAATTTAATTTCCATATGTTTGTAGATACCAAAAAAGAGAAGAAGCATGCATCACAGGTGACTTGCAAACACTCAAAGGTAGGAACCTCGGCCACCCAGGACAACTTCAAGAGCCTACTCTCACTTGACGAAGGAAAATCAAACCTGTTCGGGTTACTAGGAAATGGTAAGAGTTAGACTTTACCAATGATGTTACCAGTGTTGTCAAGGTTGTTGTTGATGAGCAGGTAGCAACCCATCTTTTTTCCCCCATTGAATTTAGATTTGTGCTTCCAATTCTTTATGCTAAAACATTCCCCGATACAAGGAGAAGCGTTACATGCCATCATACCCAAGATTCTTATCTGGAAGTTTGATAAGAAGATCTGAGAGGGTGGTTTAAATTGATCAACACCAATAACAGTTGAGCGTGTGGTAAGTCTGAATTAAAATGTACTTATGCTTTATGTTCTCTTTCCAGCAAATAATATGCGAGATCTTCTTGCTCGGAGAAAAGTAAGCAGAGAGAAATATAAATAGTCTTTTCACGCAGTTGAGAATATCTTCTAACATTTTTAATTTTTTAGGTTATGTTGGTATATTTCAGTTGAGTTTGTTGGATTTGTTTCAATCTTTGCAGGTTGCAGGTTGCAGGGTATTCAAAGGATGAAATATAAGTTGAGACACCACCAACCAATAGTGATACAGGAAGCACCAAAACTTTTATCTGTTTTTCTTACCCCTACTCACGTTGTTACTACTGGTACTGCATGTTTCAACATGGACATTCACATAGGCTCTAAATTGTTTTAGCCAATGCAACTGTCTCAGTCTCTATGGCGTCTCTCATTTAATGTACTCTAGAAAAAACCTGTATTACAATTAGGTTATAAGGTTTGTCGTTGAAATTCTTTTTTTAATATAAAATTTATCCAACATAATGGCTTCGTTCATACACCGTACTCTCTTAAATTAGTTTTACTTTTCTTTTATACAAATTTTTACCTTATAGTGTCTCTTCTTCATATTTAGTTGGTAGCTGCCAAGGCACTTAGGCTGATCAATTCAGTAATTTAACTATGACTAGCTATCTTCATGTGCAGGTTTGTGCCATTTGATGCACTTAATTATTTCCAGATACCAACTTGGTTTACTTTCTTTAGGTTTGATTGCTTTTAACCAAGGGTTAGCAGCTTACAATAAATGAGCTGGGCGATTGGTATGGATGTCTGCGCTAAAGCACCATTACTCAAATGAGTCTTTTTGAATGTCAAACATCAAGCTAGATGTTTCTTCTTGCAAAAAAATAAGATAGCACCCTAGGACGATACCATTTTTTTAAAGGGTTCTTTTCGTAAAATTCTCATTCTCTAATCTTGCAAAAAAAAGAAAGAAAGTGGCGACTTATGTTCAGCTTATGTTTGAAAGCACAGTCTGACACATGACCTAATTCCAGATCCTTGCTTTTTTAGTTTTAAGTTGGTGAACAAATGACTTTTGCTTCAAAGGTATGATTCGTATGAAGTTCTGAACTGGATTACTTGCTTTTAAGTTTTTTGTAGTGTATTTTGTACATTATGTTAGATTTGTTCAACCATTATTGTTTTTTTGATAAGATTCGAAAGTTGCCTCCCGTCTAGACGGATAGAGTGCCATGGTTGTTATTTACTTTTATATATTTATATAAACCTTTGGGACTCAATTTATTTATTTTTTTGCTAAGTTTTGGGACTCAACTACATAGATACTATAGCAGGAGTAAAGAAAATTCACTTACTAAACTTTATCTTGCTTTAGATAATGTTCAACTGCCTAATGACCAGTACAACAGAGTTTTTGCCATGTTTTGAAAAGTAAATTGGGGTGCCTATCAGGGATTTAGAGTAACATCCTTTAATTGATTGCAATTAGACTTGAAAATTTTGAATCAGATAATATCTTAATGGGGATGAGTCGAGGAAAACAATATCGGTAATTGTTTGGAATTTATTTTATGATGCTTTGCTACTATGAACTTATATGTTTTCAATTCGCTAGGAGTTACTCACGCTTTTATAAAAGCAAAATTGTGTAAAAAATGGAGCTGCCATTATATAGAGAGATCACCATAATAACATTAAAGGTGGGTACCTATTTTTTTATGGGCCCTGCAAGAAATGGACCGGACATCTGAATGAGAGTAATTTTCTTATGAATGATTTTTTAGGGACCATGGTTTTTTTGAGGGGACCATGGTTTTATTAGGCCACCTTCCCTATCAAAATGAACTTGACCTTAATAGAGTTGGCGCGCCAGAATCCTTTTTATATTCTATTAAAACCACCTCTTTATTTTCTAGCTCCTATTTTTAGGAACCTCAATTCCTAATTGGAAACAATCTATCTATCTCTTCCCTATTAGTGAGTTTCTTACCATCGACTGAAGTTCAGGACCACCACTACTTTGGCTAGTGGACGATGTCCTATTTCCGTAAAGGATCTAATCTGTCGCGGCCGCCGTTCACCGGGGCTTCGGTCGCCGGCTTAAGGAGTGTCCTAAAACGTTGAAATGACTAACCTACTCTTAACCTAATGTAATTTAAAACCAACCTAATAACCACCTATATATATAACCACCACCTCCTCCTACCACCACCGCCCACCACCGCCGATTACCACCACCACCACCTCCGATTATCACCACCACCAACCACCGATTACCATCACCACCACCACCACCTCCCACCACCGCCGATTACCACCACCACCACCTCCGATTATCACCACCAACAACCACCGGTTACCACCACCACCTCCTCCCACCACCACCACCACCGCCACCGCCTATTTAAGAAATGTAACAACATCAATGCAATCACAATTAAGTTCGGTTACATAATAATTTTATCGAGTATAAAAGACGCCAGCCGCAACCTGATTCTGCCATGGGATCACTCCAGAAGTATTTTCCAACAAACCCTTCACTTTAATTTGATTTTGATTGCTTCAATCGAATAGAAATCATCAAAATAGGGTTTTAATAGGAGTTACAGAGCCATGTTCGGTTAGGCCGATTTTTCAAAAAACCCTAGTTTACTAACCGAACTTCTTGAAAATGAAGAACACGAAGAACAGTTCGGTTCTATTGGATTTAAAGCTAAGTCACCGAACTCTCTGTTCGGTTGTTTCGCAAAAAAATTTAAAACTACAAAGTAATCGAACTCCACCCTTAGAACTGAAAAAAAAACAAATCCAGTCTAACCGAACTGTGTTGTTGTGGCCACCATGTTGAGTTCCAAAATAACCGAACTTAGCCAATAGAGTTAGGTTTGTTCGCAAAAACTTTTAAAACTACAAAGTAACCGAACTTAGCCAATAGATGCTGGAACTTCACATTTTTTTGTTTGTTAAGTTCGGTAACTTCACAATTTTATCGCAGAAACCGAACTCAGAGTTCGGTTGGTTAGCTGTTAGGTTCAAGTTTGCGAAAGAACCGAACTTTGTAAACTTATATACTCTTATATTACGGAAAGTTCGGTTAGATCAAAAGTGCATGCAGTTTGCGAACCAACCGAACTTTGTACACCAAAGTTCGGTTAGTTGAGAACCAACCGAACATAACGCTGTAACTCCTAGAAATTCTATTATTTGAGAGTTCGGTAACCTGCGTGTTTGGAACAAGTAACCTAACTACACTTTCAGATGAGTTCGGTTACTTGTTCATCTCACGGGGCAACCGAACTACAGCTTCAGATGAGTTCGGTTACTTGTTTTTCATACAAAGTAACCGAACTGTTCAAAATACAGTTCAAATCCGGATCATTTTGAAGATTAACAAATATTATAGGAGAGGATGGAGATGAAGAATCAGATGAGTTTTCATCATTTGAATACTCAAACTTAGTGAATTGGAAAAAAAATTATTTTCCATGTTTTTCTCCTTCATCTTCTCCAACTCTACTCTCTCAATAATTCTACTCAACTAATAATAAACTCATCTTTTAATTTAATCTCACTAATTTTTTTTAACTAAATCATTCACTAATCATAACCTAAAATTAATTAAAAGGGTAGATTAAGTATTAAATAAATAACTAGATATTGGGTGACCTAAAATTACTTTTCAAGCCTATCATGTAAGTGTGAAAGTACTTTTCAAGCCTGATTGTGGCTTCTATGCTAAATGGTTTTGGAAACAAAACTTGGATGACAATGTACTATATAGTTTTCTAAAGGGATCACCTGTTAAATTCATCTTTTTACCCAATTATATCAAGTTTTGGATACCAAAGACGAGGGGAATTCGTTTATGAAATTGATTCCATTCGGTGAAAACTATATTAATTTTAAATTGGTATAGCTCAACTGTAACTCTTATTGATCAAAATTTTAACCATGTTATGGATTTTTTCAACTGATGTTTCTGGAATCGGGGATTGAAGGGAAGGAGCCTTAGACAGTCCACGATACCATGAATATAACTCATCGAAAGAAAATAGAAGTGTTTGAAATGAACACAAGGATCCTTCCATCTAGCACTTATCAATAAAATTTAGTGGGTGTTTCCGGTTCGCATGAAGAAATTTTTGTTTCCAACGATATACCATCGTTAACACTTAACAGAGTTAAGTGTATAATGTTGATTTTTCTTATATAAAGAACTCTTACTAAAATCAATTAAAATAAAAAAGATATCCATTTTAGTATCTTGAATATATCCAAAATTCAAAAAAATAAAATAAATCTCATCCAAATTCAAATTTTCAAATCACAATGACTTTTAGTAACTTCAATTGTCCCAGCGTACGTCACCGCAAAAATGGCACGGGTCATTCCCTAGTTGTACAATATAATGGTATGCGTACCAACAAATAACATTTGGGGAAAAAGTGTTATATCCTTATTATGTTGTTTCCAATCATATAAATTAATGCCAAAGTTATACGATAGTACTCGGTAGATTTATTTGAACTTTTTTTCCAGAGTTTTTAGAAAGTGAGGGCAAGGTTTTGTGAGCTTCGACTTCAAGTTCTAAGTTCTAAGTTTTGAGAAGAAGTCGGATCCAATTAACAACTTCGACTCAAGTCATCTTGTGGACCTAGCTGAGTCCGAGGAATCAGAGCCAAATATGGGTAAGGTAGGTTTGTGTGTGTGGTGGTGGCATCAGTTATAATTCAATTTTCTTCATAAGATGATGTAGAGAACTATTTGAAAGATGTAGTTTTAATTCCTTATATATAAAAGATGGATGTTTCCATGGAATACAATGTTGCTTGTGTTATTTCATCTAAGACTTCTCAATTACATAATGAAAATTATTTTGGTGAAGACTTGTTATCTTCAACGGAAAAATGGAGTGTAATCAAATACAAAGTAGATCATGAGTTAAGACTACAACTCAATATATGTTAGAGCATATCTGGGTTGAACTGACCAAGCGTTGGTATGTCAAGTTGGGAGAAACCCATTTTCACATTACTATAAATTAGGTTTCTAATGTATATTTTGAGTTAAAGAGGCCATGTATGTATATCATGTAAGTTAGTTTAACTATAAACTTTATTATAGTTTTTCCGACCTCATCCGGTCTCAAGGATACTTAGGAACTTACATTATTTTTTCTAATTATAAACTTTGGTCGGTCTTAATGCTTAACATTTGCACCTTGTATTTTAAGTATCCACGGTAATTAGAATAATTCTTTGTTATGTAATGAAGCATATGTTAATTGATTAATTTAATTTAATCTATGATTATCTATGCCTTAAATATATATCAAATGCTAGGGAGTGACATACTTTCCAGAGGTTGAGTCATCAATACGAACACTTGGTTATATCACGTTTTTGAGGAAGCTACAACTCCTTGATTAAAAAAAAGGTTTATAAACCTAGGGATTTTTATACAATTATGAGGTGGATTTGAAGCCTTAGTTTTTTTACATTTGTTTTAATCTTGTTTTATTAGTATAATCATACATCTTGGTCATTCAACTAATCATATACATAGTGTCTTGAAGTATTTACCTTTTACCGTACTTTGTAGTTGTCAAACTATCGTGGCTGAAAGCTACTAACAACGCCAACAATTTGATGGTTGGTTGAGGTGTCTATCAACAGGTTGTTTTGTGGGTAAGATGAGTGGCAAAAGATATATACATTTTGGGGTACCTTTTGGTTGCCCACACATGATGGTTAAAGGCTAATAACAACAAATATGATATTTCAATTGTTAAGTTGTTTCTGTTAAATCCTTCCACCCACTATCGTTGCTGGAAAACTGGTGGTTAGACATTTCTTCCCACCAGAGTTCTTTTTAGTTACAAACAATTGTTGCTGAAGAATTCCACCAACTGTAGTTGGTAAGAAAATAGTCGTTAAAGCCAAGTTTTCTTGTAGTGGTCGCTTGATTAATACTAGAGTCAACTTCGTTTAGGTTAGGCTAGAAATTCTAGGAATGTTGAGACATACAAGTATTACTCCGAAGACCTGAAGAATGTGAAGAACTAACGAACTACAATGACGACATCATCCTTCCACTTGAGGTTAGTAATACTGACTTGAACTTGTTTCGTTCCTAACGTATCTTTCAAGTCGTGCATATTGAAAACATGACTGCGAAGTTGTACATACTATATATATTGTATATTATACTCTAGTGATGTGACATGATCATAATATTAAGGAATTAGACTACATAGTATAATGCTTATCCTTTGAACTTCTTAGGTATGACATCGATATAATCTTGTATATATTGTTATGATTATGTGTATGGGTTATGATGAAGTTTTCATTCTAGGAAACATAGTTTTACATTTGTTTAAAGGAACCACATTCATAAACTTGTCTTTTAAGATTCAAGCTAAGTCTGGTTAGAAAATAAGCAATCAATATCCACCATTAGATGGTGTTAACTTGATACGCACAAATGACATGTAGCTATATTTAGATATGGGTAAACCGTACCTAAACGTGTACAACAAGTTGGCTCAATAAAATTTAACCGAAGTTAGCCATATCAACACTTTTATCTTAGCCATATTCATTTAACACTTCTAGGTCAAGTATGATAATCAATCAATCATGGTAGATAATCAAATGAATCTAAATGTGCTTTAAGAGAGTTGTTCAAATGTTCACTATCTCATAGAAATATCCATGAACAATTTGAAGCATATTCGGTTTGGTTTGTAATTGTACAAAGTACTTATACAAGAACCAATTCATGAACATAATGCCACGGTTTACAAAGCAAGTTCACATACTTTAATTCATTAAAGTTCCAGGGACTTTAGTTCGCAAATGAACCCGAGTTCATGAGTATGAGTTGTCATACTTACCGATTTTAGAACCTAACCAATGTGTTCGCAAACTGAGTACGCAAACCACAGTTCTTGACTTGCCTTGTCTTGCCGTTCGCAAACAACAGTTCCGGATCTTTCACAGGTAAACTCGTTCGCAAACAAGAGTTCCGGACCTGAACTAGTACTTCACAGTTCGCATACTATGTTGTATCCAGACATTGGTAGTAGTTCTAAAACTCTCATTCAATCATTGAAACATCCTTGGAAGACAACAATGGTAATCTTTCACATACCACTAGCTTCAAGTAATTTTCAAGTGATTAATTGATCAATATGAAACTTCCCAAGTTAACATCAAATGATTGTCTCACACAAATCATGTAAGATGTTCAAGGTAATTTTCACATGATCATCTTGACTTAATATTTAGTTTCCAACAAATAAATTGTTTACAACTAAACTTTTCAAGTATATGATGAAGCTTTCTAAGCTTTAAACTTTTATTTCGAGAAATATATAAACGAGATAAACTCGTCTCGAAATTTCAAATGTGTATAAAACAAAGTCTATATATCTATACGACTTAGTCTCATTAGAAGATAAAATTGAATAGATTTCTGAGTGATAGATAAGTTTTAGTCTCCACATACCTTTTGTCGACGAAGTTCCTCCAAGATCTTCAGTAGATCTTCTTCTTCAATTGGTGAACGTCGTGAAGTCTAAAGCTCAACTACACACTTCTATCCTAATTCGAGACTTTTTGTTTGCTTAATCAATTAATTTTATTACTCAAATATAGAAAAAAAAATACAAGGCTAAAACCCAACCAAAAGGTCTTCAAAAAACAAAAAACAAAAATACAACTCAACTGGACTTTAAGCTCATAAGCCCAATACTAACAAAACCTATAAACACTTTATCAGGTGATTCCATTGCAGATATAAAAGTTGGTTTGTTCATGAAAATCTGACTTGCGCCCCTCTCCAAACTTGCACCTTTCTTGGCAAGAGAATCAACTGAAGAATTTATTTCTCTCAGGCTATGTACAAATTTAATCCTCAAAGGAAGTTCCTTTATTCTGTTCCATCTTGTCTGACAAATCAATGGTAGTCTCCCATAAGTATATGCTTGTATTGTTGCATTGGATTCAGAATTTAAGCAGATGTTCCACTTGTTGTTTTGCACTTCCCATTCTGCAGCTCCAATAATGGCCATGACTTCAGCAATGAAATTAGTTGCAATCCCCAACCCTCTAGCTTCAGCATACATACAATCACCTTGATCACTTTTGCAAATAAAACCATACCCAGCTGCCCCTGGATTTCCCTTAGAAGCACCATCACAACATATCAATATTTGGTTTCTCTCAGGAAGTTGAAATTTGATTTCCACAATCTTCTGCATTTTTATTGGAGGGTTCTTCACTTCAAAGAATTTGAAAATCATATAATCATAACTGCAATCCCACATTGAACTGTTCAGTCTTATTGTACAATCCTTTGTATATTGTTTTATTCTCAGCTTGAACTTTCCTAAATCCACTTTATCATCTTCATAACATATTCTGTTCCTCAAAAACCATAGCTCTACCAGTGTCACTGAAGCAGCTAATATCCATATTTCTTTTATAAATCCACTTTTATGTTTTGCAAAGTTCCACACATCTTCATAAGATATTGGATTACAGAAAAGAAAGATATCACCCAACCACTTCCAAATCAATTGACTAAATTTGCAGTGCCACAAAATATGTTCAAGATTCTCTGTATTTTCCTTGCAAATATAACATTTAGAAGCAAGACTGAAACCTTTCCCTTGCATCTTTTCATCTGTTGCACATACCCCCCTCACCAATTTCCATATATTACTTGCAGTTGATGGGTGGAGCACATGATGCCATACATATTTGACCCATTGAACTTTATTATAATGTACTCTGATTAGTTCTACAGCAGATGCAACTGTAAACTTACCTGTCAATGTGCCATTCCAGATCCTTGTATCCTCCTTCCTTGAAAGAACTGGTAAATCTTCTATATGAAAATACTGAAGTAATCTTGGAGATATGAGCCATTCCCCATCCACTATAAGCTCAGATACTTTCATGTTTTCATTTTGTAGAATAAAATCATCATTTGGAAAAAGTTCAATAAGTGATTTTTCTTTCACCCATGCATATTTCCATTATGAGATTTGTTCTCCAGATCCTACAATCCATCTTGTGTTTTGTTTAACATCTTCCATAACCCACTTTAAGCCAGGCCAAATTGAAGACTTCTTGTAACCTGATATCCAATCTTCATTCAAACTGTAGAACTTTACTCTCATAAATCTAGCTCATTCAGCAGTAGAAACTTGAATTTTCCATACTAACTTCATTAGTAGAGCTCTGTTTATTACCTCCAATATCCTGATGCCCAATCCACCTTCCTTCATTGGTGCACAAGTTTCTTCCCATTTTAGAATTACACATTTTCTCTCATATGGATCTCCAGTCCATTAAAAATTCCTGATAAGTCTTTCACAAATCTTAATTACACTCATGGGCCGCTTATACCCAGACACGTTATAAATTGGTATGCTGTATAAGATTGACTTAATTAGAGTAAGTCTATCTTTGAAAGACGGTATCTTACCAATCCAGCTAGCCAGTCTATTTTTCAACATTTCAACTACTCCCCACACTGTACTTGACTCCACTCTTCCAGGTTGTAAAATAATTCCTAAGTATTTATCAGGGAAGTTGGATAAGCTCATCTGACATTCATTTGCAATTTGTTGTTTTCTTGCTTCACTTACTCCCCCAAAAAATAACTTGCTCTTCTGTTAATTAACTACCTGACTAGAGGATGACTGATAATCATGAAGTAATTTAAAAACTTTTTGAATATTCTTCTTGTGCCTATTAAAAAACAGAAAAACATCATCTGCAAAAAGAATGTGAGTAGGATGAACACCTTTGAAGTTTACCATTGGCATTATCTGATTTTCCTCCACCATTTTTGTTAAAGTCCTACTTAGAACATCTTCAGCTAGAATGAATAAAATTGGAGACAATGGATCACCTTGTCTCAATCCTCTGCTCACTTCAAAGAAGCCCACTGGTCCTCCATTAACTAATATAGATATTTTTGTTGAAACAAACAACTGATGCAACCAGTCAACACAGCTTTGAGAGAAACCATATTTCCTCATTACTTCAAATAAAAATTCCCAACTCAGGGAATCATATGCCTGTGTAATATCCAATTTAAACCCCACATTACCACCTCTTCTCTTTGTATCAAGTTCATTAATCATCTCAGATGCCAATACAATTTGTTCATGTATGCATCTTCCTTTCAAGAATGCACCCTGCTGCTCAGAAATAATAATCTTCCCCATCAAACTATACATTCTTGTTGTCATGATCTTGGTGAAGATTTTAAAACTAAAGTTACTGAGACCTATAGGTCTAAACTGGTTAGGTCTTCTAGCACCTTTAACTTTTGGGAGTAAGAATAAAAAACTGGAATTTAAACCTCTTGGAATGAAGCCTCTTGTCCAGCAATATCTTATAGCATTAATAACATCTCCCCCTAGTATCTCCCATGCATATCTGTAGAAAAAACCTAGGAATCCATCAGGGCCAGGAGCACTATTTGGATTCATTGAAAAAACTGCCTCCTTGATCTCTTGTGCAGTAGGAGTATCTTCTAGCATTATGTTTTCTTCTGGAGTCACCACTTCAGGTATAACATCAAAAATATCATCTATGGAAGTTGTTTCTTTAAATTTAAATTTTTCTTTAAAATGATTATCTAAGGAGCTAGCAATCAGACTCTGATCAGTAATAATAGTACCAACATCATCTTCAAGTTCTGTTATAGAATTGGCTTTTTGTCTCATTTTTATGGAAGTATGAAAAAAACTGGTATTAGCAGCACCATCTTTTAACCATAATTCTCTTGATTTTTGATGAAGAATTGACTGCTGCTGTTGAGACAAGATTTCCTGTTTTCCTCTAGCCACCACTAAATTATTAAATAAACTAATATTACTTGGATCATTGTCAGAAATGATAGCAGAATTAAGAACCTCCTTTTCAGCTTTAGCCAATTTAACTCTAACATCTCCAAATGTATTCCAATTCCACTCCTTTATTTTAATTTTTAGTTTCTTCAATTTTTGCATAAATACAAAGACATGATTTCCATTCAGTTCCTCATTCCACACCTCCTAAATTAAGTTCTTAAAATCTTCTTGTTTCAGCCACACTTTCAACATTCTAAAAGGAACATTACTTGGTTTAGAAATTTGTGCACAAGAGCCCAAAAGTGGACTATGATCAGAAACACTTCTTATACCCACTTTATAACTCCAATCTGGATATTTCTCTAGCCATTTTAAATTGTACAAAGCCCTATCCAAAATACAAACAATCCTCTTACTGCCTGCTCTGTTGTTACACCAAGTATAATTTAACCCTGAAGAAGCTTGAATTAGACAACACATGTTTATTATTTCATGAAAATCTTGCATTGCTACCCTGAGAGGAGATCTTCCACCTATCTTCCCTTCCACACTCAAAATAGTATTAAAATCACCTACTAAAAGCCATGGTAAATCCAAGGTGTTGATATACTCCAATTCATACCATAGAGTTCTTCTATAAACTGTAAGTGAAGCAGCATGTATCCCTTATACTAAAACACCACCAACATTCACAGTGATTACTTGTTTAGTTATGGAAACATCATTAAGTGCAGTAATTTAAGCATTCCAGAACATCCAAATATTACCCTTTCCATCATTTACTGAATTATGAATTACTTTATGATACATACCAATCAACTTCAAACTTTTGCAATCCTTTGAATTCCAACTAATTTTTGGCTCCACCACAATAACTAAAGTAGGACTAAAATTTTTAACTAAACTTCTTAACTTATTTTTGGCTCTAAGTATCCTTAAGCCTCTTATGTTCCAAAAGAGAACCTTCATTTGGAGTTATGAGATTGAGAAGCAGAAGGACTTCTCACCCCTTTTTTCTCTTTCACTAAATTTTGATTATTTTGTTTGCTTGTAGTAATCAGACTAATATTTTTAGGCTTGATTATTTTCTTCACCACTTCTTGTATACCCACTTCCTTTTCATGTTCAACATTAACTACATTAAAAATTGAAGAACTACTAGATGCTACTTCCAGTAACTTATTCACACTTAAAGGAGGAAAATCTTCATTAACTAAATCTTGAAGCAGATGAAATTTACCTGAATTATTACTTGCAGGGTCAATACTTTTTAAAGCTTCCTTCACCAATGGAGTATTTATAGAATCAACAACTGCATCTTCATTGCAACTTTCAGTTTCAGCATCCTTTGACTTCATAGGTATTGAAGTATTACAGATGTCAAATCCAATAGGTTGCATAAATTTTTTCTCCTTTTGTTTCCAGACTTTCTTCTTAACAATAACAGGATTATCACTAAAATCTTGTTGTAATGGATCATTCCTCAAACTGTACATTCAGTTGACCAACCACCTTGCAATGACTGCAGAAACTTGGAAATTTTGGAATTTGCACTTCTTGTTCAAAACTTCCATACTTAGATTTAACCAATACATGATGAGGAACAGGATTTTCTAAGTCTACTTCAACAAGAACACTTGCATAATAACCTACTTCCCTTTTAAAACTTGTATCATCTACCTTTATGGCTCTTCCAATTGCATCACCTAAGGACATCAAGATTTTTTTCTTTCCAATATTCAATACCTAATCTAGGTAAATTTACCCATACAAAAGATGTAGTAGATTTTTGAACAGCAGGATTAAAGTTAGGCTCCCAGAGTCTCAATTTAAGAATTTGTGAATCAATCTTCCAAAACCCATTCAAAATATACTTCATATCAATTTCATTAGCAAGTTTGATGATGAAAAAACCTTTGCCTAGAGGAATAAGTTGGTAATTACCTGTTGTCTTTCATTGCTTTCTCAACGCTTCTTCAGCAACAACAAACTTCACCTTAATAAAATCCAATCTCCCAATTAAACTGAATTTCCACTCATTTAGACTATCATCAATCTCTTCATCAGGAATATATAATGATGGAACACCAGAAGAAATTTCACTCTCAACTCTCTTCTCTCTTAAATCAGAAGAAAAGAAACTAAAATTATTGTTGTTCATCTGAGATCCAGTTTCCATGATTGATAAGAATCGAAAATACTCGAAGAAATTAATAGAAAAACAGTTTCAGACAAGGAATGTAGACAGAAAAACCACCAATCATTGAGAACTAATCTTTGATTCACCTGAATTAATGAAGAAAGAGATCGAAATCAGATTCAGAAAACGAAAAAAAAATTTGAGTTGTCACCCGATTCGCAGAGCGTGACTCAGCCCGATTCAGGTAAGGTTCGGACCTAATCCGAGACATATCTATTAGTAGACTAGAAATCAAGTATATAGTTTTGATCAACTAAAATTGACAAACAAACTTGAGATAGCAACGCTTGCGAGTTCTAACACAAAATATTGCTCGAATGCACATCAGAAAATATTAAAATTCCCAGGATTGATATATGAGCAACATGGTGACACGGGCGTGCTACCTTGGTTGGCCAAGGTCGACCCTTTGGCTTGCAAAAGACGGTCCCACCACTTTTGATGATTTTGACCTAATTAATTTTCTATAGTTCATATTGGGTTCAAATTATTTCCAAACAACTTGGAATTTGATCGATCGACCATCAGTTGGTCCCACGACCACCAAGGGTCGGTTCCATACCCCTCGGTCGGTCCCTGCTCTCTCCATAATTAGGTTTTACTACCTATCAGAGATTATACGATTAAAGAGGAAGCGGTTATCGGTTTATACCTTGAACTCGAATTCCGATAAGCAAGAACAAGGAGGAGCAACAACAACATCAACGTTTCAACACGACGATCAGCAGGTACTTCAATCTCCAAAAATGAGCACGAACTTGATTCACATGCTAAGAACTTGAAACCTTTTCTCCTTATGGTAACTCTCTTTAGGGTTAGAGTTACCACTTTTCTAATGGTAAAACTTTAGTGTGATATCGATAGAATCACTTACACTTCTACACACATGATAGAGATGCTTATATAGGGTCCAAACCCTAAAGAAATATGGAACCCTACCGGCCATGCCACATACATATGGGCGACCATATTCGGATCCAACCCGAATATATAACATCTCCCACTCGCACATAGTGTGTGTGGATTGTACCAGAAGAAAGAAAATTTCATATTAGTAAATAGCCCGTGCAACCTTCGAGGTACCTGCATTTTGGGAACTCCATACTAGCATCTCAATATGAGTCAACATAGAGACATCAACCCTTTAAGAAAAAGTGTTTATATCTCGTAGTATCCTAGGTCCATCAAAATCTCATTGGTCTAGACTACTCTGATCCCTCGTAGAGCTAGTTTAACCCTCATGCTAGCTTCTTGTAAATACATTTACACTTGTGTTGCAACTCCAGCAAGGCAACTCAAGTTTTTGACCGTGAATATAAAACATTCATGAGTTTGATGACCTTCCTCTCGCCCTATTTCCATGAAGTTTCAGAATCAACTGCTTTCCCAGATATGTATGTTTTAACAAGGAGCAGCCATGGCCATATGACACATACTAAAGTAGCAATCATCGAATCTTTACTTAATAACAAAGTCAAAAGTAGTAAGGTTACCTGTGTATAATCTAATTATTATACGGACTCACATGGTGAGAAAAGTAGGCAACCATTTTCGCACATCCGTAGTGGTCGCAAGCACGCATAATATGAAAATGCGCTAGAGTGGAGTTTTACTTGTCTACACAATTATATGTCACAAACTCTTACACTCTACAAATATTGACTTAGTCGCAACTCTTGCGCCTAATCCGAAATTTCTAACTGCTCGCTTTCAACAAGTGTCGTGAAATTTTTTTCTCATTTGGCTATTCTTTAAGGTATGATGAAAAGTATGTACATTCATCATCGATCTTCACTACATAGATCTCATCTTGGTATTTCCAAGGCGATACATTCTCATATTTGCTCACTCTCTTTAGCGCCAAATGTGACTGCTTATGTGAGTAAGCCAGTCCATACCTGGTGACATACCAATCAAGTTTTGACATAATGCAATCTCCACGCACCAATGTCAGCGTGTACATCCATGCACATAAGTAAATAATTAATCATAACAATGATCTATTTTCAAATTGTATTGATTATTAATAAATATCCATAAAACATATGCATCTACGATCACCATGTTTTAAAAAAATAATATAGAGACATCCATTACAACCTACGTAAACCTAACGCCCTAACATGAGACAAGAAAGCATCTCTTGGTATAGGTTTAGTAAGGGGATCAACTATCACCAATTCTGTAAGCATGTAATCCAAAACTATTTCTTTCTTCGCAAGAGCAGCTCTAATAAAGCAACACCTCCTATCAATGTGCTTAGTCTTTACATGGTACTATCTCCGCTGCTCGTAGTCAGTATAAAGGTACTATGCAATGAACACGTCAATCCCTATCTGAGGCTCGTGATGAGGCTTCTCGGTTAGAAGCCAAATTGATGTATTTAGAAGTGGACTTCGGGAAGCACGTTCATCTCACGATCCTGAGGTGCGGGATTATATACAACGGCTTGTTCGTGAGCGATGATGCAAGGGCAGATGCACATGCTCTAAGCCAGGCTTTATCCTCTTCTCGTGCTGATGTTGCTCGTTTAGTTGAATCAGATAAGGATCTTGAAATTAACATGTATAGACTCACAAAGTGGATCGAGGGGATCACCGATGAAGTCAATCATCTTCGTCACTTGGACTCAATGAAGCAGGTAGAGTTAGATCAATGCCAATTCGACCTCGAAAACTGTCGGCTTGACTATAAGAAACTTTCCAGCGAGTATGACTTTCTTGACGATGCCCGAGACGCAGTAGTAAACGAATTTGAAATAGCTTAGGCTAATGTCGAAAGTATACCTTAGTTCGGTCATAAGATGTTGTTTACTTTCTTATTCTAACAGTTTGTCTTTTCCTTTCAGAGCTCGAGGGACAGCTTCGCCTTGCAAATGAAAATTTTGAAGCGGATCAATCTGAACTAGTTAAACAGCAGGGGCGGACCAGTTATTTGGAGGGGTTGTCTGAGACTTTAGATGTGACTGCGAAAGAATCTGCAAAGGAAGTGGAGCGCTTGAAGTCTTTGTTGACGAAGTTTGAGCTCAAGATTACTGTCATCACACATGAGGCTCGTCGTCAATTAGCTTTGGAGATTAATAAAACCTTGGCTCAAATAAAACAGGGGCTTTTGAAGGAGGGTATCACTAAGAGGTACAAGCGTCGTCATGTGCCCGAACCTCTCATGGCCACGTCTGATTCATTTTCGGGTCGAAGTGTTCCTTCGTCTCAGAAGGCATGTGCTGATGATCGTGTTGAGACTTCGGAGAAGTGATCCTTCGTTATCTTCTTGATATGAGAGCTTTGATCCTTGTTGATTACATAGTCTTGGGTTATTTGTTGTGATTTTCTTGTATTTCTTGTTTATCGTCCTCACACTTGTAATCAACTTTGTTTATCTTTGAAATAGATCATCAGTTGGTGTCTTCCTTGAAAATATTCAGATGTTGTTGGTCGATGGTGTCGTGACTGAGATGGTATTGCTCGTGTTATGCTCGAGTTTGAGAAGTTTTTGGAAGAGAGATGGGTTGGCTGAGATAGTTTCTGCTGGTGGTGGAATCGAAGTTTGAGGAGATGGTTGAAGTTCTTCGTGTCAAGTCATTTTTGTTCAAGGCGTTGTTGGTGTTGTCGACTGAATGGGCAGTGGCCGGATGGCCGGATTAAAGGTCAGAGAATAGATCTGGTGTCCTAGTCAGTTCAGGAAGGAGTCGAATTTGGATGTCCGTAGCTAGGTTTGAATTTGGATAATGGGGGGTTGGACTGGGCCTAGGCTATTCTGCTAGGTTTTAGTCATACTACTCGGAGCAACTACATATATATCAAGAGAACAGAAACTGATAGAGGTGAGGAAGCCGGATAGAGTTCTATATTTTGGAGGCCGACGGCCAGAGAATGGGAAGAACAGAATCTTGAGAAGTTGGCGGCTGCGAAGGTGTTTGAGAGTATAACAACGAGAGACAACGAAGACAACATTGGTTTACTATTTTCTCTCTTAATTGTTATTTTCATGGGTTTTAAGAAACCCATAATCATGTCTTGCTAGAAATGTAGCTAGGGTTTATGTTGAAACTACATGGAGTTTTAGGCTACTTTAAATTGAATAAAATTGAGCAAAAGACTATTATGATGATTTGATTAGATTAATGCTTGATATTTCTTATTGATTAATCGAAAGACGAGTTGTTGCTTCACCGGTTTTGTATACGATAACCTTTGTGCCTAATTGTTCGATTCATAGTATATTTTTGTCTCATTATTTGACAATTTCATGCTTGGGTTAATATCTTTGATGGATTATGCTTAGAAGACCCATATAATATTTGTGAATCAATATTTTAGATTCGTATAACTTTCTCGCTGATGCAATTTGATGGTGCATGCTTGGATTTATTCTTTTGATGTGCCATGGTTAGGGAATACCAGTGATATTTGCGATTCTAATACATATAATAGGTGATGTCGATAGAACGAACAATTAATAAATATTCATCAATTATGTTTCATTTCAGTAATTGAATGGAAATTGTGGTAGATACTATAAACCCTGGTTACCGACTTTCTCATTGCATTTAATTAATTCTTTTTGTTTTCATTCTTTTAGTTCTTTAAATTCTAAAAAAAATAATCCAAAAGCATCATATCTGGTTAGTCAATTAGGAATATTGATTACAGTATTTCCACCGCTCCCTGTGGGTTCGACCCGTACTTGCATTTGTCTACTAGTTAGACACCATGTGATTGCGGCTATCACATATAGGGTTCTTTCTGAATCCTATCAATTTTTGGCGCCGCTACCGGTGAGCGGTTGTGGAATATTGTAATTAGTATTTTGGATTTGTAAATAGTTTGGTTTTTATTTTATTTTTTTGTATAGTCTTTTTATTTTATTTTAGTTCAATTTGACTTGTTTTCTATTTTAGAATTTTGTTTCAGGTACCTTTTTGAGGATGATGGCTCTTTCTCAGGAGACATCACCTAAGATGACACTGGCGGAATATAAGCGTAGAAGTTCAAATTTTCAAGCAACCTCGTCTGAGATGAAACTTGGTGAATATATGCATAGGCAACGGTATGGAGTTTTTTGCTCCACAAATGGTAAGTGAAAAATCACCTCAAACTATATATGAGAAGTATTACAAACTCACACCACTTAGTTTGGAACAAAAATTGAAAGTTCTAGAATGCCAAAAATTATATGATGATGATGATGATCAGTCTAGTAGTGACTCTCTGTTCCAGAAAGATCATATAGATGACCCTTTGGATGATTGTGTGGATGATTCGATTAATTCCATAGATGAATCTATCTCACAAGATCATTCACCCGACTTACAGGTTGTTTCTAGACCCCTAAACTTCCAAAAATTACCTAATTTAGGGTTAGAATTGTGTGCTTCTAAGATTTTTTTGGATTACTTTGCATCTAAATACCCAAAAGATTTGCCTATTCCAAAAATCTTACATGAATCAATTGATATTTCTCCAGTCTCAATAGAATCCCCGTATTTTTTTCTTTCCGCACTTCCTTGTGCGGGAAAAACTTGGTTTGGGGGTAATTCTCATATTTCGCTAGTTTCAGTGTCTCCGTGTTGTCATGATATAAGTGTGAAACTGTCATTTGTAAATATTGTATTATGGGTTGATCCCCAAATTTTCAGGATATTAGTTTATGGGGATCCTTTATGTATATTCCGGTAGGTATTTATATTTTCTTGTTTTATTCTTATTTGTTTATTTTTGCATATTATCAATTTCCCATCTTAATTTTTACGTTGGATGACTCAATTACATTGAGGACAATGTAATGTTTAAGTATGGGGGTGTTGTGGTTAACTTTTTACTTTTCTTTTTCATGAATTTTCTTGCAATTTATGACCAACTGTTGAGCGAGTCTATTGTAGGTTTGTAGGTGTATTATGACCAGCTGTTGAGTGGGTCTAAAAAACTAAAAAAATATAATAATTATGACCAGCTGTTGAGCGGGTCTATTGTAGGGTTCTTATGACTAGATGTTGAGCGGGTCTATTTTTCTTTGTTTTCTTATCATTTTCTTATGACCAGATGTTGAGCGGGTTTATTTTTTATGTATTTTCTTATCATATTATGACCAGTTGTAGAGCGGGGCCAAAAAAAAAAAGATGACCAGCTGTTGAGCAGGTCTACTCTTTTTCTTATCATTTTATGACCAGCTGTGGAGTGAGTCAATTTTCTGTTTTGCTCGGGGACTAGTAAAATATAACAAACATTTTGCAATTAAGCACAAGTTCAATTAAGAACTCTCCCCCATAAAATGTCATTCTCGAAAGAACAACAAGAGCAACCTTACTTTCACAAGAAAAGAAGGATTTCTTTGGACATTAACAAATCACATGAAACATGAATCTGTATCCAAATTACTCAATTAAATTAACCACAAGAGAACCCATGATTAATTTAATCGGAAATGCTCACATAACAGAACTTACAGAGTTGCACAGTATTTACACAAAGATGTGGATCAGGGAAAGACCAATACTTCGGAATATTCAAAAATTCATTCTATTTTTCATCAATATTTTCATAAAGACATGTAATAGACTTAATCTTTGTAGACAAAAGTTCATCACATCTTCCATCAATATTTGCATAATGACATAATAGGCTTAACTTTTGTTGTCAAAAGTTCATTCTATCTTTTATCAATATTTGCATAAAGACATATGATAGACTTAACTTTTGAACAAATATGGGACACTCATAGTTCACGGACGCAAACACACATATCCCATAACAAGTAAACTTTAGACATATTAATACTGCAAAATCATCTTCCAAATAAATATTAGAATTTAAATAAATAAATCTAAAAACATTGCAAGATGAAAATCGTTGGAAATAGCTATGTGTACTCACAATAATTGCTATTCCAAACCCTAGTTATCCTTCTTAAACACAAGAATAAATTCTCATAAGAAGTTTCCTAGACAAAATAAATAAGACAAGAGAAATTAATCATCATCTTCATCATCGGAGATCATCAAAGTGGCTTGAATCTTATCCATATCTTCTTTGATTTGGGAAAATTGGTAGCAATCTCACAAAGTTGTTCTTGCATACATTTTACCTTAGAATTGATCTTACACACACCCTTGTGAATTTGATGAAGAAGATGCAAGGTGGTGGGATCGCAAGAACCATCAAGGGTATCACATCTTTGTCTCTTGCTTGCATTCTCCTTCATATATTTGAAGGTACAAGGACGAACAAGCTTGGGAGTTCCATTTGAGTTGCCAATAGTAGCAATGGAATGAGTGTGAAAAATTCGTTCAATCAAACAAGGATAGCCTAACTTCTTGTTGGAAGATGTCATCGAAAGCATTTAAATAATGATGAATCCACAAATGTCGAGACTTAGAGTACCCAATTCAAGGAAATAAACTAACTCCGCAAACTCACGACTCCACCGAGAATTTTCAATTTTGGAGGGACAAAGATTAGATATACCAAGTTTTCCAAATGACATCAAGGTGAAGCTAAGATAATTAGTAGGAAATTTTCCTTCAATCCAATCAACACTCTTACCACAAAGACCATTAGAAATGGTTTCATAGGATGGTCTTCCTCCACTTGGTCTTGGAAGGCGAAAATTGCCCAAAGGGATTTTAGTAATCTTTGAAATCAACTCTTTATTAATAAGAATCATTTCTTTATTTATCATGGTCTTGAATTCCATATCCTCAGGATCAACATCATGGATGTTAGCGTAAAAGATTCTTGTAAGAGTGTCAAAACCTTCACCAAGACCATTAAAGATGTTTCTAAGATTAAAATTTTCAAAACAAACCAATCCTTCTTTATGATCACTAACCAAATCCAATTTCTTTTCTAGAATAAAACCACTAGAAAAAATCCTTTCAAAGATTTTACTACTAGAATCATTGACAAATCTAATTCTAATAGAATCTTGATTTTGAGGTATAGTCATGCTAGAGGATGATGAATCCAAAGTTTTTGAAGCCTCTTTTGAAACCTTGAAATTTCCCATGAGAGCTAGAAATTGAGAGTACAAGAAGAATGAAGACCTTACTTGATTTGCTCCTTGAAGAAGAATAAAACCCTTAGTCACTTTTGAGTCTCCAAAGATGAACTTTAATGGAGAAGGTACATGAACCCTAGAAAAGTTCATGTACGCGGACAAGAGAATGAAGAAGAAAGGTACGCGTACCATGCTTCTTATAAACCCAAAGATGGGCTTGGACCCGTTCATGAACCGCGACCCACAAAAGGAAAGCAGGATTTCTTGAGGCGTTCAACAGCCAAGGTTCGCACACTAACAAGATCTGTATCATGCAGTAAAAGGATAGTAGAAAAACTAAACCTCTTTTAATTAACCTTGGGTAGAGAAAAAACTTGTCAAGGAATTTTTCTCAAAGAAAAAAAAGATTAAAAATAAATTAACCCAAATACAAAAAAATAATCAAACCGTTACTTGCTCCATCTCAAGTTATATACAAATGGGGTATAGCCAAGCTTGTTAACAAGTGGCAAGATATGCAGAGAGATTCTCATGCAACTTTTTCGGTTGATATTTGTGAAATGTACCAGAAGTACAATCATAATAATGATGATACTCAGGGTTAATATAATTTTTCGAAATCTTTTTCTTATGACCAAGGAATGACGTTTTCCGATAATTAGAACCTAACCGAACTCACCAAAAATATTTTTATCAATTTCACATGAGTTGGTTGTAAGCATTGTTCGTACATCACGAATACATGATGTGACAGGTACATAACTTTTATCAGAACGATTCTTTTCCTCAATCGAATAAAGTTTTTCTAAGAATTTAAAAAGGCCTTCAAAAGCTCTAAATAGATCTTTGTCAATTGATCCATCACGATAGTATTCCTCAAAAAGATTAAGAGTTAATCCATATCTTTGAGCGTTGACCACGTTTTCTCGAACGATTTTTCTTAGAAGAACTTTTATTTTTTCCTTTAGACCGTTCCTTCTAAAGTCTTAGATGGAACGAGATTATCATGAGAGACCAGAGGTATTGAAAATGCGGGGGTCTAACAACCACACCCAACAATTCGTTTGGCAATTGATAGACACATTTTGTGTCTGATATAATCTCAATTGTATATATTGTTAGTGCTCGATTTTGTATTTATTATCGTTTTTTGTGTTTTTGTAGGTGTTTTTGGAGAAATAAACATGTGTGAAAAATTGGCTCGAAAGTGGTATTTGCGCTCGTGGGAGAAAATCACTAAAGGCACCCCTTATTTGGATAAGGGGCACCTCAATTACTAAGGGGCACCCATTTGTTATTTACACCCCAGGACACCCAAGTGTTAAAGGCACCCGACAGTTGGTTAACGGGCACCTTCTTTTCCATTTTGAATTTCTGATTTTGGTGGGAAAGTATGTTTTTCACTGGAAGAATTAGGGTTGAAGTTTTGGACGTGATTTATAGAGATTCAATCGTTGATTTTCATGGGATAGGCCTGTTATGGATAACCAAAGATGGTATGGGTATTCGATTGAGCTGGAATTGGATAAATCATCGAGTTTAAACAGAACAGAGAAGGAATGATATCCCGAGATTTTCAGGCAAGGATTGGAAGACAATTTACTGGAGTTTTACTCGGAAATGACTTGGAATGGTCCTGTTAGGACAACACAGGACAGGTAATGGGTTTCAGTTCGAAAAATAAGAGAGTTATGGTCATGTACGAGAAAACAGGGGAAGATATTCTCGAGTTTTGTGGACCGGATTTCAATCGGGTTTCTGTGGAGTTGTTATCGGTTTTGGATATGTATCGAATTGTCAATAAATCAGGGTTGGCAATGGTATTACTTGCGTTAGAAAAAGGAATCAAATCTTCGGTCATCTAATACAGGGAAGGGAAGAGTTTATCGGATAGTTTTGATTTATTCTCGGAAAGTACGTGGATAGAAGAAAGATTATCGGGATTTTGTGTTTTGTTTGGATGTTACGTGAAGATGAGGAGAAGATATCTACTAAATTTATAAAGTTTGGAACATCCAGAAACGCGTGAAAAGAAGAAAGAAAGCCGAGACTTGGGAGGTAAGAAAAGAGAAGATTTCTCGGGATTTTAATCACCTGTTGTGTATATAAAGGTTCTGGGAGTTCCAAAAAGGAGGTCAGGAGTTAGGGGTACGGTGCAGAGCTAAGAATCAAGCTGCAGGAGAAGTTGCAGCAGCAGCAGGAAGAAGACTAAGCTGAAGAACATAAGGATATAAAGGACAGTAGTTTCGTAGGGTCTTAACTTCAGAATCCTGTAACAGTCCATTAGTAACTATTATCTTCAGTAATATGAGAGGACTTACTCCAATACACTTTCTAGAGAATCAACTAGACAGTCAGACTCAATCTAGAGTAAAGCATATCAAAGAGCTTAATATCTCTAACTCTTAATTCAATATGCAATCAGCAAATAAAAATCTGCGAGCCCGATTGAATATAAGAGGAGTTACTTGACTGGTACCAAAGACCAATGTTTAAGTGTCAATCAATGTAAATCAACAACCGAAAGTTGGATATTCTAATTGATTGATCTTAACGCACAACCTGTGATATTTCAATTATATAACAAAATATAATGCGGAAAAGAAATAACACAGACACCAAAATTTTGTTAACGAGGAAACCGCAAATACAAAAAAACCCCGGGACCTAGTCCAGAATGAAAACCACACTATATTAAGCCGCTACAGACTCTAGCCTACTACCAATTAACTTCGGACTGGACTGTAGTTAAACCTTAATCAATCTCACACTGATTCAAGGTACAGTTGCGTTCCTTACGTCTCTGATCCCAGCAGGATACTACACACTTGATTCCCTTAGTTGATCTCACCTACAACCAAGAGTTGCTACGACCCAAAGTTGAAGACTTGATAAACAAATCTGTCTCACACATAAAAGTCTATAGATTGAATAAATCTGTCTCCCACAGAAATACCCAAGAGTTTTTGTTTTCTCTTTTGATAAATCAAGGTGAACAGGAACCAATTGATAAACCAGACTTATATTCCCAAAGAACAACCTAGTATTATTAATCACCTCACAATAATCTTAATCGACTAACGAAACAAGATATTGTGGAATCACAAATGATGAGACGAAGATGTTTATGATTACTTTTATCTTTCCTGTCGGAGAAATTAATCTCGAGTCAATTATTTCAATTGTACTCAATACGATAAAATCGGGCAAGATCAGAACATGCAACTACAAAGAAAATAGTTGGCTCTGGCTTCACAATCCCAATGAAGTATTTTAAGTTGTTAACCTACAGGGTCTCGATAGAAATCTAAGGTTAAAGGAGAATCGACTCTAGTTATGCAACTAGTAACACACAGGAGGTGTGGGGATTGGGTTTCCCAGTTTCTAGAGTTCTCCTTTATATAGTTTTAAAATCAGGGTTTGCAATCCAGTTACCTTGGTAACAAAGCATTCAATATTCACCGTTAGACGAAAAACCTGATTCAACCAAGCTAATATCTTTCAACCGTTAGATCGAACTTAGCTTGTTACATACAAATGAAATGTAGCCTCATTTAGGTTTATGTAATCGTACCTAAACGTGTACACCATGTTGGTTCACAAATAGTTAACCAAGGTTCGCCATATGATTACTCTCATATCAACCTTATTCATCTTAACCATAACTACTTCAAATGACTCAAATGAAACTAGTTAAAGAGTTGTTCAATTGCTATATTCTCATAGAATTATACAAGAACACAATTAAAGCAAAATCGGTTTGATTCCCTCGAATAAGTCATGAACATTATAGCCACGGTTTGCAAATATTTCCTTATTATGTTTATGTTCATGTTTAAAACCGATTTTAGAACTTTAACCTTCAAGTATGCAAACGGGTACGCATACTTGAAATACCCGGACTAAGATTAAGTTTCGCCAGTACGCAAATGGGTACGCAAATTTAAATCCCAGCAGAAATTCTTGGACATGAACCTGTATGCCAGTACGCAAACGGGTACGCATACTTAGGTTCCCGTATTTCTCAAACCAACAGATACTCAAACGGGTGCGCATACTATGGTTCCCGGACATGGATTACATATGTGCAAGAGTGCACAACATGACATATTCAATAATGGTTAAGTGTTCTAAACTCTTATTTCAATCATTGAAACTTTCTTAGAGGATGACAATAGCCGTTTTTCACACACTATTAGCATCAAAGCAATTTTCAAGTTATTTAAATAATCATTACGAAACATTCCAAGGAAACACCAAATGATTGTATCACACAAACCATGTAAGATGTTACTCGGCAATTTTCACATGATATAAGATGAACTTGGTCGAAGCGAAAGCTTTCCAACACATATTTCGAGAAATATGTAAGCGAGATAAACTCAGCTCGAAATCTCAAATGTGTATATAGAAAACTATATCGTAATACGAATTATGTCTCAATATAGGAGATAGAGTAGAAATAGACTTTCCAAGTGATAGATGAGTTTCAGTCTCCACATACCTTTTGTCGATGAAGTTCCACAAGCTCCCCTTAGTAGTTCTTCGTCTTCAAATGATGAACGCCGTAAAAACTAAGCTCAACTACACAATCTATGTCCTAGTCCGAGACATCTATAAATAGGCTAGAAATCAGGACTTATAGTTTTGATCACTAACATTGACAAATATGCTTGAGATAGCAACGCGTGCAAGTTCGACCGAGCAGTGCTCTAACAGGTATAATATATAATAAGTTCTGAACAATCTTTAAGGAATTCTAGTGTGCGTTAAAGATGCCTAGAGCAAGTTTTCCAAAGAAATTTCCCATAGGGACAGACTTTAAAGATCACTCAAACACAAACTTATTAGGTTTATAGTGTTTGTCGGCTCTGATACCAATTGAAAAAGCGGGGGTCTAACAACCACACCCAATATTTCTTTTAGCAACCTGTATGGACTACTCCAATATACTTTCAAGAGAATCAACTAGACAGTCAAACTCAATTTTAAGAAAAGTATATCAAAGAGTTATATCTCAATTTCTCAATTCAATCCGCAATCAAACAATAGGAATTTGCGTGCCCGATTGAATATAAGAAATAACTTGGACGGTATCAAAAATCAATATCCAAGTGTCAATAAATTTAATCAACAACCAAAGCTTGGATTCACAATTGATTGAACTCACGCACAACATGTGATATATATTTCAATTATATAAACAAATATGACGCGGAAAAGAAATAACACAGACACCAGAACTTTTGTTAATGAGGAAACCGCAAATGCAGAAAAACCCCGGGACCTAGTCCAGATTTGAACACCATACTGTATTAAGCCGCTATAGACACTATCCTACTCCAAGTTAACTTCGGACTAGAATGTAGTTGAGCCCTAACCAATCTCACATTGATCAAGGTACAGTTGCGCTCCTTGTGTCTCTGAATCCCAGCAGGACTCTACACATTTATTTCCCTTATTTGATCTCACCCACAACTAAGAGTTGCTACGATCCAAAGTCGAAGACTTGATAAACCAATCTGTCTCACACAGAAAAGTTTATTGAATAGATAAATCTGTCTCCCACAGATAAACCTATGAGTTTTTTGTTCTGTCTTTTGATAAATCAAGGTGAACAGGAACCAATTGATATACCAGACTTATATTCCCGAAGAAAAACCTAGAAATATCAATCACCTCACTATAATCTTAATCGTATGATAGCGAAACAAGATATTGTGGAATCACAAACGATGAGACGAAGATGTTTGTGACTACTTTTATCTTGCCTATCAGAGATTAAATCTCGAGCAAATCTTAGAGAAGATAGTACACAATCACGATAGAAAACAACAAGATCATAACACGCAACTACAGGGAAAATAGTTAGGTCTGGCTTCACAATCCCAATGAAGTCTTCAAGTCGTTAACCTACAGGGTTTTGGAAAAAAACTAAGGTTAAAGGAGATTCGACTCTAGTCGCAACTAGTATCACACAGGGGGTGTGGGGATTAGGTTTTCCAGTTGCTAGAGTTCTCCTTTATATAGTCTTCAAATCAGTGTTTGCAATCGATGCTACCTTGGTAACAAAGTATGCAATATTCACCGTTAGATGAAAACCTGATTAGACTCAAGCTAATATATTTCAACCGTTAGATCGAACTTAGCTTGTTACACACAAATAAAAAGTGACTTCATTTAGATATGAGTAACCGTACTTAAACGTGTACATCTTTGTTGGCTCAACAATAGTTAACTGAAGTTATCTATATGAACACTTTCATATCAACCTCATTCATCTTAACCATAACTAGTTCAAATGATTCAAATGAAACTAGTTCTAGAGTTGTTCAATTGTTTATATTCTCATAGAAGTATACAAGACACAATTGAAGTAAAATCGATTTTGATTCACTCGAATCAAGTCATGAACATTATAGCCACGGTTTGCAAAAGATTGCATTCCTTATTATATAAATGTATTAGTTCATGAACAAATCGATTTTAGAACATCATCCACTCAAGTATGCAAACGGGTACGCATACTTTGGTGTCCGGAGTAAGTTTGGGTTTGGCAGTATGCGAACAAGTACGCATACCACCAAAATCAGTAGAAATTCCCGGACCTAAAACTCACCCCAGTATGCGTACCGGTATGCGCACAAGGTTCTCGTACTTTCACAAACCAACCAGTACGCATACGGGTATGCATACCATGGTTCTTGGACATGGACGTACACATACTATGCTTATATCCAATTGTTTTAAACTCTTATTTCAACCATTGAAACATTCTTGGAATACGACAATAGTTGTCTCACACAAACTATTAGCTTCAAAGCAATTTTCAAGTGATCGAATGATGAATACGAAATATTCTGGGTCTACATCAAATGATTGTCTCCCACAAATCATGTAAGATGTTACAAGGCGATTTTCACATGATCATCTTTTGACTTTCTTCAAGAATATAAGATGAACTTGGTTAAAGAGAAAGCTTACCAAAACATATTTCGAGAAATATCTAAGCGAGTTAAACTCAGCTCGAAGTATCAAATGTGTATAATTGAAGTCTATATAGCTATACGACTTTTGTCTCAAATATGAGATAGAGTAGATAGACTTTTGAGTGATAGATGAGTTCAAGTCTCCACATAGCTTTTGTTGATGAAGTTCCACAAGCTCCCCTTAGTAGTTCTTCGTCTTCAATCAATGAACGTCGTGAAGTCTAATGCTCAACTACACTTTATATCCTAATCCGAGACTTAGCTATAAGTAGACTAGAAATCAAGACTTATAGTTTTGGCAACTAAACTTGACAAACAAGCTTGAGATGGCAACGCTTGCGAGTTCGACCGAGAAGTGCTCTAACACCAACATCCACGGATTCACTATCTTATAACTCTTTCATGCGTGACTGTGTGGGATAGGACGACCACATAGGGATGGAAAGGCCAAATGCTTCATCCACCACAAGATTATCCTCTTTCAACAACTGCAATGACACTATTTCCATCTTTGCAACCTGCATCGACATTAACTTTGGTTGTCCTGCTTCAGGTGGTTTCCGAGGAGAGATGTTAATCATATAAATCACCTTGCAGAAGAGTATGATGGTGCTTGCCCAGACATCCCAAACAGGTTGTTAGCTTTACGAATAACAAGTAGTGGGCACGTGCTTTGCACGTCCACCACACTATTTTTACATACTTTGCATATAACTTGATGGTGCTTCAACACTATATGTTATACTCCCTTCGTTCAGGAAAAATTGTACTTTTATCTTTTGATTTTTGCCTACAGAGTAAAATATCACTTTTCTTGAAACAGAGGTAGCACTTTTCATCTGAAAATTAATTGTTATTTTTTATTATATAATATTATGAATCGATAATTTTTTTTTATAGATTTTTCTAGTTTATCCTTGAACCAATAACCATGTCTAACTTTTAACCAATAAACATGTCTAACTTTCAAGGAAAAACACACAAAAATTTGGAGAAACATAAATTTTTTGAAAAACAAAAATTTGATATTATTATTTACACTCGTTGCGCAGATAATTCAAAGAGATTTCAGAATATGCAAAATTCACAATAATCCGATGTATAATTTAAAAGATGCGAAGTTTTTAAATATTTATCTTAGTTTTTATAAAAATGGAATTTTCGTAAATACTGATTTCTAACCAATTTACACTTAAGTCCTTGTAAATATTCTTCATACCACTCCTTTAAGATCTAACGGTTGATGGATGATCGAACGGCTAAGGATAGTTTGTGACGAAATTTTTTTTGTGACGGGAATCTTTTATAGAATATTCCTAGATCTGATGGCTAAAAATTAATGTGGGGAAATCTAACGGTTATGAATGGTAAAGCTTTGATATTCTCTTGCTCGCATTAAAAGGAGAGGAGATAATTGTGGTGAAAGTTTTTATTCCCTCAAACAAAAGTTTGTTCCTCACTTTCTACCAACATCAGAGAAGGCAGGCACAAGAGATGATACTCAGACCATCATTTTTAACATATAAAAAATTGAGCAATAAGGTCTTTAATGTGGAAGTTGGGGAGCTCATAAACTCTAATTTATAGGGAAGAAGCAAATAAGAATGCTTGGTCTGCAGCGGACTGAAGGAAGAGATAGTTAATTGTCTCATTAGTTGAACAATAAAGTCTGCAAGTTTTGTTAAAATTGATAATAAATTTGTCGATGTTATTCGACGCTGCTGGCATGTTGAAGAGGAGCCTATGGATAAAGAGATACATGTTTGGGGTATAACTTACACATTCCAAAGCTTGTTCCGATCAAAAAATGAATTCATTTGGAACGATTCTGTTGCTCTATAAATTTCATCTTAGTGTCAATAGGTTTTGCTTTTTTAAGCAAATGTGTCAATAAGATGATGCGAATGGTCTATAATCTGTTTTCCAATGTTACTAGCATCCCTTAGCTGCATTACTTTTTGAATTTCAATATGTTTCCTACAAGCTATTGCAATTTCATTAAATATATGCCCAAATTCCTTTTTGATCCAATTTTTAAAAGATCTCGGCCGTATCATTGAGCATAGAAGTAATACCACTAACAACTTTGTTCCAAGCTTCAATTGCCACCTTCATAAAGTCAAGATGGTCAAGATAAATTTGTTCAAATTTATACACCTTTGTTTTTCTTCTTAAGCTATCTATGAGTCATAAACAAAATAGGTGCATGGTCAGTAGACCACCTAGGCAGATATAACACGTCGACAGACGGGTATTCAAGAAACCATTCAGGGGAGCACATTATTCTATCAAGCCTCTTGTAAACACCACAACTAGCACATGGTTTGCTAGTCCAAGTACATACATGACCAGAAAAATTTAAAGTCCATCTGTAAAGTTTTCCTTTGCTCAGAGGATGTAGCTTTAATTCTTTTGTCGGTGGCTGGTGTTCTTTTGAGAGTGAAGTTCTGATTTACATTAAAACACTTAAAGTAGTTCAGTATGTTGACAGGATGCGCGACAATGGTATTCAATATGATTTTGCAAGGCTACTTTCAACTTTCAACTTTTATTAATTATTTTTCTTTTTTCTTTTTCTTTTTGACATTAATTTTATTCAACGGTAGTTCCTTACCCGCTTGAGAATAAAATTAGGAACTTGGAACCTCATTGTTTCATCTTCTTCCTGTTTTGACACGACGAACAAGGAGAAACCCCATAGGACCCTACCTTCTAGTCCATTCCAAAGCCTAGTTAGCAATTCGCGATACAAGAGATAGTTCATAAAAATAGAGTATGACTATTATTCATTTTAGCATAATGTAAATGCGACCCACTATTTGGTCAATGATCTGCGATCCAGGAATAATTTGGGACGGTATAGTACATGTATATTTCGTTTTAGCGATATATATTTGGCACACAAAATTCAGCATACATTAATCACTTTGAATATAATCTCGTTTTAGATATTGTGATTCCATCATTCAAATGAACTATGTATATAATATATGCAAAACAATCAACAAATAACATGTACATGGGTGGTGTAAGTCTTATATTGGGGTACATAAGTTTTTAGAAAGTCAAATATATCACACAAAATGATAATATTTGGTGATGACATGGAAAAGTATTGTACGAACTTTATAATATTATATAATTCTCTAACTTATCAACTACAGTCTAACCTCGATAAATGAATACACTTGGGACCGGAAGAAAATATTCGTTTAGCGAGGATATTTATTTATCGATAAATGAATAAATTAGTTATTTATCGGTAGATAAATATTTATTTATTTATGGAGTATTTTTAGCTTCTAACATATATAATTTTGATATTTCCGAACCAGAAGTTAGTCAATTAGAAGAAGATAATAGATGTCATTCCTAACTTACGTTGTAGAATTGTAATGGATGTTGAACATTTTTTGAACTATCTTATTGAGAATGATGCAGTTACTGAATCGCCTACCGACGAAGAAATTATTGAATCAGTAATAAATGATAAGAATGATCCTCAACAAGATGATAGTATCATCATACCAAATGTGTCATCAGAAGAGGTATTTCAAGCAGTAATCATAATAAACAAGGACTTGCTACAATACAAACAAAATATTTTTGAATTTATACATGTATTAAAAAAAAAATTAAAGATTAGATGCATTTGAGTTTAGGTGGAAGGAAAAGGTAACCAACTTGAAATGAATTTTTTGAGAACAAATAACTTCCTAAAGGAACATTGTCGATTGTGTGTACTAGTATTTTGGTTTATTTAATATATATTTTTGTATGAATATTATTGTTTATTCATTAATATTTACACATAATCTTTAACGACTCGAGAATTTTATTCATCAATGCATTTAACGAGATTATTCATTTATCCCTTTGTCCAAGTCAGGATCGAAGAAAATTATTTATTCGGCGTGGTTATCCATTTATCGAGTTTGGACCATAACATATGTACAACAAAGAGAAGAAAAGACAGACCTTCTCATGAATAGAGAGTAGTTCCCATCTGGGTTGCCGAACCTTGCTGCCGGAGGGGACCAAGACTTATTAATGTTTTCAGTATTGGGTTTTTTTGTCGCGAATGATGGATTCGGTTACCGCTTATTTCCCCGGTGAGACTGAAATGTTTGTTTCTTCTTCCATTGAATTAATTTTTTCGTTTAATTCCTTCTTATTTCCCTGGGTTTAATTTTGATTTTAAGGTTTTCGGTTACCTTATAAGGTATGGTATTTGAATCCCACACTAGGAAGTGATTTCTAGATTCTTGTTAGATTTGCTTTGTTTCCCGTGGAGGAGGCTGTATGGATTATGATTATTTTGAACTGATAGTTATAGAGAAATTTGTACAAGCAATTGTTGGCCTTAAGGTTTGTTAGATTTTGATTATCATGAGTAGTATGACAAGGTTTTAGTTTTGATTCTTAAAGTAGGAGGAAAGGGATCAAGTTCCCTGTTCAATCGAGGAAGAAGATTGATTCAAATCGGTCCTTAGAATCGGAATCAATTAGGTTTGTAAGAAAATCGTAGAATTTTTATTGGTCACAAAGTATTACATAGATAATCTCACCTTTCTTTTGCTTTTGTCTGTTTACTATGTTGCCACCTAATCTTGTTTTTTTAGTTAGAAATGTTGTGTTGTTAATGGGTGCGAATTCTTGCACACTCCTTAGTGTATATTTCACATTTAATCTCTACCCGTGATTTAATTTAGAGAGTTATGTAACGAGGGTGATGATTCTAAACATAAAGAATAATGAGACCATCAGTTAATAAAATCAACCAATCAGAAGAATATGTGAAATATACACTCGTTAAAGTAGTGTGAACAGATTTGGACTCCTGTAGTCTAAAATGATTTCGAGGGAAAATTATGATATCTTGTCGGGCAACATTTATGCTTCACCGTTGAAGACTTATGTTAGCCCACGTTCTTTTACAGCTTTTATTTCTTTAGTTGATCCAATACTTACTTTGACCGTATTTTACAAAGAGTACCATTCCTAATTTATCTTTTAACTGTTTTACTAAGTCAACCTAACCCGGGGAATTTTTTTTGTCGAGAGATTCGTAATTGCGAGGGAATTATTTCGTAAATCTATTTAATGGAGTCTCCGCCCCATCGATCGAGATAAAATATTTTTTCTTATTTGTTGCGGCTTTGGTTTCCTTTAACCAGGTGGTCCTTTATGTTTGATCCATTTCATCATTTCGCAAGTTTTAATTTAGTAGAAATTGACGTTTAGTCCCAAAGTTATTAGATTTTTTGTAGCTCAGCAATTATATAGTCATATGGGTACTCTTTTTGTAGCTCTCGGAAAATGCTTTCCAAATATATAAAGTTTGTCGATTTGGGACGAGCGGTTTAAAAGATAAATTGTTTTTCATTATTTTTATATTATTTAAAATTGCTGACGTGTCATTCCCAAGTTGAATGCGTCAGTTACAAAACCGTCCCAACTCGCTGCACGTGTGGAGGTCAGCAGCGTCTTTATACAATTTTTGGATTAAACTGTACCTAGTCAACTAGGTCTGGACTAAACTGTTTTATTATGTGGGGTTTTGGACTGAACCGTTTTTTTCCCATATAGTTTTCTCTCGACTAAACAACAAGCACCTACAATAATCAAAATAACCAATTTTCTGCAAAGAATATTACAATAAACATAATCCTGAAAACCCTAACTATACCTGCTAATGTTGAAAAATCCCCACCTAAAAAATCCCAAAAAAGTTGAATCATAAGAACACGGGGAGAAATTAAAGAAACTTAGAAATAAAAATAAAACAGAGAACATCTTACCAAAAAGAAGGAATTAGATTCATCATTCCCGGTGTTGGGCTTACCAAAGAATTTATACTTAGCAACAAAGAGCAAAAGAATTTATACTTACCTGTGTTGTCAAGCAAAACAATAACTTTCAACAATCCTTGAAAATTTTCACCATTGAGTGAGTTAAAAAAAACCTAATTACTCCAATCTGAAACCTCAACAAAACAATCAAATTTATGCATATCGTATTTGGCCGACAAAGAAACGGAAAGAAAAAACAAAGAAGAAGACTTAGATAGTGTTAACCTTAAGGAACATAAATATTAACGGAAACAAATTTCAATAAACCCTAATTCAATTAATTGAAATATTTTGACAATTCGAACACCAAAACACTGGACATCTGATACACGGACACAGATGCCCAAATAAGTATTTGATTTTGTTCAAATATTCAAAATCAAACTCTATATTCAAAATCAAACTCCATGAAATTAATCATAATTCTGATAAAAGAAAATAATAAATTTTAATACCTAATTGCTTTGCTGCATCAACCCTATTGCAACAACCCTGCAAAGCTGTAGCTCATTCTACTTTTGACAGAAACCTGTAAAATTCAACATACGAATTCAGGAACTGCATCAGAGAATCAAGTAGGAACATAAAAAAAAAAACACAGACATGGAGAAGAAGAAAAGGGTCTACTAAAAAGCGAAGCTACGCTTTTGTTGTAAACATGACGAAGGCTTCTTATACAGAGCTTGCACAAAGATATGGATTAGGAAACCGGTTAAATTCGGATTTGTTCTGTAATAAAGGATGTTCATCTTTTTTAAGAGACCGAGTTGTATTAGGAATGTTCATCTTTAAAAAAACACAGACATGGCGAAGAAGAAAAGGGTCTATTAAAAAGCAAATCTACACTCCTGTTGTAAACATGGCGAAGGCTTCTTATACAGAGCTTGCACAAAGATATGGATTAGGAAATCCATTTTAATTCAGATTTGTTCTGTAATAAAGGATGTTCGTCTTTTTTAAGAGACCGAGTTGTATTAGGAATGTCTTGTCTTTGTCTTGTCTCCTCCGGATCGGTCACTCGATAATATCCCTCGCCCAACTTTAAATCCGCACCGTGGATGACGAAATCAAGGTTTGGACTCAACAGGATAAACAGACACCACTTCTTTTTATAATATAGGTAAATCAATACTTCTTTATATGAAGGGGAATACTTATGCTGACGTGTCGAAAGCTCAATCAGTTTCAAGTTTACTGTAAATATAGTGCCACATCAGCACATCCGTTTTATTTAATAGAAGAGATACGTCGTTTTGTTAAAAGACATAAACCGAAATAACTGTTTCAGAATGTACGAGAAGACAGGATTTACCTTTCACGCCTTTTGGTCTTTATAAAAGACTATTCAGGTGCATATATAATGTATGCCGAATGCACATCACTTATCCAATTGATACCGTGAAACAAATTCCTCTTCATGATGAATTGGTGATGGAAGAATTGAGGATTTTGTCAAGCAAATCCCAATACTGCCAAACAGGTTAGACCCTTTTTCCCCTTTCTTCTTTTTCTTTAATTTTTGAAGACATATAATTATGGACCCACTGATGGATTGGGACAAGGGGTACGTAAAAATGGCTTTAACAAGTTGTGAGGTTTTCTGAATTGGATACGTTTTTTACTGTTTTTGATGATTTTGTTGATTTAGTTGGAGGTTATCATGTAACATCTGGATGGATTTCACCTTTATGGAGAGTAACTGTATGTGGAAAAAAAATCGCTAACTCCGATGAATACCGAGACATTTTTGAAGAAATAAAACGAAAATCCATTATAGCTCATACTTACCCAAATGTTCTGTGGACTAAGGTATTTTTGTACGTATATAATCAACATTTTTGGAAAAGTTATGACAATAATAGGAGATGGTCTCATGTTGATCATTATTGTTGGCAGTGACCCGAGATGGTCTTACTGAAGAGATCGGAGAAGCAAAAAAGAAAGTTAAATTATAGGCTTTTACAGAAGAAACACGATGAAAGTGGAACGAAAGTTTTCTGTAGGTTTTTGTTGGAGAGATTGACAAGATAGATCAATCTGTATCAATTGTTGACTAAATATAAGATGAATCCAAAAGTTTGAAACTAATATGACCCTCAAACATAAAGTGATGCGCTAGAATTTGGGTTTCATTTTCTTAACTTAATAGTGTGATGTCGACATCAATAATCAAATTGGTATCTGTGTCTATTTGTTTGATTTTTGTTGATATGCGTTCTTCATTATGAAATTTGCTTTCCATTTGTTAAAAATTTAATAACGTGGTCTAAGTATATCAATTATAACTTTTCTTTATGTGATTGATTTTATTAATGTGTGGTTATATGATTCCACAGTAACCGAAGTTGTTGCAATTATAAGCTTCTCTGTTATATTTGATTTGATGTGAGGTTTAGATATATTTGGATCACCTCAATCCGATTGCATAGTTCAGTTATAAGCTTATGTGCTACCACAAACAATCTACAACGATTTCCACATTTCTATTTATTATGTTGTTATTAGATTGGTTTTTGTAGTATTTGATAGACGGCCCATTTTTAGTTTTATATTGCGGGTTTACATAATATGAAATCAAAACTGTTGAAACCCAAAATGGGTTTATCCCTTATAGGTGATTAAGGGTGATGTTTACAAATATATGTTAGAAGATTCAATTTTCACAAGGTATCATTATCCTTTCATTTTTCTTATATTAATGATTTGTGTTTGATCTTAGAAATCAAATGAAGTTCTCTTGTTTTGTTTGTATAATCGTACTCATGTTCAGTTACTCATATATATTTATATATATTTTTGTTGAAAAATTAAAATATATACAAAAAACAATATTGTAGGTTTTTGGTTTAATGTCCCCATGTATTGTTTTTTCTTCGTTTTAGTAGAATTTGTCCCACACAAGCTTTCCACAAGACAAGTATTCTGATATTTTTGTGTTTGGAGTGTACATAATACTTTAAGAAAAATATTCTTGAGTTGGTCCAGCTGGGTTCCTAGCTGTGGCCATTGCAACTAATACTGGATATGTTTAGCGCATAATTTTTTCCTCTCACTTTTAACAAATTGATCCTTCAATGTTATTCACAGATGTAGTTGGGATATTGACTAGCATCACCAATGCACAAACTGTGAATATACTAAACGACTATCAAAGTCGTATGCTAGAACTCAAATGGCATATAGCCGAATTGTCGATTAGTAGTTAATGCTTTTTTCCAGCAGAACATCGAAAGTCTATGCAAAGTGGTTAGGGACAAAATTTAAAAGGTTTTGCGACTCTATGCTGCCATCTTTCAAGTGGACAAGAAAACATGTTATATTTTTAAGATTTTCAATGTAAGAAGTTAACAAAAACATCAAAGCTCATATATGAACTTACATCTACGCGATACTTTAAGACCATTGATGATTCAAACATAAACAACTCTAGTGAAGATGAGTGATTACAATTCTTAAAAATGATATGATATAATATTGTATGGCTTAGTGACACAGTCTAATATCTTGTTTTGCTCTGCACAAAAAATGTAGTAGTGTTATCGAGGAGCAACAAACAATCTAGAAAGCACAAATTTCTCATCTGTGCCAAAATCGTCGTTTTTAAGATAATCGCTATCTGAAGTTATTTACTATTAAAATTATATTTTTTTTGGATTAATTTGTCTCGAATCACAACAATCAGAAATTCATAAATTTCTCACTCTTCCTATTTCCCAAGGTGAAAGGTTAAATATAAAACTACTGTTGAGATGTCCTAATTCATGATTTCGATTAGTGCATGCAGATTTGTTTGCTTGGATTTTTTTTTTGTCATGAGTCGTGCTCTGACGAGGTCACACTCATGACAGCTTTCGTAAGGGTTCACCTTATAGCCGTTAGATATTACATCACACGAATATATTCGAATCCTAAGAAAACATTTGAGAAATAAATAATATTTTTTTTTTAAAAAATTATAGCCATGTATCTGCTTTTTTGTAGTCCTTAATCCATTACTGGTTATGACTTGACAGAATCCCAATGTTATTATAGTTCTCCTAAACCAATAGTTCATAATTTCATTCAAGTGGTTATTATTCAAAGTATGTGATATGGAAAAATAGGACCTTCTAGCTTTGTCCGTCGTATTCTTCGAAAGCTACTGAAACGATCAGTATACAATAGGATGGGACAGTATCTACTAGATGACTGCGCACGGTGGAGGCCCACGAAAAGCGAAAGTTAATATCTTAACTGATAACTCAAGTAAATGTCTTAAAGTTACAAACACACGTACAAAAACACTTCTCGTCTTCCGACAAATATGCATCATTGGGACAAAAAGCGGCCGTGAGAACAATCTAATGCAGTATGCATATCCATATTCGAATGAAAGAACTGTGTAAAAAAAGTTTTAACCCTCATTCGTAATTAGGTGCGTAATCATACTGAGTACTGCAACCGACGAAGAAATGTCAAAAATGCCACCCCGAACACATCTACCAAATTAAAATACCAGGCTAATCATTTGGAGCTTACATTTTTATTAGCCCAACTGCAGACGCACTATGGTTTGCTTCATTATACGTTGTTAAAGAACTCCACCTGTTGTTAGCAAATGTCAAATGGTCAATAAGTGTTAAAATTATTGTTGGAAGTGAAACCAAGATATTGATGAAGTTATTCTGGAAGCAACTAGTTGAAGTTGACACGGTGTGTTTAGTTTGGATGTGAAGTAAACTTGTGAATTAAGTAATTTTGGTTTTAGAGTTTGGTCGGTTTAGAATATTCAATTTTGGTTTTAGAGTTTGGTCGGTTTAGAATATTCTAGAAGAGTCTTTGGTTAGTGTTTGGTCTTTCTAGAAGAGTCTTTGGTTAGTGTTTGGTCTTTGTTAGGTAAATGTCTTTGAGTGGTTGTCAAGTTTTTTTTTACTTTAAATATGATATTAAGCCATGAGAGTATGTACACCGAATTATTATCAATGTAGTCTTTATTATTTTTGTTTTTGTGCTCTCCTCTCTCTTGCTCGATCCTACCGTTATTTCTGGGAAAACGAGGGTATGTTGGTATATTGACTCATTTATTTTATTTTAACGGAGAGGCTGAAATAGACGAGAACGTCCAGAAGTATTTTTTGGTCTCCCTTCCCCTCTTTCCTTATGCAGTTCTACAGGTCTACTGACTCTACTCCACCAAAGTTTTTTGCTTAGTACCCTTAATTCTGTCTCACATCCTTAGTACCACCAACAATAACTTTTTCAGTCTTTTTTTTTCTTCCAGTCACACTAAGTATATCATTTACTAGATTTTCATGGTGGCATTGGCGTAGAAAAGATCGAGAACCAACAATATCAGCTGGATCATCTGATGGTGGGTGTTATGAATAAGATGAAAAGATTAGTCAATTGATTGGATCATGTATGGAAGTATGGAACCTCATGCTATTGAATTTCATAGTGGTGGTGATGAAGGTGAGAACAATAATTCTGGGTATGGTTTTGAATCGACCTGGTTCATCGTCTCCCACACCCGCGATTAACCCGGGATGTGACCGACATCTCTGCAATTTTACTGTATAACTCTCTCTTTTTTCTTTTCTTCCGGATGTGAATATTTCGACCTTAAGGGAGGCCTTCTATGTGATAAGAAATCTGCAATCTGTCGGTCACAGAAAATATCCCAAGTTTTTAAAATTGAAACTTCAAATTTACAATTTCACAAAATTCAGGTTGAATATAAGGTAATCAATCGAATTGAAGATAAATTTCTGTTAAATTTAATCAAACAAGAAAACTAACAGTTCAAAGATCATTAAAATAGACATTATATAGATCAGAATCGATCAATTTTAGTTTCGTTTTCATAAAAAAATAATCTATTTCACCATTTTAAAATTCCATTTGAAGGACCAATAAGAGTATAATCTACTTCAATTCTGTGATCCGTGACATAAATAGATAGAATTTACACTTGTAAATCCTGTTTGCACATATTATTTGTGGGTCTCTAGTCAGGTCTTTTTTTCTGGTGGTCGGCCTCCCCACCACAAGCGGTCATCTAGTTTTCAGATTAACTTATTCGAGAGACGTAACGTAATAAACCATTGAAATGGAGCCTCTTACATTTCTTTTTTCATGAATGTGAATTCAATTTTTCCCGTACGATCCTTCAAATGGGTTATTAAAATTGTGAATCAATTTTGTTTCTAACTTCAACGAAAACGAACTGAAATTGATTGGTTACGATCGATCTAATGTGTAATTACAAGAACTTTGAACTGATAATTGGATTGGTTGATTATATTGGAAGGAAATCTGTAATAATTTTTTCTGATTACCAAAAATTGTATCTCAATTTGATGAGATTGTGAAAATGGAAATTTTGATTTTGATTTCTCTGCACAAAAAGTGTGACGGACGGGAGCCTCTTTTTTTTATCCTATAGACCCTTTGGTCAGCCGATAATTGCTTCATTTTCAAAGTCTTAAGTTGGTACTAATGTTTATATAGTTTACGGTAGAAAAATTTAGTCAAAATGAAAGAAGCTTTTCTTCTCGTCATCAAATTTTGTAAACCAGAGAGACATTTCTCATCATCCGGTTCTCCATTGTTCACAAATTCTCTGGCTAATCGAAAGACGTATATACTGTCTTCTAAAAAGTCAAACCTAAACAATTTTTATACAAAGGGAATATATAGATCAGATCATCAGACTATGTTTCGAACTTGATATTTTTCTCCACATAAATCGATCGAAATCGAGCCCTAATATACATAAAGAATTATGAGAGTTTGATTTGATAAAAGGGATAAAAATTAAATATTAGATTTAACAATGAAGTAAAATATAAGGAAAAACAAAAACAAAAAATATTTATTTTAAACATTCTCTTGTATATCAACATTTCTGTGATGGGGTATCCAACGATTTTAAGACGCATCCTTAGGGAAGCTGTCACGAGGGTGACCTCGTCACTGCATGACTCCATGATTTTTTATTTCACTTTGTTGCACCAATGTTATTAGTTTTTATTCGAATTCTTGATTGTTTAGATGGCTAAATTATTAAACCATGTTTGTGTATTACCCTTATTATACAAGACATTACATAGCCATGTTCGGTGGGTTTTATAGTTATGGGTTTCCTTGCAAAAGCAAGTAACAGAACCGTATCTTTGCAAATTTCAATAACATAATGCGACACACGCCCTTACCGTTACGGCGCGGGTTAAGCGCTAGTCATAATATAATTATAGCTCTTCTTGTTTCAAAAAATTGGTCAAGTCTTCAAAATTCCATAACCAAGGAATCTACAAAGCCCATATGTAAATCTCTGCTCAAATAGTGTCGTCGAAAATCCAGTAAAGTTGCTGGAATCTGGCCGGAAATGGACATGAAAAGTCGTCGGAAACTCATCTCAGGTAACCAAAAAAGTCACCACCACTGGTTGAACTGGGTCAACTCGGTAAACTAAGTCAACCGAATTAACTCAGTGATGTGTCTTATGAGTCAGATGGGTGAGTCAGAGTCAGTAGTCAGCTAACTGGCTTGTCTAAGTGGCCAAGGCTTGAGCCATTGCAACCTTGAACAGGCTTAGCCTCATTTTGCACCATGATGGTGCTTTATCGACAGTGTATATCATAGGCATACATCTAAAGATTCATAACAACTTCATTCATAGATCACCAAGTGCATCTCATAACCATTCTCATTAGCTCAGAACAAGTACCACTATCTTCAAGTTTTCACTGCAACAACTAGTTTGTCCTCAACAATTTCCTTGCAACCGCTACCAACATACCAACATCCGTACTTTCCTGTAAAAGAACAAATATACATTTACCACCTAAATCAATACAAACATTTCTCTGTACAACTTCAATCTCTTCCTTAGTACCCTCAATTGGTGCAGTTAACACTATCAAAAACACTCAAACAAGCCATTCCACCATCACCATTCTTCCATTCTTAGTTTCTTCCTCTCTCATTCTCTGCATTGCAGCATCACTAATAAATCTATATCAAGCTCAAACTTGACCCAACAATCATCTATATCATACAAACACACCATCCTTCATTGTATTGCAACATCTCCACCAAACTGCACCTGAAATTCCCTGTATACTGCGGAAACCCATTCTTGATCCAAACACATAGCAACCACCAGTTTCAGTTCAAATCCATAACTCCATTCTTAGCTGCAATCCATACATGCATCTTCTCAAATCCTTCTTCTCATCAACCAACACCATAACCTGACATTGAACAACAATCAATGCACTACATAACTCAGCCATCCCTGACTTTTTTACTCACCATTTCAGCTGCAAACTCATTCTGCACTTCTCTACAACATCATTAACTCCTTTTGTAGCTTCTTGAACCTAGCATTCATCACCTGCAATACCTCGCACCATTAACTGTATTCATTCAAGACCATCAGTAACAACAACTCAACACTCTCTAGACCACTTTAAAACCACCACTTGAATGACATCTCAAATACCACTTCATTGGCTTCTTTCAATCCAATCAACAACAGTAAGTGGTACTAGTTCTTCCCCAACCCAAACTCATATCCCTTTCTTTGCACCAGTAAGCTTAAGTTGCAGTTCAAAAAAACCAGATCTTATAACTACAACCACATTCAAACTGCAAAATTCTTCAAAACCTTCTTCAAGTTAAAACCCTACCCAATAACATGTTATGGATCAAAGGAATAATAACTGTAGAACTGAAATATGAGAGATCTGAGAAGAATAAGTGAAATATAATAGAGTACTTCGAGGGACTTAAACCTCCAACAACACTAAGTGTTTCAATAAGATTTCATTGATCATTTATTCCTCCTACTCGTGGACTTACATAACCCAAATATAACAATAAATCCACACTTTCAGGTGCACTGCTGACACGCTTCTAACGAATTGAAAACATGACTGACAAATTCAAAGTACTGCTAAAAACATGACTTATTCAAACTACATCTAATAAAATCATAAATTCCTACCCTTATCTTGACCGTAACAACTCCCTTCTCCTTAAGAAAAACCATTGTCCTCAAGGGTTATGTCAGGGTATTGTACCTTCAAAGTTTCTTTTTCTTCCCATGTAGCTTAACTTGGTGACAGTCCCTGCCAATGAATAAGGACCTCTTGTTTTTTATTCCTTACACGTCGATCCAGAATCGCCCGAGGTACGAGAATAATCATTTCATCATCTACATTGGTGATGGGTAATTGATAGACGCATTTATGTGTCTATTTTGATCTCAATTTTCCATATTGTTAGTACCATTTTTTGTATTTATTTTAGTATTTTATGTTTTTGTAGGTATTTTGGAGAAATAAGCTTTTGCGGAGAAATTGGCTCAAAAAGTGCTATTTGCACTTGCCGTAGGAATTACTAACGGCACCCCAGAAAAGTTGATAAAGGCACCCCAAGAGTTTTCACTATTTACAACCAATTACTCTTTGTACCCCATAAATTGCTATTCACACCCTAGGAATGGCTATTTATACCCCAAACTGCTAAAGGGACACCACTGCTGGTTAGGGGGCAGTCATCTTCAACCTTTTGAATTCAAATTTTGGCGGGAAAACTGGTTTTAATGGAAACAAAATTAGGGTTTGGAATTTGGACGAGTTATAATGAGACTAAAGTGCTGAAATTAAATGGGATTGCTACATTAGGCTAAACAGGGCTGGTAAGGTTGTTGTTTTTCGGTTAGAATTGGTTGTAACCATGGATTTGAAGAAATTATCATAGGTTATTTTGTTTTTGGTACCTAGGTTTTGTCCGACTTTTGAGTTTGGTCTAACACTTGTCCAGCTTTGCGTTTGGTACTTGGAAATAACGTTGACCCGAGTTGACCTCGCCAATTGATGACGTGTATTAATTTCTGTCAACTAAATACTTAATTACAAAAACAGTTTAAACTTTACTAACAATGACAAACCAAGTCCTTTAACCGTCGTACACATGGACGTACCATATTGGATCTCCACCCATCTAAAATCTCAACGGCCAAGATTGAAAACATTTTTTATTCATCTCTCCTCTACTTCTTCGTAAAATAGACGACCAACAGCAGTAGAATCAAACAATTTGCGTTTCTTTAGATTTTGATTTAAACCAAACAATTAATTCAAAATAAGAGATTCTTCATATTTTGAAGACTAGAATAAGTTTTTCCTCGAGGATTGATATTATCACTGCAACATGACGGCTACAATTGCTGATTCAACAGAGGGAAATAAGTTATAAAGCTTGATATAATCGATCCTTACTCCTTCATTAGTGGTGCACCTGATCACTGCAAAAATGGGTATCGATTAATCATGGTCGTGATAAGTCAGAATCAAACATTTTCGCTTTCTCGACAACCACCAACGCAGCCTTGTATTTTTATCAGAATCATACGGGTATGATTTTTGTTCATAATTGTTGATATTGGTGAGAGTATGATAGGATGGAGATTGAAGTGCTGAAAAGAATTGGTTGTACAAGAATGATGGGATTGCCTGGTAACGGATATTGTAAAATAAGAAGATGAAATTAGGGTGGGGGGATATAATATATTCAATCTGATCATGATGGTGAATTTTGTTTTGAAAGTTTGAAGAAATTTTGGTTACAGGTATTGTTGCATTAATTCAGTTCGATTGTTTTAATAAATTGATTCAATTAGGATTAGATGGGTGAATTTTGAATTAGGGTTCTTCAGTTTGGATTTGAGGAAGAACATGAAAACATTTTTTCAGTCGGATTGTTAACTCCTAATGACGCCATTAACAGCGTTAACTAATTAGACTTATTTTATTTTTTCAATAATTACTAAACGGAAGTCAAACTTTAACTTAGTCAATTCGGGTCAACATTATTTCCAAGTACCAAACGCAAAGCTGGACAAATGTTAGACCAAACTCTAAAGTTGGACAAAACCTAAGTACCAAAAACAAAATAACTCAATTATCATTCTCGGGTTATGTTGCTCCGGGAAGGTTTGTAAGAAATTTGGAGGATTTATGGTGAGACTCAAGCACGTAGTTTGGTTGCTTTGGGCCTGTTTTGACTAAACAGGGCCAGTAAGGGTGTTGGATTCATATAAAATTAGCTGGATTATCGAGTCGGAGAAACACAGGGGAGGTGTATTACACGGAGGAAGAAAACACGGGATATTTTGTGCATTGCTGGTGTTTGCGTGTGGATAGAAGAAGTTGGCAGTGTTATAGACGCGTGTGGGATTTTTTTTTGCTGCAAGAAGACGAGTGAATATCAACAACAGGCGCGTGAAAAGGATAAAGAAGGAAATAAATATCCCGAAAATGGCAGAGAAGTTAATGCAAAATTTTGTGAGTATTTTTCTTAATTAATCTTAAAATTAAATCTTCATAAAAGTCCGAGAATCGTATCTTTATTTACCACTGTTAAAACTGCATCAGTAATTCAGGTTGCACATTAATATTCTTGCCAATCTTCTGCTTGAGGAAAGATACATGAAAACGGAATGAATTCGCGAGCTTGGTGGCAGATCAAGTTTGTAATCAACAACACTAATGCGTTATAAAATCTTGAAAGGACCGTAGTACCTCGCTGATAGTTTCACACTCTTCCTCAATGCCACAAATAGTTGCCTATATGGCTGTAATTTCAGATAAACCATATCACCTACAGAAAATTCTCTCTCTTGGTGCTTTGAATTATACACTTTCTTCATTCTTGCTTGAGCTTCTTTAATATTATCTCTAACTTCTCTGACTATGGAGTCCCTAGCCAAGAGTTCTTGCTCCACATACTCTAGCTTAGCAATACCAGGAATATACGTCAAGAGATAAGGAGGTTGGCAACCATAAACCACTAGTGTGAGACCAATTGTAATATGCGAGCTCGTGTTATAACAATACTTTGCCCAGGTTAACCACCTTGCCATTGTTTAGGTTGAGAACTGGTAAAACAATGTAAATACATTTCAACTGTGCATTTAACTACCTCACTTTGTTCGTCCGTCTGCGGATGATAGGATGATCTGAAGTTGAATGCAGTACCATTCAGCTGAAATATTTCGCTTCAGAAAGCACTTGTAAAGGCTGGATCTTTATCGCAGACAATTGAACGTGGCATTCCATTCAAACGAAATATAATATTGTCGAAGAAAATTCTAGTTGTCCCAACAGCTGTATATGGATGGGAGATGGCGGTAAAATGCACATACTTTGACAACCGGTCAACTACGACAAAAATAGTTATCTTACCGCTTGATGCTGGTGTTTTGGGGTAAAAACTGTTTCTGCTGGTTTTGGTAAATTTGGGTGTATTGTTTGAGAAACGAATTTAGACCTAAACAAATGCACTGCACATGAGTATTTTAGATTCGATATATCAATCTGTACAATCCTGGCCTAAACCAAGAAATGGTCATTCCAATCTTGCTTCGGTCACAAAGTGAAGGAGAAGGGTTGGTCTTAGAGAGGGAAGCGAAGAAGGTTTTGAGACCAGAATGGTTAATTCTGAAGGTGTGGCTATTTTATGACTTGTATCAGAATATGGAACTGACTTGTGGAATGTAAGCTATCAGTTCTTTGGTGTTTTTCTGGATACTTGTGTTGTTGCTAACGTAAACTCTTGTCTTTGGTCGAAATAGGTAGAAACCTATTTATACAAGTCATAATTGAACGCACCCTGATCTCGTAGGAAGTGGAGTAGTTGAGTGATGGAGATGTGGGGTAATGTGTAAATGCTGGGAACCACGTCCCCTCTTTGAAGGAAACGAGTTAGTTTACACCCAATACTTCTTGCCGCCACTAACTGCCCGCTTTCCTAACACTTTCCTATAATTGGCGTGTTGCACGCCGCACAATGTAAACCGCCAGACCAATACCCTGAAGAGCATCCCCCAGTTTGTGACATGTTTGATGTCTCGAGTATTTTCGTGGAAAATGTGCAGTTGATTGTTGAATGGGTCTTGTATGCAAGACCTAATTGTTCTGATCAATCACGTGCCAGCTGGGTGGCGGATGATCATGTTGTGGCATGTCAAATCATGGGAATTGCCGTAAGAAAATGGCGTGTGAACCTGAGATTTGCCATAGTCCGGTCAATTCTGTGGCGAATTTGGACGGCTGAAATCGTAATTCATGAGATAGGGTGTCCATTGATTATGGCCACATTTCGTTGACACCTGATAGTAGCACAGTGGCGCCATTGGCACATGCCAGTGACATAGCGGCATATTTAACGCATGCCAGTGGCATAACGACATGGTTGGCATATGCCAGTGGCATAGCGGCGCAAATAGCGCCTGACGTAGCCGTGGCCGCTATATTTTTGCATATTAGTGTTAGGCCCAAATATGGCTTGGAAACCGTAGTGCCAGTTTCCATGTCAATCTGAATGCCCTAGGTAGCATCACTTGGCTTGGTTGGCGCATCAACCTTACCTAAATTTGGGTTTGGCATACCGAAACCCTAATTATCGCGTATGGCATGTGGCCGCGGCACGATGACGCTTTTTGTGCAAACGGTTCCACGGCCGCGTCAAAGGAGCTATGGCAGGGCCATAACGTGGGGACGGCCACGGGAGAAAGGGTAGCTATGAGTGGCCATAACATGGCTCCAGTTTTAGGGTTTTCTGGGTCTGCATGGCTCGTGGCATGTTGTGGGGCCCAAAGTGGCGTAATTTGAGCCACGACCAAAATTAGGGTTTCAACTAATGCCACTAAAGCAAAATCGTGTGCTAGTTGGGATACCCTGACTGGACTCTGTTATGGCGTTGGCCACAAACAAAAAGTGAGTTAGCACGTAATCACGGTGTTTGTGGCGGAATGTCATGTTTGGCATGCCAATAGCATGTTCGCGCGGTTTGGCATGCCATTAGCATGCTGGCGCGATTTGGCACGTTTGGCATGCCATTAGCATATTGGCGCGGTTTGGCAAGCTAATTGGCATTGCGACCATCCGGTGTAATTTGCCTCTTTTAATACTGTGGCAGGTTTAGAGCAACCTGATTGGTCAATAGAAAAGGGGGCCGGGCAAACATAGGGCGTGGCCACATCTTCTAGTGCGCCTGGCGGGTTTAAAGCGACCTGATTGGCCGATAAGAAAGAGGGTCGACAAGTATGGGCCCGTTCACAACTCATGTGCATGTGGTGTATTTAGAGCGACCTGATTGGTTGATAGAAAAGAAGAGGGCCGGCAAGAAGCATGGGGGCGTGGCCATCTTCAGGTGGCGCCGGCTGGCCTATGGCACGACCATACCTCCCTTTGTTGTTGCTCATATTTTCTGCGTCTCCTCTTTTATTCCTTGTTTTCTGATTTTAGTTAGGACTTTGCACCTACTAATCCATGGCGGATCAATTTCCTAGTTTGCCTAGGTTTAGTTTCGGCCAGCAAGGTCTGATAAACTGCGCAGGGCGCAAAAAACCTAATTTTTGCAAATTAATTAGGTTGGTATTTAAATCTTGTGAATTGTCACAAAATTGGTTGAATTGTGCATGTTGACACAAAGTTATTCAAATTTATTGCCAGAGAACATCACACTTTCCGATTGAGTACTTTTATGCAAACCTTAACCTTGATACTTCGGGAAACTCATTCTACTCAGCTTGCGAGTGAACACTAATTGTCATGTCATATCAATATTAAGGGTTCAGCCGGGGAACATAGCACAAAAAGTATTCAATGAGCCTTATATTAATGAATAACACAGGCAAGGTGTTGAAATTTACAGAATATCTTGGATTGTTGCTACATGCACCATTCTGGATAAATTTCATGTAAACAATAATTTCTCAATTAATACGCCAATGAAGAGGTTGTGTACTCATCACTTTTACATGAATCTGTCTCTTTGCAGAATGACAGCACATTAAATGCAGGGTTGTACAATTTTAGCCCTGAACTAAAAACCACCATCAACACTAAGTCCCCTGCTTAGCACGTAACAGTGACATTGTTGCGGGGTAAGCATGAGATGGTGACAGACGAGGATAAAAAATTGAAAAGGAAAGACATGGAGAGGTTACTAGGAAAAATTCGATTGACCTTTGGCAAGCGGCGTGTGCGTGGCTGGCGTCTCTGTGCCTTGATTAGTCCATGGAGCCTTTGTGTTGCAGGCTCAGCTTCCCATCTTTATGCAAGGTCAAGGAAGGAATTCCTCTTGTACTCAAATTCCAATCTGCGGTGGCGAGCTTCTTTCCATCAGAAGACCAGGTGAGTCAATTATCCCAGATAAATAAACATTTAACCAGCTAATATCCCGTATCTAGAGCCTTTACACACGGCAGGTAAAGAGTTTTTCTTTCCCATGTTTCATCAGTTCGTGTAATATAAAAGAGCACTTTGAGCCTTTCTTCTCATATCGACCACCACAGAATTGCATTCATCTTCTTTTCAGGTACTGTTTCATACCCTTTTTGCAGCTTTCCTTTTGTTTTCTTTTACCACATAGGTCGTTCATGCAGACATAATGCTTCTCTGCAGTATATGATGGGAACTCCTGGTGATGATTATTCTTCCAATTCTTCGGAGAAGAGCTTTGAAGTTGACAAACCCAGGGCTTCAGCGTTTGAGGAGGCATTGAACAAAATTGATCCCTTTTTTCGTGAAGCTGGTCGGGCCATACAAGGTATGCCTCTCACTCATTTACGCATTGTTCGAGGGCGTGTTCAAGCTTTCATGGCTTCAGTTGACATGGAAAAGAAGTGGAGACGTGATGAAGCGTCCCAACGTGGAGGGGCATCCCAGCGTGATGAGGCGTCTCAGCGATCAAGTGCTCGGGATGAAAGGTTCGCCGCTCGACTGAAGCGACGAAGGGTTGAACATAAGAAACCTCCAGGCGGGAATAAGCTTGATTACCCTATTCATAACGGTATCGTGATCCTTGACTATGATGTGGACGAACCGACATATCCTCAAGAGGCTGTTGGAGCAGTTTTAGAGAATGATGTCGGTGCAGCTCATGAGAAGGAAACTGAAACGGCTTCTAGAGAGGATGCCAAAGCTGCTGTTGGAGATACTGAAGCGACCGTTGAGGATGCTGTTGAAGCGGCCGTTGGGAATGTTGTTAAAGCGGCCGTTGGAGAGGGTGCTGGAGCAGCCGTTGAAGAAAATTCCAGTGGAGGCGCCACTGACCTTGGCGTTGGCATTGGCAACTAGTTTTCCCATTTTTTTATTTCCTTCCGTGGAAGAACAATCTTTTCATAGCTTGTAGATGTGTTGATACTTCAGGTTTTTTTTTTGTTCATGTGACTGGAGCCATGCTTCACTAAATAATATTCTTTCATTCATGCTGCTTTGATAATTTCATATCTTTAATTGAATGAATGGACAAAAAATCTCCCGACTGAAAAGAATCCAAGAACCCCTTTGGCGAAAAAAAGTTCTTCCATTCTTCTGGAGATATCCAGCAAATGTGAAGACACAACACACAAATAGCGCAGACGGGAAGAGGACACACCAAGCAATAGTGCTGGTCGGCGTGTCACATTCTCCTCGCTTAACTATTTCCACAATAACGTCCCCGCATGCCAGCATTGGCAACAGTAACTCAAAACAGGGGAATAATAGCAATAGTGAAGGATTCAACCAACCTTCTATTTGATTTTCCTTTGCAAATTACACACTTTTAGGCATATGTGGCATGTCGTCTGGGTATGTAGAAGCGTGAGCGGCCACGAACTAGGAAACACTCCATGAGAAGCGAGGAAATCTCGTCAGGCGAAGTTTGAAGCCGGCTGTTCTTGAAAGAAGGTGTCCGTGCCGCCACTTGATGATCTTCTTCCTTGCGTATTCTCCTCTTCGGTATTTTGAATGAGATATTTCTTATAGGGTATGATTTTTTCTGGTTTCGAATTGACGGGTAATGACTTTGTGAGGGTTTGGATTTACTTGGGTACTTTTCCTTTAAGATGATTCAAGAAAACTTATTTTTAAAAGAAACGATACTTTAATTAGCTGATAAATTGAAACCCTAATTACGAATGCAAGCAATGCAATAATTTTGGAGGAATTACAAATATTGCATAAAAAGAATATTGCTGAAGGAAACACTAAGAGGAATTTTGAGGCAAGAGTCGGCGTGGCACCTTAGGCTTTGAAGGGTTTGAGCCACCGGGCGTGCAATACTACGCCTTCTAACTCGTCAGCGTTGATGAGCTTGCAGTAGCCTCTCAGAATAATTTCTGCTACCAGGTATGGTTCGTTTCTCCTTTCTGCGGACAGAGCAGGATGGGCAACGATTTTTACTACCATATCTCCAACTTGGAACGGGTTTGGGCATTGCGTCATTACTTTCCTAGATTCTTCATCTTTAACTGTGACGACTTCTAGGTTCTTGACAAAATATTTAAAAGGGCCAGCATCCCGTTCACATCTCCTAGTGACAGCTGGGTCGGCAACCGGATCGAGTCCCCAAGCCTTGGCTAAAGGAGGAGTGACTGGTTGCAAAAAAGGTTATTCAATAAGACTTACTTGTGTCCGAAATCTGCGAACAAATTCTGATACGCTCTCTTCAGAAAATTACGTCACATTCGCGAGTTGCTGATATAGCAACAAATATTCTTCAGGATTAGACGGCTTGTTGGAGACCCTTTCGGGTATAGATATTGGTAAAGGGAATACTCCTAGTTTCGCCTTGTTATTGTGTATCCACGAGCGCCCCAGAACCATATCATAATTTGGGTACTCTTTAACCACATGAAATTTGGCGTGTGTTAGAGCATCTCCCACCTTGATTTCGAGGTTAATGTATTTCGAGGTTAATGTACCCGTAAGCGTTTTTTGCTTCTCCTTCTGGGCTTTTGATCACAATTGGGGAGTGTGTGGCCTCCTGCTTTGAAATCCCTGCATCTCTCAGAGTCTTGACGGTAACAATGTTGAAGTCAGAGGCCGCGTCAATCAGTGTGCTATCGAACTCAGTATTCTTTAGGTAAGCGATGGTCAACAGTCCCCAGTTGCATTTTCCAATTGCGTTTCCCAAAAGAGGTTGAGATTTGGGAGTGGCTTCTTCGATTGAGAAAAGCCGCTTGTCCGACACAACGCGGGCTGTAAATATGTCTTGATGCTTCCCCTTGGAGAAATAAAGGATTTCATACACACGCTGCATCATGGACTGCACGATTTTGTGAGCAGATTCCCCGGAAAGCATACATCTTCTGACTGGAAGAGGATCTCTGTGAACTCCCTCATTGCATAGTTGAAGTTCTCCCGCGTCTACCTTTTCCTTGAAAATGCGCTTCAATTTATTGCATTCATTGGTCGGGTGATGGACGAACCTGTGGTAACGGCAGTACTTGGGATTTGCTATTTCCTCTTCGGTTGGCGGGCGCCTGATAGGAGGCAGTTTGATAGCATCATCTTGAATCCATGCTTCCAAGAGTTCAATCACTTCCTAGATCGGAAATGAGAAGTCTAGAGAGGCTTCTTCGGATTCTTGGTTTTGTACAGGAGCTTTAGTTGCGGTCTTCCGAGGTGGAGCCGCCTGATGTGCCGGTGCTGCACGTTTGGGTTGTTGTTCCGCCGCCGGAGCTTTCCTTTTTCCTCCTTCACTCACCACACTTACATAGGGGCCAGTGTTATATTGCTTGTTGATGAGGCGTCTGTTTCCTCGAGTTTCGCGTACATCTTCACTCCTGGATGGTCTGGTCCTTTCTAATAGTGTCGGTACCGTTGCAGCTGATCGCTTGGCAGCTTCATGGAGTTCAGAGAATGTCTGGAAGCATAGATTCTCCAGCAAATCACGATGAATGGGAACCATGTCGTTGATGCACGACTCCACCAATTTTTGTTCAGTCACGTTTGTGTCATGACAATCCAGTGCCTGAATTCTGAATCTCTTGACATAATCATTTGGATATTCATTTTTTCATTGAAACATCCTTCCTAAGTCTGAAAAGGTGATTTGCTCAGACACGAAGAAATACTTCGTGTAGAAAGCTGTAACCATGTCACACCAGTTGGATATGTTGTTTAGTGCGATGTTGTTGTACCAGGTGTGCGCTCTTCCAGTAAGGGATTTTGAAAACTCCTTCAGAAAAAGGACATGATTGTATTCATGCTCTCCCAAAGATTCCAGAAAACGAGAGATATGTTCACGCACATTACCAGTACCATCATAAAGGGAGAATTGAGGAGAAGAATATCCCTCGGAAGAGGAACTCTTTGCACATCAGGAGGATATGAAGGTTGATGCTAGTACATGTTCACCGGGTTTTCTTTGTCTCGATTTCGGAGAAGTCGTTCCAAATCTTCACGCGTGATGAAATTGGATGGCTGATTCCTCTACAATGGACGTTCAGGAGCAAAACGAGCCTCTTCATCTATAAAGGCGCTTCCTGCTGAGGTACTGGCGCCAGGAACATTAAAAGTAATCCTCATTGGATCCATTTGGGGTTGGCGTGGTTCTTGTGGTAGCCGCTCCGTTAGTGTTTTGAGTAAAGTAAGTACCTATTTCTGAGTTGAAGTCATGTCCGTCTGAGCTTTAGCAAGAACCTCTTGTCTTTCCATCAAATCGGCAATGGTAATAGGGGGTTTGCTTCCTCTAGCTCCTCCAGTCTCTCGTCCTGATGGGGGAGTGGCAGCAGCTCTGGTGACAACCGGGGGTGTCACACTTGAAGAAAGATTGGGGGTGGTGAAAGTGACTCTGGCTGTGGTGATTGGAGGTGTAACACCTGAGGGAAAGTTTCCTGCTCCGCCGGTGTTGGTGGTAGAGTTTGCGGTGCCGCGGCTGTTGATCATGCTGACAGGTGGTACATTGATGTCACCGGAAGAAACATTGACACTAGGGGTGTTTTCAGCACCGGTAACATTAGGATTTGTTGCTGACCCAGACCTAAGATTTACCATCTTGAAATTGGGGATTGAAAAATGAAATTGAAAATTGATATTCCAACCGAGAGATTAATCTCCCACTGTGGTCGCCATTTGTTTTGGGGTAAAAACTGTTTCTGCCGGTTTTGGTAAATTTGGGTGTGTTGTTTGAGAAACGAATTTAGACCTAAAAAAATGCACTACACGGGAGTACTTTAGATTCGAGAGATCAATCTGTACAATCCTGGCCTAAACCGATAAATGGCCGTCTCAGTCTTGCTTCGGTCACAAAGTGAAGTAGAAGGGTTGGTCTTAGGTAGGGAAGTGAAGAAGGTGTTAAGACCAGAATGGTTAATTCTGAAGGTGTGGCTATTTTATGACTTGTATCAGAATATGGAACTGGCTTGTGGAATGTAAGCTATCAGTTCTTTTGTGTTTTTCTGGATACTTGTGTTGTTGCTAAGAAAAACTCTTGTCTTTGGTCTAAATAGGTAGAAACCTATTTATACAAGTGATAATTGAACGCACACTGATCTCGTAAGAAGTGGGAGTAGTTGAGTGATGGAGAAGTGGGGTAATATGTAAATGCTGGAAACCACGTCCCCACTTTGAAGGAAACGGGTTAGTTTGCACCCACTACTTCTTGCCGCCACTAACTGCCCGCTTTCCTGACACTTTCCTATAATGGGCGTGTTGCACGCCGCACGTTGTAAGCCGCCAGACCAATACCCTTAAGAGCATCCCCCAGTTAGTGACATGTTTTATGTCTCGAGTATTTTCGTGGAAAATGTGCAACAAATTGTTGAATGGGTCTTGTATGCAAGACCTAATTGTTCTGATCAATCGCGTGCCAGCTGGGTGGCGGATGATCATGTTGTGGAAAGTCAAGTCATGGGACTTTCCATAGGAAAATAGCGTGTAAACTTGAGACTTGCCATAGGCCGGTCAATTCTGTGGCGAATTTGGACGGCTGAGATCGTAATTCATGAGAGAGGGTGGCCATTGATTATGGCCACATTCTGTTGACACCTGATAGTAGCACAGTGGCGCCATTGGCACATGCCAGTAACATAGCGGTATATTTAACGCATGCCAGTGGCACAACGACATGGTTGGCATATGCCAGTGGCATAGCGGCGCAAATAGTGCCTGGTGTAGCCGTGGCCGCTATATTTTGGCATATTGGTGTTAGGCCCAAATATGGCTTAGCAATCGTAGTTCCAGTTGCCATATCAATCTGAATTCCCTAGGTAGCATCACTTGGCTTGGTTGGTGTTGCAACCTTTCCTAGATTACGTTTTGGCATACATAAACCCTAATTAATGTGTGTGGCATATGGCCGCGGCACGATGACGCTTTTCGGGCAAACGGTGCCATAGCCGTGTCAAAGGAGCTATGGCAGGGCCATAACGTGTGGACGACCACATGAGCAAGGGTAGCTATGAGTGGCCATAGCATGGCGCCATTTTTAGGGTTTCTTGGGCCCGCATGGCTCGTGGCATGTTGTGGGGCCCAAAGTGGCGTAATTTGAGCCACAACCAAAATTAGGGTTTCAACTAATTCCACTAAAGCAAAATCGTGTTCTAGTTGGGATACCCTGACTTGACTCTGTTATGGCGTTGGCCACGAACAAAAAGTGAGTTAGCATGTAAGCACGCTGTTTGTGGCGGAATGACACGTTTGACATGTTTGGCATGCCAATAGCGTGTACGCGCGGTTTGGCACGTTTGGCATGCCATTAGCATGCTGGCGCGGTTTGGCACGTTTGACATGCCATTAACATGTTGGCGCGGTTTGGCAAGATAATTGGCATTGCGACCATCCAGTGTAGTTTGCCTCTTTTAATACTATGGCAGGTTTAGAGCAACCTGATTGGTCAATAGAAAAGGCGGGCGGCCAAACATAGGGCGTGGCCACATCTTCTAGTGCGCGTGGCGGGTTTAAAGCGACCTGATTGGCCGATAGGAAAGAGGGCCGACAAGTATGGGCCCGTTCACAACTCATGTGCATGTGCGCGGATTTAGAGCGACCTGATTGGTCGATAGAAAATAGGAGGACCGGAAAGCATCATGGGGGCGTGTCCATATGCAGGTGGAGCCGGTTTGCCTATGGCACGACCACACCTCCCTTTGTTGCTGCTCCTATTTTCCGCGACTCCTCTTTTATTCCTTGTTTTCTGATTTTGAGTAGGACTTTGCACCTACTAATCCATGACGGATCAATTTCCTAGTTTGCCTAGATTTAGTTTCGACCAGCAAGGTCTAATATACTGCGCAGGGCACAAAAAACCTAATTTTTGCAAATTAATTAGGTTGGTATTTGAATCTTGTGAATTTTCACAAAATTGATTGAATTGTGCATGTTGACACAGAGTTCTTCAAATTTATTTCCAGAGAACAACACACTTTCCGATTGAGTATTTTTATGCAAACCTTAACCTTGATACTTCGGGAAATTCATGCTACTCAGCTTGCGAGTGAACACTAATTCTCATGTCATATCAATATTAAGGGTTCAACCGGGGAACATAGCACAGAAAATATTCAATGAGCCTTATATTAATGAATAATACATGCAAGGTGTTGAAATTTACAGAATATCTGGGATTGTTGCTACATGCACCATTCTGGATAAATTTCATGTAAACATATTGAATTACTCAATTAATGCGCCAATGAAGAGGTTGTGTACTCATCACTTTTACATGGCTCTGTCTCTTTGCAGAATGACAGCACATTAAATGCTGGGTTGTACAATTTTATCCCTGAACTAAAAACCACCATCAATAGCTGGCAACCCATCTATGAAGTCGATAGATATGTCATCCCATATTTGACAAGGAATAGGCAGAGATTGGAGAAGTTCGCAGGTGCAAGTTGCTCCGTTTTATGACGTTGACAAGTGTCACAGTTCTTTATGAATTTTTTGATCCTTATCCTTATTCCCTTCCAATAAAAAATTGAACGAATTCTCTGAAAAGTCTTGACAAAACCTTCATAAGTGCTGCCATGAAACTGATCTATTATATCCATAATGAGCGGTGAGTTTTCAGCTAAATAAATTCTATCTTTAAAGAATAAAACACCATCCACTAATTTCCAGGGACCTATTGCTTCACCTTTTTGAACTAGCTGAGCAAGTATTTTAAGGGAAAGATCTTACCTCGTTTCATATTTCACAATCTCAATCCAATTAGGTGATGGAAGGGATATGGCATAACTTGCTCCGTCGTCTAGCTGACTCCTCCGAGAAAGTGCATCTGCGAAAACGTTTTCTTTCCCTTTTTTGTATACAATGGAAATATCACACCCCATTAAATTGTGAAGCCACTTTTGTTGAGCTGGTGTTGTAATCTTTTGGGACCAGAGATGCTTCAAGCTTTGATGATTAGTCATAAGAGTAAAAATTCCTTCCCAAAAGATAAGGCCTCCACTTTTGAACTGCCAACACCAAAGCAAGAATCTTTTTTTCATATGTTGACAACAACAATTCCTGGCCTTGTAAAGCATGGATGTAGAAAGCTATTGGTTTGTTCTGCCTCAGAACAACTCCAACTCCCGACCCCGAAGCGTCACATTCCACAATAAAAGTTTTTGATAAGTCCAGAAGCGCTAAAACGGGTGCACATGTCATCGCCTCCTTAAGTCTCTTGAACGCATCTTCAGCTGGTAGACTCCATAGGAATGATTCTTTCTTTAACATCTTTGTCAGTGGAGCTGCAATTTTACCCTAATTATGTATGAATTTACTATAATAAACGGTTATACCCAAGAATCCTCTTAAGACTTTAACTGATTCTGGCTTCAGCCACTGTTGCATTGCTTCAATTTTTGCTGGATCTACAGCTGCCCTACACTGGTTATTACATGGCCTAGGTACTTGACTTCCTTTTGCTCAAACTCGCACTTCTCATACTTAGCATACAGTTTATGAGATTCCAATATATAAAATACAATGTCTAAATGATTTAAATGTTCAGACCATGTCCTATTGTATATTAAGATGTCATCGAAAAAGACTAAAACAAACTTTCTTAAATGAGCTTTGAATACCTTATTCATAAGTGCTTGGAATGTTGAAGGAGCATTTATGAGGCTGAAAGGCATCACCAGGAATTCGTAATGAACTTCATGAGTTCTAAAATCCATCTTTTCGATGTCACTTGGATGCATTCTCACTTGATAATGACCAGAGCGCAGATCCAACTTCGTAAAAATTGAGCCTTATATAGTTCATCCAAGAGCTCGTTAATCACCGGTATAGGAAATTTATCCTTAACTGTGATTTGATTTAAAGACATATAATCGACACACATTATCCACGAACCATCATGCTTCTTAACTAATATCACTGGCGATGAATACAGACTGTTGCTGAAATGTATAACCCCCGTAGACAACATCTGGTTCACCAATTTCTCAATTTCAGCTTATTGGAAATAAGAGTAACGATACGGCTTGATAGAGACAAGTCCTTGTCTATGGTACAACTGGATCTTATGGTCCTGTTCACGTTTAGGAGGAAGTCCTTGACGTCAAGATGGCACCCTGTGATATTTAGCAAGAATCCCATATACTTGTGCATTATGACGATGCAAAGAGTTAGTTGGCGCAGCTGTTAACAATTATAATTGCAAAAATATTCCTTCATTCTTCTCCCTTACAAGATGTTGGATTTTAGCATCATTAGCCACCACATTTTCCGGTGCCGATAACCCTTGCAGAAATACCTCCTTTCCATCCATATTAATTCTCATATACAATATAGAAAACTCACATACTATAGGTCCTAGTTTACTCATCCATTGAGTTCCCAAGACATCGTCACGACCCTCTAGAGGTAAAAACATAAATATCAACTAGCATGGGAATTCCTTGTAAGATCAATCGGGTTTGGAAACACTTACCAGAACTGATTAGCTTCTCACCTGATGCTACCATTACTTCCAATCGACTACTAGAAATAGGTTGCAATCCCACCTTTCGTGCTACCATTTCACTTAGAAAATTGTGAGTACTTCCAGAATCTATGAAAACTGTGATAGCCTTATTACCGATAGTTCCTTGCACTCGCATGGTCTGAGATGCACGAGTTCCAACAATTACACGCAAAGATACTTCAGACGTCTCATCATTTTGGTCGACAACATCATCAGCTTCGATCTCCATTTCAACATCATTATCACTGTCTTCAACATAACCTTGAATCATGAATAATTTCTCGCAGCGGTGACAAGGCCCAAATTTATCATTACACCTGAAACAAAGTTATTTTCTTCTTCGCTCATTAATCTCATCAATAGTCATTCTCCTCATAGGGGTGCTGACTGAATTTTGGGTGTTAATTGTAGTATTTTGGGTAGTGGAATGACGAGGGACTTGAATGATTTTTAAATAACTAGGTGCGTGTTTCTTATGTGAGTTATCTCTAGCCTCATTGGGACGTGCTAGACCAATGGCAGATGCGAGGGTAGTGGGCTTGTTCGTTAAAAGGCGAGGGTACCCAAATATACCACAATCTTTTACTTATCAACCTATAAATCCTCTTACCAAGTTTGATCGTCTATGGACAAAGTTGAGACAATAAAACAACTTTTGTATTCACACTTTGTGTGATCGTCTATGGATACGAGATAGAGACAATACGACAACAAGATAACTTGTGTGATTGACTATGGATACAAGATCGAGACGATACGACAATCAAAGTGTTCTACTTGATAATAGGTTCTGTAATAACCAAACTCTATAGGATCACTATCAAGTATAACGGAGTTAACGTATATGTGTATTTTACTTTACTATAATAAATAATTATAATGCGAAAATCAAAGTAAAAGACACAACAAAATTTTGTTAACGAGGAAAACCGCAAATGCAGAAAAACCCCGGGACCTAGTCCAGTTTTGAATACTTTTAGAATTAAGCCGCTATACAAATAGTTGAGACCAAGTAGACTACCCCTAGCTACTTAGTTCCCTCAGTATCCCTGCGCCTTCGACTTCTAGAGTCACACACGTGAATAACAAGTCCTTTGGATCGTATTCCAAACAGCAAAGGAAGAATATGTTTGTTAACCACTCTAATCAGTCTTTGATACAAGATATAGATGAGTTTTTGACAAAGGCTCTTCAGTTTAATCTAATAAACTCCTCTGTCTGGTGAGATCAATCTATCCAATAACTACCAAAGTAGTCAAGTTTAGATTCGCACTCAATCAAAATAAATCTCAAAGAGATATATTGAGAATGCCGATCTCATGCAACTAATCAATCGAATAAATCCGATTCTAGTTGGATCCCAGCCGATCAAGGTTTGTGCACACAAATTCACAAGATACGAAAACCAATAAGAAATCTTCTTCGTCTTCAAATCTTATTTAATCTTCAATAACCTGCACAACACCACTTGAATCTCTTGTGATGAATAACACACATAATGGAGTCTGTTAACAATGGATTATCACAAGATATCTTTAGATCTACAAACAGTTCTAAAGATCCCGTCGATACTTCGATCTAGCTTGAGTGAATCTTATATCAGAAGAGAAGATTCTCAAGAATAAACAAACTAGGTGCGATCAAAGTTTCAACAACCATTAGTCAATCAAATCAATCGAAAACTAATAACACTGCGATTATCTAGTTTCCCACCAACGGTACTCGTAGAGCTTATTGATCCCACAGAAGTCTTTAAACGAGCGGTCGTAAGAGATTTCACCTAATTAGGATACTTTACTCTCTGAATAGATGGCTCCACCTGAAAAAACAAAAGAATGAAGTTTGCATGGATCTTAGGATAGTTTGCTAGAAATCCAAACTTAGGTATCTATAGACCAAGGATGTTTGGACACCAAGGAATTTCCAAAACTGAAAATATTCTCAAGATATGCATTGAATGGAAAAATTCGGTTTTCATAATTCCAATAAATGTTTGTCCAATATTTCCGAAATATTTCAATAGAAAATATACAACTAGTAAATGCACATTACTAATTTTTATTTTCTAGATCTACACATTAATTGTTGGTAGTTAATGTATATAAAATCAAAAACCTTAATTAAAAGATTCTTAATCTATTTTCGAACAGGATCACCTTGAGTACTAAGGAATATCTTTGAAAAATAAATGATAAGAGTTATTGATCGTTTTCAAAGTATGTTGACATCTTTTCACTGCAAATCCTTATTTCATATTTACATGGATTTGCATTCTTGGAATCGGTTATACCACACTTCCAAACAAGTTTAGAATTGGTTCACCTGTATTCCAAGACTACTATGTGATTGATCAATACATGGGTTCAATCGGTTCTACCAACCACTAGGATCGGTTATACCTACATGTGGAAACACTTGTGATCGGTCACACCAGTTGCTAGGATCTGTTACACCAGTTACAAGGATCGGTTCCATCTACACATGGTATTACTTGTGATCGGTCACACCAGTTACAAGGACCAGTTACACCAGTTACCAGGACTAGTTACACCAGTTACCAGGACCGGTTACCAATTACAAGGATTGGTCACACCAATTACTAGGATCGGTTACACCAATTACAAGGATCGGTCACATCAATGACAAGGATCGATCATACCATCACATGGTGATTACTTAGGATCGGTTACACCAATTAATAAAAACTAGTCATACCAAATCATAAGTCAGGCATTGTGATTAGTTATACCAAGATACATAACCTAAGTTAAGATCGGTTCTACCATCTCACACATATTGGTCATCCAAATATTTGAAATGAATAATCGGACCAATAAGCCTAATGATTTCCCTTTCGATTCATGAAACAAGTTCATGAATGTATTTCCTTTAAACAAATGTAAAACATTGTTTCCTAGGATGAAATCTTCACCATAACCCATTCACATAATCACAATATATACAAGATTATGTCGATGTCATATCTACGAAGTTCAAAAGATAAGCGTTATATTTTGTAGTCTAATTCCCTAATACTATGATCATACTATTATGATCATGTCACGTCACTAGAGTATTATACAATATGTACAATATATACAGCTTCGCAGTTACATTTTCAATATAGCATGACTTGAAAGATACATTAGGAATGAAACAGTTCAAGTCAATATTACTAACCTCAAGTGAAAGGATGATGTCACCGTTGTAGTTCGCTACTTCTTATCATTCTTCAGGTCTTCGGAGTAATACTTGTATGTCTCAACATTCCTAGACTTTCTAGTTTAACCTAAACGAAGTTGACTCTAGTATTTAATCAAGAGACTCTAGATGAGTTTTGATACTAAAATATGACAACCAAACTTGACATACCAACGCTTGGTGAGTCCAACCGATCTATGCTCTAACAATCTCCCCCTTTGTCAATTTTAGTGACAAAACTCTTATTACATATGGATAAACAAATTACAAAGGAATTCATTTTACATACTTTTGATTCCAAGTTTCAACAACACAATAACCTGCATGTATTCAGTCAATAAATGCCACTGTTGACATTTGAATAACAAAATCTTTTACTCCCCCTAAAGGTAAGCTAGGTAAATATTCAATCCGAACATTTTTGTTATTCCCCTTTTGTACAAAGGTATATTGTGTAGTAATTTCTCCCCCTTAGTCAATGCTTTACTCTTTGGTTTGATATAACGTTTAAGCACAATTGTCCTTTCCTTAGTGATAAAATCACTTTTATACTCCATATATTTTTGTCACAAAATGACAAAGGTTCGATCAAATAAAGGACAAACCAAAAGGATCTTACAAATATAAAAGAATTGTAAACAACCTATAAGAGTTAAGCACGAAGGTTTCATATACCACTTTAGATAACCAATATTAAAACTGAAACAACAAAGTAATTTAGTTTCAATATGTTATCAAGGAAACAATTGCCCGAAGAAATTTTCCCTAATAGTTTAAAAAATCGACTAAGAAACTTAATTCCCTTGTTAAACCAATTTTGTATGTACAGTCGCTTATTTCGATAAGACCAAAATAAAGATCAGAATTAACTTTATTTCTCTCATCAGGCTCTAATTATTCAGACAATAACTTAGACCTTTCTCTTTAGAGAAGACAAACACTAGGTTAGTTAACTAGTTTTTCTTGTCAAGGCATTCGATTAGACTTAAATAACTGAATCCTCCAATTTGATAAGTCTAACTAAGATCAGAATTAACTTAGTTTCTCTTATCCTAAATAATTTGACTAAACAAATGATCTCTTCTTTTTGTTAAGCCTAAAACAAACCAACATAATTTGACTTGCACAATTATTTTCTTAACCGGAAGCAATTGAAACAAGCATAAACATTATAACACCGCAATTGCATCGAATTTCGTTAAGCAAAAACACTTGATATCCAACAATAAAGAAGATACCAAAATTAGCCAAATAAATTGACACAATTTTTCTTAACCGGAAACAATTGAATCACTTACACATCCATACACAATATAATGAAACATATCAATTTTACCGAAATTTTGTTAAGTAAAAGAAAAATGTATGCAATATAAACAGGCTTTTCTTAAATAGGAAAACGATTAACTAACAAATTTGTTACCTCAAATTCCGCAGCCTCTTCTCCCCAGAAAGATATATCACTAAGCGCAAGTTCAAATAAGAACTCTCCCCTAGTGTGTTGTCATCCTCTCGCAAGAACAAAAGAACAACAACAAGAGAAACCTTTACCAGAGAAAGGTTGAATTGGTTTTAACGGATGCGTGCCAATAGCAATAGTTGAAAACCCTAAACACATATGTTATACTAAACACCACTCATGTAAACACAAATTGATTCAACATATCGTGACTTTTCACATATGAGTTTCAATCGGAACACCTTATGATCCTTTGATAAAGCCTACCAACATGGGCTGTAACTTAATCCCGCTAATCAAAAAGCCACACGAACCATAAGGGTTACATCATATGAGACCAAATATTAAGGTTAGTAAAAAACCGAAATCAGACATCCCACAAACTGAAAACACATAGCAAAAATATAAGCATTCATTCACAGGCTATGTAATTGGTAACTAGCAGAAGAAAAATCATAAAATAATAATTTTATTCATAATAATTGATAGTGTTATTCAAAAATAGACCTTATACAATAATTGAAATAAATCAAAACATTGATGTCTATTTTTTGGTTAGATCTTTGAACAGTCTTTTTCAAAGATCATCTTCAATATCTGCAAATTTCTCGGGATCTTCATCTACAACATCACGACTGATTTCCCGGATTCTACACACAGTACCTTGATTATGTTCACAGGCTAAAGAATTAATCTTTTGATTAATATTCCGAACATACTACTGTAGATACCGTCGAAAATCCATTAAAATCTCTAAATATATAAAATGGAAAAACACACAAGGAAATAATTATTAAGAGAAGTCGCCATCCAACTTGGGGAGTTGGGACCCAAAATAAGCACTAGTCCAAAACAGAAAAACTGTTCGGAATCAAAGTACGAGTTAGGAAGATGTGAGGCACCTAACCTGTACAATTCGAAGATCGGGCTCTACTTTATAATTGGGATATTAGGGTTTCAATTCACAGTAATAAATAAAACAAAGTAAATGAATCAATTTTGTACGATTATCACCTGCAAAATGCCAAAATATTAGATATCCCAATCAAATAATCTAAAACAAAATAAATAAATAAAATTTATTATTATGCCGATCGAACGAAGAGAGGGATGACTCTATATATGGTGAGTTTCTGTCAAGGACATGACTTTTTTTTCCAATTTAACACAAAAAGATTGAATTTGGTTGGGTACCTAAAAGGACCACTATGCCCTTATACTTAAAAATCATTTCCTCTATAGTCCTCACTCCTCACCTCTATTTTGTTTCACCACCACCACTGTCATCATGGTCACCGACACCACCAACTCCACCGCCGACCCACCGACGTCACCACCAGCCAGCACATCTGCTCCTTCCATGATTCCAGAACCACCGCCTCTTCAGTTACCGCACCACCTCCAAATCATCATACCCCAACCATCATCAAAATTCTAAGATAGATAGCCAATCTACCCTAATTAATTCCCCCTCTCCACTGTAATCTTGGATCGCCGACACGACTCTCCTCCTCTTCTCTATCACTGTCGCCATATCCACCACCACCACTCAACTAACCAAATTAACCCAGCCATATTTTTAACTCCCAATTTTGCGAACGAAACATTCAATCGAACATTAATCAATACTCACTGTCATTCTTTCACCACCAACACCATTGATTCCTGCACCACCAATACCATGACCGAAACCACCACCACCAAATACGACATACATACACAAAGCAATCATAATCAAAATCTCCACTGTATTGTTAGTTCACAATAAATTAACTACTAATTCTGATCCAATAAATTAACTCATTAACTAATCCTTCTTTCTCCACCACTACTACCGTAACCAGCAACACCACCCTCCATAACAACAACACCACCATCGCTGCCACCACCATCGGTACCTCTACTAATATCCAACATTACCATTACATAATCTTTTCTTGAATTTGAAATCAAAATTGGTATTAATTGAAGTTGGAATAAAAAAAATCTATTGAAATCAATCTAATACCAATTTCAATTTCAGCTCTTTTTAATACTCCTGCCTCACCTCTTCAATTCTAGCGCCACCATCACCGCTACTATTCACGATAATACACAATTAGAAATCTAGAAACCCGAATTTGGGCATCAACCAACGCTATCCTGTTCTTCAAATAACACATTTACGATTACTGATTGTGTCAACACCATGTATCAGATATGGATGATCAAGCCTGAGAGAAAGATCAGAACATAAGAGGTCAGTCGCCATGTCGGGTGAAACAGAAAACGAAGACTTTGTTTTTCTTTGTTTTTATTTGAAGGGACGAAAACGAAGACCGGAAGACTTTTTAGTTGCATGTGTCTAACACGTGTTTTCACAAGGAAGGATAGCTTATTGACGTGTCAACAAATCTATGCGTTCTTTTATCTTCTTCTCTTTTATGACGTAATTTTGAAGTTAAACTCGGGAGTGCGAATTCGTGCATACTCCTTAACGAGTGTAAATTTCACATTTCAATCTCTACCCTTGATTTAATTTACGGAGTTATGTAACGAGGGTCGTGATTCTAAACATGGAGGATAATGGGGTCATCAGTTAAATAATCAACCAATCAGAAGAATATGTGAAATATACACTCGTTAGAAGAGTGTGAACATATTTGGACTCAAAACTCGGTGCAGCTACGATGTGGTCGGGTGATGCGTGTCGTAACCACAACAAATTAATTGAGATATTTCCCACTAATTAACTGGTAATATAGCGGTAGTAAGAGATCGTTCCCACATAGAGATGTGTAATTGATAGGTTATTTATATTAGCAAAATCAAAATAAAGGGGGATTGTGTAAAAGTGAAATAAAAATAAACAAATAATAAAAAGATGATCAAGGAATCCTTCGCTGTTACCAAGCGATAACTGGATTAGTATACTTATCTATCTTCGTTAGAACCATTCATCACCAACCGTAGGAAAGCAGCTGGCGCAGTGTTATCCCCAAAGTCCCTTATGTAACTTGATACCGAAGCGCTCGCATATCAAATTCTATCCAACTGAACCACCAAGTAGTAGCGCACTCAAGGTGTAACCCAACCGGAAGCTTTAAGTTATGTGAACTTAGGTTGATCCTAGCAGTTAGACTCTTAGCGCAAGGTCCACTTACTAGTGTTGTCTTCACACACGATTGCTCCACAGAATCCCTCTGCGAGGTCTCACGTTCTCTACTTGTGTGAGGATTATTCAACAATTACACGGATATCCTAACCCTTTACTAACAATAGAATGATCAATAGATTAATCCAATTGTACACTTGAACAATCTAGAAATCAATCATAAACCCTAATTATAGTGAAAACAAACGATAAGATGATAATACTCTGAATAGATTTGTATAATAATGTAGCATCACGCTAGAACATTGAATTCATCCTCAATCAACAAAAATTTAGCTTCTCATGATTACACCGTTTCTCGGTTTCCCCCTGTAGATGGGGAAAAACGATTTGCTGGTTTTTAAGGAATTGAGGAGACGACCGTACGGAGGAAACTCCTCGAACCGAGCGAAATGTTAAACCTCACACAGATGCACCGCAGCTTTAGATTCGAGAGATCAATCTGTAGTACTCCAGCCTAAATCAAGACAATGACCGTTCCAGAGTAAATTCGGTCACAAGAGAGGATTGGTTGATCTGTAGGAGGGAAGCTGGGAAATGTGTGGAATCAATGGTAATCAAAGATTGTGGGTGTGTGAATTCCGAATATAATAAGCTTTGAATGATTGAAATTTCTCAATCGAGAGTAGTTGCTCAATTGATGAGTTGATGATCTCGTGTTGTCGATGAGACGTGAGATTGATGATACTGTTGATGCTGATGATTCAATCATGATTCAAAGACTTATTTATATTGCTGGAATTTTAGACACCATGATCCCATGAAGTGTGACAGTTGATGGAATCAAGGAGTGGGGAAGTGGAGATCGTGTTTGAAACCAGTTGCTCAACGTGTGGAGACTTGGTCGATTTTCCACCCACTACCTCGTGAATTCCTTCAACTGATTGCACGACTTGCTCACATTCCATCGTGTGTTTGAACACACGTGCCGTAGACCGCCAGACCAAAACCCTAAGTGATATCCACCAAATTGACACGATTGACGTCTCTTGGTATGTTATTCAATTGATGACTTCGTGGTTTGATGAGACGACGAGTCCATGTAGTTTCTGAGTTGAACATGATGTTCTGAAACTCATGAGTTGAACATGTCATGAGACAGAAGTATAGTTCTTATGATGAAGTGAGCAAGTATTGCTCATTCGATGGATCGTTGAATATTGATTGTTGAACCAATATTCCTTGGTTTGAGCAAATATTCATCTGAGCAAGTGTTGCTCATGTTATGAATTGTTGAATATTTGATCATCTGAACACGTGTTGCTCATCTGATGGATTATTGGCAGCGTACCAAAAATATTAATTAGAATACTGGTCGTTGAACCGAGCATAATTAATAAAATTAATGACCATGAGGTCATCATAAAATTATTAAGGTTGGAATCTGGAATGATGATCCTTGGATTCAGAAACCCTAATTTGATCAATTGATGATCAATTCATGGTTCGTCAGAATTTTAACTATGGGACGAAGGAGGGAGCGACTACATGGGACCGTGGATCAACCATGTAGTGTCCATATGCCCACGTGAGCAAATACAAAGAACTCCTAAAGAGTTGACGATTTGTTGGTGAAAGAATGATCAAATGCTGGTTTAATCATTTATTCGAAAATGCTCGTCTGAGCCTTAGGTGAGAAAACCTTATTAATTATGACGGAGTGAGGGACCGACCATGGGTCATGAAACCGGCCCCGGGTAGTCACGTGACCTCCTGATGATCACTTCATGAAAATCCAAAGTGTTTGGAAGAGTCTTGGACCTAATACGTGCAATTGTGCAAATTAGGTCAAAACTGTGAAACTTGATGCGACCGGCTTCTGTAAGCCAAAGATCCAATCTTGGTCGGTAAAGATAGCGTTCTCGTGTCCCCAAGGCGTCCGCGTCTCAGTCTTGAGAATTTTGATATTTTCTGGCGTGCAATTGAGCATCTATTCGAGAAAATATGCCAAAATTAGGGTTTCGACAAAACTGAGGAAAACACCATGAGATGATGGAAAATAATTATAAAATAAGGAATAAGGAGGCGTGGGACCGCCGAGGTCAAGGAATGGTCGGCCGGTCGTAGCCACGGTCCCGTGGTGCCTTTTCCTTAATTTTATAATATTTTGATGATTTGATGAAAAATTAATGAATTTTGAGAAATTTGATGAATTTAGGGAGTTTCCATGAATTGAAGGAGTTTTCATGAGTTCAGGAAGCAAAAATATTAAAATAATAAAAACAAGGGCGTGTGGGACCATGGAGGCAAGGCCGGCCGACTAGGGCCCGGTCCCATGGGTTTCCCTAATTTTTTATATCTTTCCATGATTCGAAGGGATTTTCCTAATTTGAGAGAAATACCATGAAATCAAGGAGTTTCATGGGATGAAGGAATTCCTAAAAATAATAATAATAAAATACATGGGAGTGTGGGACCGGCTGAGGCATGGCCGGCCGGTTGGGGCCCGTCCCACGTGTTTCCCTAATTTTTATATTATTATTTTTTATGTATTTTTCCATGATTTGAAGGGATTTTCCTAATTTGAGAGAAATACCATGAAATCAAGGAGTTTCATGGGATGAAGGAAATCCTAAAAATAATAATAATAAAATACATGGGCGTGCGGGACCGGCTGAGGCATGGACGGCCGGCTGGTCCCCGTCCCACGTGTTTCCCTAATTTTTATATTATTATTTTTTATGTATTTTTCCATGATTTGAAGGGATTTTCCTAATTTGAGAGAAATACCATGAAATCAAGGAGTTTCATGGGATGAAGGAAATCCTAAAATAATAATAATAAAATACATGGGCGTGTGGGACCGGCTGAGGCATGGCTGGCCGGCTGGGCCCGGTCCCACATGTTTCCCTAATTTTTATATTATTATTTTTATGTATTTTGAAAATACCATGATTTGAAGGAATTTTCATGAAATCAGGGAAATAATAATAATAATAATAAAATAATGAGGAACCATAAGGTGTGGGGCCGGCTGGGACCAAGGCATGGCCGGTTGGCCAATGGTCATGCCCCGCACTATTTTTTCTTAATTTTATATTATTTTCATGGGTTTATGAAAACGCCATGAAGTCGAGGAGTTTCCTCGAGACGAAGAAGATTTGTTCAAATGAAAGTATTTTCATCGGATGAAGGAAAATAATAAAAATATGATAAAATATAAAACTGGCGTGGGATTGGTCATGGCACAGTCGGCCATTCAATGAATCCAATCCCTTGGCGCCTTGGTCAATATTTTGATTATTTATTATTTTCTTCCTATTTTGCAATAGGTTAATCGTTTCGTCGTATTTTGAAATACTCGTTCGTGCGGTGATAGTTAGTGCATCGTCGTTGAACACACTTTCACCATTTGGATCGGGGCTTACTTAGAGGTAGCTCAGACGCCCGGTTGTTGATTATGTATTACTAATTGTGGAATTCAGTGTAGAATAATTCACAAAATTGAGTAATAAGATGTTTATTATTAATTCATAGGATCAGCTGAGGATTCAACTACGAATTCAGAATAATAAAGTGAGCATTACCATTCCATGGGATCGTAGATTCGACCATAGAATCAGAGTAATTAAGTTTTATCTATTACCATTTATGAGACCAGTTGTGGATTCGATCATGAAATCGGAGTAATGAGATAATATAGTTATTGCTATTCTATGAGATCAAGCTGTGGATTTGATCATAGAATCAGAACAATTGTTATTGCCATTCCATGGGACCAGTCGTGGATTCGACCATGGAATAGGAGCAATTGTTATTGCCATTCCATGGGACCAGTCGTGGATTCGACCATGGAATAGGAGCAATAATAGATTATTCTGGGAATTCAGTAGTGAATGTCACGGCAGAATTAATCTTAATTAGAAATAATTAACTTTGTGGCTCTATACTAGCAGAGCAAGCTGTCTAGGAGCATTAATTATCCCGATATGAGCTTGTCGGTAAGTCATATCCTTTACATAGTCAGGGTAAACTCGTTGTTTGTTCCTGAAGACGTTATGGCTCTATACTATATAGAAATAATCACTGAAAGTGTTCAGTGTTCATGAGATATGCCGTTGTCCAGTCGTGAGACTACATATCTACATGTACTCTGAGAGAAAGTACTCTCCGTTGAGAATTCGATGAGAGACCTATGTCTCAATACTCACGTCTGATTGCTGGATCAGAGCTTCGTATAATTATGAGTTCACGATTTTAGCCCTTGTCGAAAATCCATCATCTATATTAAGTCCCATGCTTACTGAGGAAAGCGGTGTTCCTCAGTCAGCATTAAATGGTGATTTTCCGTCCATAAATAACAATACCAGTAATTGAACTTAGTCGTAAGTTGAGATGTTACCGGATTTAGAGAGCATGAGCAGACCAGGACTTGATGAAGGCTTCAATGTCATGATTGGAGTGTCGTTTGGTGAGCATATATTAATGTTGAACCGCTGTTTTGGACGACGGAACCTTGGTCGTTTAGGATTTGCGGGCCGGGCCCAATAAGGAAATCCTTAGAAAATTAGATTTTGGAATTAAAATTGATATAAAAGGGATTAATCCTTTTTTTTACGACCAGTGCTTTGATCCCTTCATCATCTTCACGCTCATTCACAAGGGAGGAGGAAAATTTCCTGACGCCGGAGCCGCCGCCGATCGTTGTCCGATCAGCTGAAGTCCGGCCATTTTCCGGCCGACCGACCAGGTAAATTTTTTTTTTTTGATGTTTGCTGATGCTTGAATGAATTTCATGGAGTGATCATGTTGAAATCATATATTTGTATACGTTTTGGTGTGAGTTTTTTATGAAAAACCCTCGTTTCGAAAACGTATGTTCGTTCGATCGTTAGTTTTGAAAATTAACAATAATCCCTGATTTAGAAGAGATTTTTTTTTCATGAACCTAGGTCCAGTGATAAAATTTAGTTTATGAGCTTTCATGTGTACCAAGGTTTTATCATAAAAGAAGTGAATTTTCACGAAATCGACATAAACCTTCGTTTTAAAGACAAATAACGACGACACGAAGGAAAGTATATATTATGAACATGTGTCCAGTGATAAAATTTTGTTTATGATCTTTCATGTAAATACAAAACTTTATCATATGTATAAATTGTGATCTTTCACAGTATTTTGAAATAAACCTTTGTTTTAAAGACAAATAACGACGATACGAAGGAAAAATAGTTTTTTTTTTATATATATGCAGCCGTGACATATATTGTGCAAAATATGATGGTATATTTTATTTTCATGAGTTTGTTTTCATTAGATAAAATCTTTGAGAATTTATATATGCAAGTTGCATTAATTGCTGTTTTTGAAAAAAATCAAAACGTGTGTTTTGAGAAACCTTCGAAGATAGACAATATATTTATGATGAAATATTTTATTGTTATAAACTTCATAGGTAAGTTGTGTGAATGTTCACATTATGAAAATTGTGTTCGCGATTTCATGAAAATCAGTCTCGGAAATTAAATAAAGTTTCGTTCGTTTTTGCGGTTTTCGAAGAGGCGAACGATTTTGAGGTGTTAACTCTTACGGCATAACTACTACCATTAGTATAATTGTAAAGAGGTAAGAGTTCAGAGTTACCATTTTTTCTTGTATTTCCTTGATTTACACCTGGACGGCATACTGAAGCAGAATGTAGTGTGAACCTTTTCAGCTACTCAGCAAAGATGACCAATTCCCAAGCTGACGATGCCTCGAGGGAAGAGATGTGCGTTGATGATGGTATCTCCATATATGAGAGATGCATGGATGAAACTTCTGTTGGGGGAGACGAAGAGGAAACCCCTGGGATTAAGAATGTCCCGAACATAGATGATGCATTCTTTGAAAAAGATATTCCAGGAGCTGAGCAATATTTGAAATTCCCAGTGTATCGTCTTTTGATAAATCCCAGAACTGTTACTCAGAAGAAATTGGTGACTCCTAAGACAGTGATTCGATTTTTTCTTGAATGAGGGATCTTCACCTCATCAATCATAGAGTTTAAGATTTCTCGACGACCTTTGGAGAAATTTGCCGGCTGGGCGAGGCATATGTTGGGTTTTCCTCATGTGAGGACTATGCTCGACCAGGCGCAGGTGACAAGAGCTATTCAAGCTTCTGGAGAGTTGTTCATTTATCATGACGCAAGTGGTATTGTGGCTCTGTTTGCTCGTTGGTTCATTCCCACTCACACTTTCATATGTAGATGGGGAGAGTTTACCATTACCTTGGAAGACGTGGCGGCTCTGATGCATCTCCCAATAACGGGCAATCTTCCTTGGGATCTTTCAGATGAGGAGACCGCCGTTTCTCATGTCTTGACAGCTGCAATGGAGAAAGCGAATAAGGCTGGTAGTAAAGGATGCTATGCTTCCTGGTTGACACACTGGTGTCCCAAAGACGAGGTTTCTGATAAACCCATCGACGGTATGTTACCCATTGCTGTTTTCTTATGTTTATGGTTGTCCAGAGACTTTTTTGAAGACAATGGAAACTTGTTGAAGCCTTTTGTGATTCCCTTTGCTATTAAGATAGCTCAAGGTGAGCAACTTCTGATAGGTAGTTTATTCTTAGGCTCTTTGTATTACAACCTGGACTCCTTGATTATAGACTCCAGTGTGTCGAACGGCTCTATGAAGATTGAGTGTTATGCCAACAGGATGTTTCTTCAAGCTTTGATGTGGGAGCACTTTAAGAATTATGCACCTACTCCATGTAATGTTCTGCAAGGACCGATTACTAATGGGCGTCATACTTTCCCTGAGAAAGATAATGCTAGGATCTGCGTTGGTCCACAAAGCAGCCTCGTTCTAAAATACGCTTTATTTATGTGTTAGATGAAGAATTTGAGTTCAATTTTCGCCCGTGGGTGTCAGTCCCTGATTATGTTTCTCAGCCGATGACTTTAAATACTGGAGAAAGAACGAGTTTGACGTCTGGTGCGCATCTGAGTGATGGCGAAAGATCTTTCATGTTGAGTTGCACCCCTGGTCATTTGCTATCAGCCACGTTTGGAGAGCTTTCAGTGGAGGAGTATAATATTGATAGAACATCTCGACAAATGGGTATGGATCAGTGTGTTCCGACTACACGGAGAAGGAATCCATCAGTTGAGTAACTCAGGACTCATTTGGATCATACTCACGTGGAAGGGAGCAGCTACTGGTTTCCTGGTTCTGATAGATTCTCCTATGTAACCCCAGGTTATGTAGAATTCTGGGATCAGCAACTTGGGCGTTTGCATGGCTTTGTAAGATTTCCCAGACCTCCATTCAAGGATCTTCCTTCGGCTGAGATGATTTCCAGTCGACCAAGATTGAAGTATCTTTCTAGTGATAAACGAAAGTCGTCTCCAGGATGCTCTCAGGTATGTTTCTTCATATAATCTTCACGAAATTATAAGAACTGTATTCTGATTATATTACTGGATTTCACCACAGGACGGTCGTAATATACGACCTCGAATCGGTGTAGATTTTTCAGAGAATGAGGCGGTTATTCATGGTGGAGAAGGCATGCATAAAGGTTATAAGTTGTTACCCAATACCGTAAAGTCCCCGGTTGGTGCTTTGGTGAGTTTCCAGTATTTTCTTTGTTGTGACTCTTTCTCGCCCATATTATTAGGATCCTGAAACCAATATTGTTATACCGTTGAAGAGTTTTGCTCCATCAAGTATTGATGGTCTTCGGTTCTCCGCCTTTGAGCAAGCAATTCCTGACTTGAGCGATGAAGAAGAAGCTGTAAGTATCTGTTCACATGTTCGATTATGATGCTTTATTGATGAAACGCTAATTGTTTGAGAATACGTCCAGGAGGATGTCGTTATGGAAATGGAGAGTGCTTCTACTCGACCGTCGCTTGAGAATAGAGACACAGGCAGTGCCAAGGATTTGGAGCCGAATGAAAGTAATGATCCTCCCATCGTTGACACGGATAATCCCAACTCCTTGAACGCTTTGGATACATCTCAAGTAAGCATATACCCTGTACCTTCTCCATAGAAGTATAAAAGTGCCGATTTTTGAATGAATGAATGTGAATCCATGTGCGTATATGAAAACTTAGTCAAATTTCGTCGTCAGAAAATTCGGAACCCAGCTTTTAGTAAAAATGTCGTAGAATCTTCGCCCGGAATCGGATTTTGATGATCTGCATGTGAAAATTCAAGCCCGGAAAATTTCAAAGATTTAGAAAAGAAGCTTTTTAAGTTTTGAACACGTTCAGAGCCTGAAAAAGGCGAAATAGTAAACTTCCAGGACTTTTTCAGATTGCGCATCACTTGATATTTTGGCCACATATACTTGCTCGTTCATCGGATTGTCATGAAATTTTGACATGTCGTAGAGGATAACCATACGAAGAGAATGGTATATGTCCCATTCTCAAATTACTTGTAGATTGCTCCCAGTTCGTCTCTTAGTACAGAGCAGAGTTCAGTTTCTTCAGACGGACTCATCGTAAAACGTGTTTTCATGACTTTTATGTTATTTGCTCGTGCCTTGAATGTATTATGATGAAACTTGATGATGTTTCCTTGCTGGTATACTGTGTTTCATAATCTCCTTTGGATTCGTGACCCTAACCTCATGTAATCTTCGTATTAGATGCTAAATACCGAAGTTGAGGATACTGGAGCCAACGATGATAACTCTAACCATTATGGAATTATTGATGAAGAGACAACCATCCCTGCACTTCAAGACCATGAGAAGGTCGCTACTGATGTTATGGAAACCCAGATGGTTGTTGCCTCAGTGATAGAAGAAACCGAGACAGCAGCGGAGAATACCGAAGAAATTATTGCTTTGGTTGTGGAAGCCGCTCCAGTGACTGAGAACCGTATAATAGTGTATGAATATCCAACTGCAGGAGTTGCTTTCGATCCTCCACTTGACACTTCACTCCCATATCATGAACTGATAGGTGGAACGTTCCCATTGGATATGCACGCTTGTACGAGACAATATGGAAGAAGTTTGGCCACATGATCGTTGACAGAAATCCTGGGCGTGCTTATGCTTTAACCATGAAAGTAGGCGTTATCTTGTGTGTCGTGAGTGATATGCGTGCCAGACCTAGGAATACTGTGACTCCAGATATACTCTTTGATTGAGAGTTTAACTTGGAGAATTCAGAAAGACTTGGCCTCAACGTGAAATGGCTTCACAAGCAAATAAACGTTATCAAGGATTCATGTGATAAAAACATACCCTTTCCCAATGATGCTGTGAGGGAGAAGGAGGACAAGATTTCCAAGCTGACCGAGGAGTTGAACAAAGAGAGGGCGGCTTTGCAAATCTTGAAGGATGCTGATGAGCGAAAGCCTTTTCTTGCTGATTTCCTTTGATTATCTCTTGAACTTCTGAACTTCTGAGAGATGTGAGGTTTATACTTGGGTTTTGATATTTAGATGGTTTTGGATTGACTGATGGTTAAGGATTTTCTTGTAGATTTGATAGAGATTTTATTTTACGAAGTAAGAACTGAATTTTGATAAATTGCTGAATTCAAATACTAATTGCAAGTATTGCAAACGTTTTGGAGGAATTGAAATACAAATGAAAGAAAATCCTAAATGTTAAATCCAAACTCCATGAATGCTTCGAACGCCCAATACCTCAAATTTCCAATAATTTCAGATAAACGCCTTTAGCCAATGTCCGTGAATTACTGGCAGGGTTCTGTCATCTGTGTTGATCAATTTGTAGTATCCTCCGGCCACGGACTTAGCGACCATGAATGGTCCTTCCCAATTGGATTTCCTTGTATAATGAAGACCGCGCTGAACTGCTTTGAGAACCAGGTCTCCTTCATGAAACTTGTTAGGCTTGGTCGATCGTGCCTTGAATATCTTACGCTGATTCGGAATTCCCTGTTTGACGGAATTCCACGATTGTGGCACATATGGACACTCGCGCGGAAGAGAATATCCAGCATAGTGTTGATCATGTTTAGTCAGGTCTTCGATAATAAACCTCTCGATGGAATGACCGATTTGAAGAAGTTCTGAACCCAACCATTGGGTGTAATATTACTGCGGTGAAGTTACCCACTCGTAGCTTTTGATGAGTCCTAAATTGTTCATGGGGAGAAGTCTCTGGACCATAGTAGCATATCTGAATATTGGTAATATTGGAGCATGAGGAGGAATAATACTTGCCTGAGCTCGAAACCTTCTGACAAAGGTGTGCGAATTATCTCCAAGTTCCTGCGTAAGTCCCATCATACTTTTTACTTCTTCCAGATGCTCAAACGGTGGTGCGTCATCTGCTTCGTTTTCTGACTCGGAATCCTTGTCGATGACAGGATGTGTTGAAGGCATCGTTATCCTTCTAGCATGAATCCAAGTTCTTCCAAGGACCATGTCGTATCCAGGGTTTTCCTGGATTATGAAAAACTTGGCCTCAGTGCAGATCAATATTTCCGTAACTTTGAGAGTGATAAAGCCGTATGCGTCTCTGGAGATTCCTTCGTGGTCCCTGATTGCTATGGGAGAGTGGGTGGCTTCCTGTCGAGTAATACCAGCAGCTCTGAGAGTTTTCAAAGGGATGATGTTGACAGCGGTACCAACATCGACGAACGCCCTCGTGAACTCATTTCCTTTAATGTGCACTGTGGTGAGCAGTCCCCAGTCATACATTTCTTTGTCGGTGGCTGAAGGTTCGGTGGTGGTCTCTTGGCTCAGCAGGCGTTTTTCGGACACGATGTGGTTCATTGCAACAAACATGTCTTTCCTTTGATTTCGAAAGATACAACAACTCGCAGACATGTTCGATCAGAGATTGGACCGCTTCCTTGACAGGAGGTTCAGAGATGGTAAAAGTTCGGACTGGGAGGGGTTTTTTGTGTACTCCCTCAGTCCCCAGGTTGAGCTCTCCTGATTCGACCTTTTCTTTGAATATGCGCTTCAAAATTTTGCAATCACTTGTGGGATGGCTGACGTATCTATGGAAGCGGCAATACCGAGGATTTTCCATGGCTTCTTCAGTTGGTTCCTTCTTGACATAAGGCAATTTGATTGCACCATCTTGGATCCAGGCATCGAGTAGTTCATTAACTTCTTCCATTGAACAGGGAAAATCAGGTGCTTCTGGATCTTCCGTATGCTGAGGAGGGACTTTCGAATTCTCCTTCTTGTGTGCCTTTGAAGGGGTGGAGGAAGTCTGCTTGCTGTGGTTCTGCTTTTCGCTTACTCCCTTCTGCGACAGCATTTGTTGAAGGTTGCAGGTTGTACTGCTTGTTGATCAAACGCCTGCTTCCTCGAGTGTCTTTTGAATCCTCAGTCTTTGTAGACTTTGCTCTTTCCAAAAGAGCGGGTGCAGTGGTTGCCGACCTTTCGCAGCTTCGTGAAGCTCTGAGAAAGTCTGGAATCGAAGGTTCTCCAGCAAGGCCCTGTAGACCGGGAGCATGCCATTGATGCACAAGTCCACCATTGTTGCTCCGTGACGTTTGGGTCATGACAATCCAGGGCTTGGACTCTGAACCTTTTCACATAATCATTGGGATTTTCACTGACCTCTCTGAAACATTCTTCCAAGGTCGGAGAGGGTGACTTGTTCTGACACGAAGAAGTATTTCCTGTAGAATGCGTTAACCATTTCTCCCCAATTGTTGATAGTCCCTGGTGCGATGTTGTTATACCAGGTGTATGCTCTGCCTTTCAGAGACTTTGAGAATTCCTTGAGACGAACGATGATTATGTTCATGTTCTCCCAGGGCTTCGAGAAAACGAGAGACATGTTCCCGAGCATTGCCAGTTCCATCATAAGGTGAAGTTGGAGAAACGTAACCTTTGGGGAGTGGAATCCTCTGCGTAGCGGCAGGATAAGGAGGTTGATGACGATGGTCATGCGATGTCTGTTTCCACGGTTCTCCAAGAGGTGCTCCAGATCCTCGCGAGTAATGAAGTTCGATGATCCCTTCGCTGATGAGTTGTCTGCAGCAGTTTTGCGGACTTCGTCGTCTTCTACTGTATGGATTGGAATTACTTCAGGATCGTCGTCTGAGGATTTCTCCTTCTCCTTTCCCTTCTCTTGAGTTTTCTCTGACATCTTGTCAGTAAGAGTTTTGAGATAATTACACAGCTCCTTCTGTGCAGCAGCCATGTCAGTCTGATTCTTTGCAAGAGTCTCCTGCGCTTTGATAAGATCAGCAATGGTAGGTGGTGGATCTCCTCTGACTTCTTCAGGGTGTCGTCCGGACAGTGGATGACCTTCGACGTGAGGAGGAGTAATGTCACCACCATCAGTGTTGGAGGTCGGAATTGTCTCCGGGATATTCTGATTGTTGTTGTTGCTAGTGCTAGCACGGTTTGTGTTAGGATTCGTAACTGAACCTGACCTGAGATCAACCATCTTGTGAATTGTGAGATTGCAACCGAGAGAATGATCTCCCACTGTGGTCGCCAATCTGTAGATGGGGAAAAACGATTTGCTGGTTTTTAAGGAATTGAGGAGACGACCGTACGGAGGAGACTCCTCGAACCGAGCGAAATGTTAAACCTCACACAGATGCACCGCTGCAAAGGGGGTGCTTTAGATTCGAGAGATCAATCTGTAGTACTCCGGCCTAAATCAAGACAATGACCGTTCCAGAGTAAATTCGGTCACAAGAGAGGATGGGTTGATCTGTAGAGGGAAGCTGGGAAATGTTGGAATCAATGGTAATCAAAGATTGTGGGTGTGTGAATTCTGAATATGATAAGCTCTGAATGATTGAAATTGCTCAATTGAGAGTAGTTGCTCAATTGATGAGTTGATGATCTCGTGTTGTCGATGAGACGTGAGATTGATGATACTGTTGATGTGATGATTCAATCATGATTCAGAGACTTATTTATATTGCTGGAATTTTAGACACCATGATCCATGAAGTGTGACAGTTGATGGAATCAAGGAGTGGGGAAGTGGAGATCGTGTTTGAAACCAGTTGCTCAACGTGTGGAGACTTGGTCGATTTTCCACCCACTACCTCGTGAATTCCTTCAACTGATTGCACGACTTGCTCACATTCCATCGTGTGTTTGAACACACGTGTCGTAGACCGCCAGACCAAAACCCTAAGTGATATCCCCCAAAGTGACACGATTGACGTCTCGTGGTATGTTAGTCAATTGATGACTTCGTGGTTTGATGGGACGATGAGTCCATGTAGTTGCTGAGTTGAACATGATGTTCTGAAACTCATGAGTTGAACATGTCATGAGACAGAGGTATAGTTCTTACGATGAAGTGAGCAAGTATTGCTCATTCGATGGATCGTTGAATATTGATTGTTGAACCAATATTCCTTGGTTTGAGCAAATATTCATCTGAGCAAGTGTTGCTCATGTGATGAATTGTTGAATATTTGATCGTCTGAGCATGTGTTGCTCATCTGATGGATTATTGGCAGCGTACCAAAAATATTAATTAGAATACTGGTCGTTGAACCGAGCATAATTAATAAAATTAATGACCATGAGGTCGTCGTAAAATTATTAAGGTTGGAATCTGGAATGATGATCCTTGGATTCAGAAACCCTAATTTGATCAATTGATGATCAATTCATGGTTCGTCAGAATTTAACCATGGGACGAAGGAGGGAGCGACTACATGGGACCGTGGATCAACCATGTAGTGTCCATATGCTCACGTGAGCAAATACAAAGAACTCCTGAAGAGTTGACGATTTGTTGGTGAAAGAATGATAAATGCTGGTTTAATCATTTATTCGAAAATGCTCGTCTAAGCCTTAGGTGAGAAAACCTAATTAATTATGACGGAGTGAGGGACCGACCATGGGTCATGAAACCGTCCCTGGGTAGTCACGTGACCGCCTGATGATCACTTCATGAAAATCCAAAGTGTTTGGAAGAGTCTTGGACCTAATACATGCAATTGTGCAAATTAGGTCAAAACTGTGAAACTTGATGGGACCGGCTTCTGTAAGCCAAAAAGCCAATCTTGGTCATTCAAGATAGCGTGCTCGTGTCCCCAAGGCGTCCGCGTCTCAGTCATGAGAATTTTGATATTTTTTGGCGTGCAATTGAGCATCTATTCGAGAAAATATGCCAAAATTAGGGTTTCGACAAAATTGAGGAAAACACCATGAGATGATGGAAAATAATTATAAAATAAGGAATAAGGAGGCGTGGGACCGCCGAGGCCAAGGCATGGTCGGACGGTCGTGGCCACGGTCCCGTGGTGCCTTTTCCTTAATTTTATAATATTTTGATGATTTTATGAAAAATTCATGAATTTTGAGAAATTTGATGAATTTAGGGAGTTTCCATGAATTGAAGGAGTTTTCATGAGTCCAGGGAAGCAAAAATATTAAAATAATAAAAACAAGGTCGTGTAGGACCGTGGAGGCGCGGCCGGCCGGCTAGGGCCCGGTCCCACGAGTTTCCCTAATTTTTATATTTTTCCATGATTTGAAGGGATTTTCCTAATTTGAGAGAAATACCATGAAATCAAGGAGTTTCATGGGATGAAGGAAATCCTAAAAATAATAATAATAAAATACATGGGCGTGTGCGACCGGCTGAGGCATGGCCGGCCGGCTGGGCCCGGTCCCACGTGTTTCCCTAATTTTTATATTATCATTTTTTATGTATTATGAAAATACCATGATTTGAAGAAATTTTCATTAAATCAGGGAAATAATAATAATAATAATAATAAAATAATGAGGAACCATAAAGTGTGAGGTCGGCTGGGACCAAGACATGGCCGGGCCCCACACTATTTTTCCTTAATTTTATATTATTTTCATGGGTTTATGAAAACGCCATGAAGTCGAGGAATTTCCTCGAGACGAAGGAGATTTGTTCAAATGAAAGGATTTTCATCGGATGAAGGAAAATAATAAAAACATGATAAAATATAAAACTGGCGTGGGATTGGTCATGACAAGGTCGGCCAGTCAATGAATCCAATCCCTTGGCGCTTTGGTCAATATTTTGATTATTTATTATTATCTTCCTATTTTGCAATAGGTTAATCGTTTCGTCGTACTTTGAAATACTCGTTCGTGCGGTGACTGTTAGTGCATCGTCGTTGAACACACTTTCACCATTTGGATCGGGGCTTACTTAGAGGTAGCTCAGACGCCCGGTTGTTGATTATTTATTACTAATTTTGGAATTCAGTGGAGAATAATTCACAAAATTGAGTAATAAGATGTTTATTATTAATTCATAGGATCAGCTGAGGATTCGACTACGAATTCAGAATAATAAAGTGAGCATTACCATTCCATGGGATCGTAGATTCGACCATAGAATCAGAGTAATTAAGTTTTATCTATTACCATTAATGAGACCAGTTGTGGATTCGATCATGAAATCGGAGTAATGAGATAATATAGTTATTGCTATTCTATGAGATCAAGCTGTGGATTTGATCATAGAATCAGAACAATTGTTATTGCCATTCCATGGGACCAGTCGTGGATTCGACCATGGAATAGGAGCAATTGTTATTGCCATTCCATGGGACCAGTCGTGGATTCGACCATGGAATAAGAGTAATAATAAATTATTCTGGGAATTCAGTAGTGAATGTCACGGAAGAATTAATCTTAATTAGAAATAATTAACTTTGTGGCTCTATACTAGCAAAGCAAGCTGTCTAGGAGCATTAATTATCCCGATATGAGCTTGTCGGTAAGTCATATCTTTTATATAGTCAGGGTAAACTCGTTGTTTGTTCCTGAAGGCGTTATCGCTCTATACTAGCAGAGCAAGCTGTCTAGGAGCCGTCCATCTCGTGATACTATATAGAAATAATCACTGAAAGTGTTCAGTGTTCATGAGATATGCCGTTGTCCAGTCGTGAGACTACATATCTACATGTACTATGAGAGAAAGTACTCTCCGTTGAGAATTCGATGAGAGACCCGTGTCTCAATACTCATGTCTGATTGCTGGATCAGAGCTTCGTATAATTATAAGTTCACGATTTTAACCCTTGTCAAAAATCCACCATCTACACCCCCTAAAGGGGTAAACCCTAGGTTTTTAATGAAGAACAAAGTATAATATGAGATGTAGAGATATTCTATTTAGGTTAATAAGTCTCTTATATAGGTATGAAAATTGTTGAAGTTACCACGCTCCAAATCCCGTGCAAAGTTGGTTGTGACCACTTGCCAAAAACTAGCCAAATTCCCAAGATAAGTCACGGACAAGTCTGGACATGCAAAGAAGTCGCATAAACACATCCTATTGGTCTCGTGCAGCAGCTGTAAAAGTCCAGCCCATTTCATAATTGGCATGTCAGTTTCCGAGACCGACAACCTATTTTCATCTTCCTTTTTCTCGGCTAGATTTTCTATCCATAAGTTCTCCTGGATGTTTTAATCTTTTACTCGAACTGATTTACGGCTGAAACTTCCACCTGTAACAACTCCTGTATTGAAGTCTTTTCTTTCCAGCAGCTCCCTATTTCTCTTGAGAATTTCTCCATTGTTACTTCTTTATCACCTCCAAACTGTTTCTGTCGATCACCATCTTCTTTACGACAATGACCCAGAACCATCACAGCTTTGAGCTCTAACTCTATGAACCAGCTAACTCCTCCATTACTTATCAACTCTCATCTCTCTATTATACACCAACAAGAACCTCTGTTCCATCACCGAGTTCATGATAAACACGCTGCCACCATCATTCTCACCTTCTATCAACAACACGCTATTAACCCCGGTGTAAATACGTGATTTTCACCAGAAGCCAAAGACAATAATGAGGGATCCGGATATGAGTCGAAGCCGCCATTGGTAGAGCCGGGTTGCCACGGAGGGTTTTGTAACACAAGCAAGCTGCCTCATGAGTAGGTTGCCTCGATAATAATGACCATGGGGTGCCTAAATAATCATAACTGTAATAGTACATGTGTACCACTGAGAGTAGAAGACTTACTAGAAAAGGTATTAGGGTACACGTGTACGGTACTGACATGTAAGGCTTTGCCTATAAAAGGAGAGAATCCTCCCAAAGAAAGATAAGGTTCTCCAGATAATTGTATTGTGTGTTTGGATTAGTCTCCATTACCCTATAATAATATTTGGGTGTTTACATTTGGAGACTTCACTGGGGGACTAGTCCTCGACACCAATATAATTTTGATGGAGTCCCCGTCTAAAAATAATTTGAACGATATAAACCCGGAACCTCTCGCTATAGAAACGGGAAGACCGGCAATAGTATCAGGTACACATGGAACGTCGAGACGACAAATAAATCCTGAATTCGGAATGCCGCTGGCGGGAGAGTCAGGGGGTCAAGATAAAGGTCTCTTAATACGGGGGAGCCAAACAAACGTACCCGGGACCGTATATAGGCGTGTTGAAGAAATCCAACAAGTGTCAACCGGGGCAGAAAAACCAAATACACCATCTCACGAACAACCACCACTCGACCCGCGTCAGATTGAGATACAACAGATGCGTCAAGAGTTGGCCACCTCAGACAAGAGAAGGTTGGTCTTGATGGAAAAATTATCCGCTCTACATCCTGGGGGCGACGACGAAGATTATGACCCTTTTGAGGTTCCTCAGCACCCACTCCTACTACAAAGCAGAATTCAACAGAATCCTCTTAGGAGACGACTTTCATGTGTGAGGCTGAACCCTCAGCGGAGCGAGACGCCGGGGTCTGTCCAAATGCCGAAAGAGGGCTCCCGAAACTTAGAAGGACAACCCAGCAGGGAAACAGATCAAGCCGCTATGACGGAAGAACATATTTCCAAATATCTCGAGGAGCACTATGGACTGACCCAACCCACGACAAATTTCAATATGCAATACCCTTTTACCTGAGGATTATTGGACAAGTCGATGCCAGTAGCGTACAAACAACCTAAATTTCAACTATTTGATGGTTCGGGCAATGCAACGGAACATGTATTTCGCTTCCTTATGAGTCTGAACGAGCATGCCACAAATAATTTTATTTGCCTCAGAGAGTTTGGAAAATCACTCACCGGGGCAGCCTTCTCCTGGTTCGTGGGACTCGAAGAAAACAGTATCTCGTCATGGGATGAAATGCGAGTTCAATTCATGAAAAAGTTCCACTCTCGACAAAAACAACTTACTATCTCAGATATTTGTAACCATAAGTTTAAGACGGGAGCAAAATATTTAGATTTTGCTAAGAGTTTCCGGGGGGAGTGTCTGCGTAGCAACATGAAAATTCCTGAGAGAGAACTCGTCAAGATAGGCATCAGTCGACTACCAGCAGAACTCAGCTTTATCCTGTCAGCTGTTAGATTAGAAACTTTTGCTGACTTCGAAGATGCATGTTCCCGGGCATATGATGCAGCAGAATTCAAAGAGTCTGAAGTCAAGCAATGGAGGCACTCAGTGGCATAGCGAAGGACGAAAGAGATAATGGTCAGGGGAAGAGGCCAGCTAATTTCAGATATGGGAAAGGTTATAGGAGGAACAACGACTCGGGTGAGACAGTTGAACCTACAGACTTCCCATTCCCTTTAGAGGTCGCGATCGAACTTTTGGAAGAATGGCGTAAAGATGGGTATAAAACCCTTCCATCCCCGGCAAAAGAACAAACAGAACAAGATAGACGTCACCCAAGGTACTGCCATTTTCACCAAAAGGTAGAGAACGCAACCAAAAATTGCAGAACTTTCAAGTGGAAGATCCACAACAGACAAAGAAGTGGGGAACTCGACTTTGACCCGGAAACTCACATCCAAAAGGTTCCATTACCACGACAATCTTTCATGATCACGCATGAATAACATGTAACAACATCAGAGGAAGTATGTGTTGTGTCTGAAGCGGACAATTATGAATACATTGCGGCCGCGATCACCAAAAAACCGTTGTTTGCAGCATTCTTTGACACTTTAAATTTCACCACTGAGCAACGACAAATCGCATCAATTATATTAACTAAGATAGCCGCGAATGAAGAAATACACCAATACCTAGATCACCGATACCTACTTCCCACTGACATCATCACCTTTTCAGAAAAAGACCGAACATCGGATTGTGATCATACTAGGCCTTTATATGTTACAGTGGGAATCCGGAAGCATAAATTCAAAAGAGCTTTCATCGACACGGGAGCGTCACTCAACCTAATCCCTTTACATACTGCTGAGAGTATTGGAGTCAAGGAAGAAGATATCAACAAATTCTCCACTAACATTCAAGGTTTTGGAGGACTCACGCAACAAACAATAGGGACTATCAAATTGAGCATCCAAGTAGGGCCTATCCAAGCTAGTGAACCCTTTTATGTCATGGATGTGCACCTAGATTACCATCTACTCCTGGGGAGGCCGTGGTTGCACAAACACGGGGTTGTGCCGTCTACCTATCATCAGTGCATTAAGTTCATTCTGAAAGGGAAGCAGAAGCGAGTCCCAGCTTCGGTCAACCCATTTATGACTGAGAAGGCACACCTAGCAGAGGTGGCCTTTTACAACGGATTAAGTGAACCAAGCGAGGTAGTTACACACATACTCAACCCCGATCCCGGATTGGGAAACTACCTACGCCAACCCGGTCGCAGATACTTCTGCCAAACGCACACAAGTTCATAAGGATGAAAGGAGGCAGTTTCGAAAAACAACCCGCACAGACGGCGGACATGTCTACAAACGTTAAGGAAACTGAACGTACATTAAAAAAGCTTTCAAGAAGACTCCCTACGAGAATCACCTATAAGCAAAGGGGGAATATGCATGGGGCTCACGAAAAATGAATGATTCTAATCCTTGTAAGCAACAATGCCACTTAATAAAAGGCTTCATCCACTTATCCTACAGTCTTTCTCTATTCTTTACCTCTTTTAGAAGGGTGACTAGAATCACCAAAAGAGAGTAATGAAACCACCTTATGGATAATTTCATCTTGCACGACTAAATCCGAGAAAGGATCCAAAATCTAATCACAATATCTTCGTATAAAAGCAAATTTAAAAAAAAAAATGACTAAAGGGTTTAAACCATCCCCGCCAACAAGCTTAGACTACCCATTTGGTTTATAACCATCCAGGCTCATAACCCCGGCTTACAATTCAAGGGTCTAAGTCGACCCCGACAACTTAAACTACTCTTTTGGTTCATAACCATCTGAACTCGTAAGTCTGACTTACCGCCTTAAAAAAAAATGCCCACAACACAAGGCACGAGTACGCATAAAAAAAAAGAGAGAAAATTACAAGTGTCAAATAAGACCAGCTAATTCACTACGATCTTGAGACAAAGCAATCTTCGAATGACACAAGGCAACCTCCATATCCCGGACAAGGAAAGAGAACGCGACCCGTTTTTCCTTCTGAGCAAGACGAGCATCATCTTTAACCATATCCACCAAAGATCTTGTCCGCAATGACTTGGTTAGGATGTATTCCGCTGCTGCAATTGAATATTGATCCTTCGCTGACACACACCTGAAATGTCCAATGACTAAATCCAACACATTAACCAAACGAGTTAGCAAAGATACTTCTAGAACGAGTCCAATACGATCTGATATTTCCAAACAATATCACCAAACACAAGTTACCATAAGACATAATCAAAATGCTGCATCTACTTATAAACCCACTCGTACACAGTAACCAAGGTAAATTGTAAAATTATCCCAAAAACCAACAAACACACAGGCATGTTCAGAATGTTTTAACGATGAGAAATCAAATGAATACGACCCAAGATCCGGAAACAAAACAGAAAAAAATGACACATAACAAGGTCACTCGAAACTAGCTAATTCAGCTTCCTTTTCAGCTAGCTCTTTCCGCTTCAACTCCAGTCGCGATAAGGTGGCAGCAACCTCGGCAGCAATCCTGGATGCCTCAGCAGTTATCCGCATTTTCTCCTTCTGTTGCTCTTTCAAAGTCTGGGCTTCCGCCTTCACATCCGCTTTTAGGCTTGTGATCTCACCAGGAAGCACCAACTGACGACCTGCCCTTCTATCCTCCAATCCTTTGAACAACTCCTCAATCCAATCCATGTTGAAGTGTAGCAACTGCGGTAAACCGAAACTATTTCTCCACGCCTGTAAGGCGGTAACATAGGGACACGCATCACCAAACTCAACCATTTCCTTCGCAGCAACAATTAAGGTGGACACACTGGATATCAGAGTATTCCGATCTGACAATACTTTTGTGCTTGCCACGTGACCACGACTTTCCACTACCTCCTTGTAATACTATCTCAACTCGAGGGACACCGGAAAGTTGTAGACCAAAACGTAATGAGAGTAAGTATTGGCCACAGTAGCTGCGTTCCCCTTGAAATCAAACCAAGTAGCTCGGTAACCAATGATCCGGGGCTGCCAATCGCCGGGAGAGGGGCTGGGTCAGGATATCTTGATCCAGACATCATCTGACCACCTTGGTGTTTCCTTTTCTTGGAACTATTTTGTTCCGCCGACTTCTCAGTACGACCCATGGATGCACCCTGATAAACAAGATCGACGATGTAATGAATCATTCTCCAGTGGAACAATTCGAAGATGAAAACTGAAGTGTACAATATCTTACCTGAACACTTGAACTGGAAAAAGAATGCCGGGGACTCAACGTCTCACCAATCTGTAAACCTACAACAAAAAAAAAGAGAGAGAAGTTTTCAATGATAAACTAACAATCCTCTCTCTTTCAACATATTTATAAGACGGGAGAATATGGATGACGTGGATAATACGTCGAGTGAATCTTAACAAACTTTATGACAATCACGTGGATCCATAATACCTAAACAAGCTATGCAAAACCAGTCTTACCTCCTTGACCCTCGGAAGACGCCGTTGACTCTCCTCTATTTCGAATTCTAATCCGGGGTCGCAATAAAGGCTTCAACAATAAACAACCACGCCTCAGTCTTTTTGAACAAACTAACACCTATGCACATTGAGAAGTGGAAAAGAACTCGGACTTAAGAACTTAAAGACTCGCCTGAGAAACAGTAGCAGTTGTATTCTTCCCTTTCTGAGCAGCCCCGCTACTTTTCACTCTTGACCCGAAATTTATACCGGCAGCAACAGCAACCTCCGGATCAAGCTTGATACGCCCCCGGGCATTCAGTTCATGAGGGCTAACTGTTCCCACAGGATTGGCAACATCACACAAGAACTCCATCATCTTTGTCAGTTGATTATACCAGTTTGTACACCAAGTTTGTGTAAACTTCGGGGGACCTTAGTCGAAGGTACTGACAGAACAAAGGGACGATCGTGACAATACCGGGGGCCGTTAGGTTTGAAGACAAACCTCTGATAGCAATTCTTCACCAACTTAATATCATCATCCGGGGGAAACATCAGATCCTGTGTAGACGCCAGGCCTTGACCATAACCTAATTTCCTAGCAACCCTTTCAACATTATAACCTACAACACAAAATCTCCTCTCAAAATACCCTGGGATGAAACCCGGGGTAGCCATCGCCACAAAATCCCATTCCTCATCATAAAGTTTTGAATCTTCTGAATCCAATGTGTCACCAAAAAAAAGGAATGAAGGACCAATGACTAAAGCTGACCGAGGAACGTCATCATACAGATTTGCTCGGAATGATTGCAAGTCATCCACTATCCACATAAAATCATCAGTTTTCTTCTTTATATGCTGCTTCTCATATAACGCAGTTCGGGGATGCCGAATCTGAGGGATAGGACGGGCTCGCCCGAAAGTGCTGACAGCTCCTTCACTCCTTATGGCCAAAGTATTAACTCCAGACCTACTGGCGGGGAAATATTCCCAAAACCACATCTGCAAGAAACTTGTGGGCACAAAGCTTTCAATCACATGCTGAGAATTGTTGGCGGCTTTTATGTCCGCTATAAGTGTATCCAAATGACGATACACGCCGCCCAGAAACATGGGGGTTAACGGATAAGTGACCCCGCGAACCATTTTTATAGCTAATCGAAAGACATTTTCTCGGATGATATCCTTATGAGAACACTCAAAGAAATCATGAATCAACCAATATGTTAAGAACGCAGCCAACTCGACATCGTCTTTACGACCATGAGAAGGAGGATCGTAGGATTTCACAACGGAAGGGAAATCTTTCCTATTTAAAGGATCAGTCACGCGGGGTGCCCAGTAACTCATCCAGCCCGAAGTAGAGGCACGTTTCTCTCACCGGACAGACCTCTCAGCACCCCCGGGGCCGCCTTTGCGTCCTATGAGTTTACGGACTTCCACCAATTCATTAAACAAATCCGCATCTTTCGTAGACAGGTTGTCGGGGTTGGCTTCGTCAAAATCATGAGAACTATGGATGGCAACCCCGTCAGAGCAACAACATCTTCTAAAGTAGGAGAAGCTTCCCCCCACGCAAAAACTAAAGTATGAACGCCAGCAACCCAGCGAAGACAGGCGTAAGGAAGAGATTTATTAGATCGGAAAATACTACGATGGGCGGATATCTCCAAAGCCTGCTCAATACCAAGAGCCTTAATACGCTCAACATGTTACGGTTTTGACATCATATAATGCTTCCATGATGACCATTCATAACTAACAAGGGTTGTAGAAGAAAATTCCATAGTTGGATCCCGGTAGTCTCCGCGCGTTCAATGCAAAGCCGGGGTAAGCTCTCAAGGGGAAGATCATCAGGTAAGGAAGCCTCGGGGACCATTATGGTTCTACTATTATCAATATAATGAAACCCTGTGAGACCCAATTTAGAAATAAATCTATCTTCAAAGACAGACCCGGAATTATCGGTTTTGTCAGCACCGGGGCCGAATAACCGGTCTTTTCTCATTTCCGCGGAAGCCCCGGATGATACAGATTTAACTGCACCGGATGTGGGTTTCTCCATCTTTTCACTCGGGGGAAACTATACTATCGGGAAAGGCACGTAGCAAGAGAGAAAGGGAAGGAGAGAGAAGGAAGAAAATGGCAAAAACTAAAAAATAAAGAAAAGGAAAGAGAGGGTGGTTTCTTATACACCTAGGGGGAAGTTGGAAGACGAAGAGCCGGGGTTCAAACGTGGCACGTTTTCAGTGGACGATGAAACGACATGAGAAAGTTGAAGCGCCACGATCAAATGGAACCTATCTCCTGTTGATTTTCATTTTAATTCCTATGTTACAGTGAGGTATAAATCCGGGGTTGAAAAGAAAAATCTCAACCAGGCTAGGGAGTCCAAACCTAAGGTCATAACCGACCCGGGGCTTCAAGAATTTACGAAGAGGAAGCATCAAGAAGACATGACTGATTGCCAAAGCTATTAGCTTCGACAATACAGTCAGGAGGCTAATGTAAATACGTGATTTTCACCAGAAGCCGAAGACAGCAATGAGGGCTCCAGATACGAGTCGAAGCCGCCATTGGTAGAGCCGGGGTTGCCACGGACGGTTTTGTAACACAAGCAAGCTGCCTCAGGAGTAGGTTGCCTCGAGAATAATGACCATGAGGTGCCTAAATAATCATAACTGTAATAGTACATGTGTACGACTGAGAATAGAAGACTTACTAGAAAAGGTATTAGGGTACACGTGTACGGTACTGACATGTAAGGCTTTTCCTATAAAAGGAGAGAATCCTCCCAAAGAAAGATAAGGTTCACCAGATAATTGTATTGTGTGTTGGGATTAGTCTCCATTACCCTATAATAATATTTGGGTATTTACACCCAGCATACTTACTTCTCGGCTCAAGCTCCATCTCCATCAATGAATGCATTTCCATCATCCACCCTTTACAGCAAGCCCCTTCTTCTTACAGCCCTTGTAAACCATTCGCAGCAGCATCACTTCCCTGAAACTCTCGATCTCAATCTCCTCGGCTATGCCACCATCTTCCATTCTCGTCTGCCAGCAACCTCCCACTGTCCTTCGAGCATCACATGAGACTTTTTATTGTCACTAAAAGCTTCAACGGATCAGTTCCATTGTTCATCTCGGGCTCAACTGATTTCATCATCGCGGATCAATCAACCATCTCCATTATAACCCGACCTATATGACAACAACAAGGTTCCAGCTCCATCGAGCACCACCGTTCATCAAGAAACCATGGCAGCATTCATTCTCGAGTCTAAACTTCCTCTTCCATGTCTTCACCATCACTACCAGCACATATCCGAATCACCCCTTCGCTACTGCCATGAACAACCCGCTAGTCACGTAAGAAATGATGAAGATAATGGCTTCCCATAGTAAAAACTGCAGGCGCCCTTATAATAGCCACTCAACTGTTCAGCTCCTTTTGAAGCCTGTATTCCCCTTAACGTAATATGGGGTGCCGATAGTAATTCTGTTCTCTTGTACACATTTCGACAACTTCGACTTGCTTCAACCGATCATAAGTTCTTCATACGACGTCGGATTGACATCGTTCTTTCGCCGTTGGATTCGCCTTTTCATCCTCTTCGAGAAAATATCAAGGACTCCTAGATATGAAAAATCTCTACTTGGTCTTTGGCCCTTCTCCACTTGTACCTAACTTCTTTTATTGCACAATTACGTGCAAATTCACTTCTTTTGGACGGTTCACCTAACAAAACATAAATAAGAGAAAACAAGAGTAATATACAATAATTCGCAAGAATATATAGTAATTACTAGCATGGATTCGACACTAAATATGTGCAAGATATGCACTTAACATCAGGCCACATACTTGAAGTATGTGGCCCCTCTTAGTTTTGTGATACCTATTATAAAGAAGAAAATAAAGTCCTAAAACAGTTAACTACTTAAAGAGTAACTAATTCTTTGGGAATTTTGATAGAGTGCCCCGTTTTATTGACTCCCACTAAAAAACTACCCCCGATATTTTAAAATTTTCTAAAATACCCTTGCCGTCACGTTTTATGTCTGGACCTACGAAAGTTGGTCAATTATCGTTTACTAGGTCTAGATATCTATCAAAATTACTTAATTACCCTACCTTAGTTAACCCATAAGCGCTAATACTCCCACTCATAACATGCGCCTCCTTTTCTCCCTTCTTTCTTCTTCTTCTTCTTTTGACGGTTCCTTTCCCTGGTTCTATTTAATCTTCTTCTTTGAAATCTCGAACAACAATAACAACAACTCGTTTTCTCTATAGATCTTTGAGTTAGGGTTTTCTTTTGGTTTGATTCTGCTATTGATGGTAAAAGGTTTTGAAGTGTAATCGTGAGCTAGGATTTGTGGACGATTTTGGTTTGACTTTACTAAATATGATGTAAGTTTCTATTAAATATGATTTGATGAAAGGAAGAAGAGGTCAAAAATAAAATTGGGGATTTAAATTGTGTATGTAAGTTTTTTTGTAAATGAAATTCGAGATATGGGTTTGTGTTAAATTGTTTATGAACATTTTTTTTTGAGATGGAACTGAATCAATTGATTAATTAGGTTTTGGATGATTCAATTTTGGATTTTCTGATTTATTAGTTGATTATTTTCTCTGATTTTGATATATTTGATGCTTGTGTGTATGGATGAATATAATGGTGATTATGCTGGTGATTATGTTGTATATCAGTATGTATCTATTTTAGCTTTAGGGTTCATTTAGTGGAGGAAATCATGTGAGTGAAATTGAATCTAATGGTGTTGAAGGAAGAAGGGGTGAAATGATTTTATCTGAGAAAAAAAATACTTGATGGGTTTGATCTTTTCTCGAATTAATCCATGAAAGAAAAATGGATCATAAAAGGGTTTAATTTTTATTTTTTGCTTTTGAGGTTATTGTTGTTTGTGAAAAATACTAGAACCACCCTATTATATGGGTTCAATATTTAGAAGCCCCACAAAATGGATCCTCCACTATCAACTCCATACTTTCATATTTTGATATTTCCAGGCCCAATACTTTCATTTTTAGGGCTTCATAATGAAAATGTTTTTTTCGCTATGACAACTTTACCCTTTTCTATTTAAACAAGAATAAAATCAGTAGATATTTTCATTTCTAAATTTTCTTTCTCTCTCTTGCCTCTCTCTCGTCTGTGGAGAAACCATTTCTAGGGTTTTCTGAGATTCATTTTCCACCTTGCGAATTGATTTGATTCAATGGAGATTTCGTCAAAATCATTCATCGTTGATGGAGAAGATATCAGAGAAGATTCATTCACATGATTCATCATCATCGTTTTCATCTGTTTCTGATAATGAAAGGGAAGTTAAACATCAGTCAGTACCTAAATCTTCATCAGCAAAAGGTGTTCATTCTGCTATTAATCGCCTCTTGGGAACGAAGAAACCTGTTAATCATGTCTTTGGTGGTGGAAAGCGTAAGAATCTCACTACTGATTTTTTGTGATTTTTTGTAGATTTGTTTGGTAGTTTGGTGGTTGATCTAGGTGTTTTGAGGTTGAATTTTGAGCTTGAAGTTCTAGATTTGGTTTGATTTTGTTTGGATTTGGAATAATTTCTGATCTGGTTTTAATGGACTTAGTTGCATGTTGGAGGTGAATAATGATTTGTTTTACTGTTAATTTCATGATGCACTTGATTGGGGTTTGTATGTAAAGTTGATGTCAATTCTAGATGTTTAGTTTGTTTTGCTTGTCTGTGATCTTATCGATGTTTAAGTGGCTGTAATTTCTTGTTTTGTATACTTAGATTAGGATGTATGAATCAATTAAATATTAAACATGTTAAAAATTGAAGCTATATTGCTCGGTATCTCACTTTGTAGCTGAACTGATTGATTTCGTCGATCTGATTAGATTTACGAAGGTGAATTTGGGTATTACCAAGCTTGTTATAGATGTATTATAAGAACTTGCTATATAACATAAACTTTATATCCCAGGATGTGTAACTAGCAGTTACACATCCTGGTAGTTACTGTCTAGATCATCATCCAAACTGAATGATGGTCCTTTACTGAGAACAAGCTGGACATAAAGCAACTGTTGAACAATGTTATCTAGTCATTTTAATATGCATGATATACCTTTTCATAAGGACTTGCAATATACATAACATAAACTTTATATCCCAGGATGTGTAACTAGCAGTTACACATCCTGCTAGTTACAGGTTTCAGATAACTAGCAGTTAGACATCCATATGCCAACATATATAGATACCTAGAAATGTGGAAATCACAATCAAATTTTATGGAGTCATGTTTACCTGAAGCTCACTCGAAAACACCATCCTCATCTGCTTAACCACTTTGTTGGTATCATTATCAACACCACCACTCCCTGCAATCCACACGTACACGTAAACAATGTATATAGTTATTAAGATCCTTATTTTTCTGAAAATTCATTTGGTCAATATTGTCCTAGTAATTGAAAACAGAAACACTGAAGATATACTTTGCTTCATGTCTTAGCAATTGAAAATCAGAAACTTGCATTCATGGACAAGCATTATAAGATTATATTGAATTAAATTATCTTTTGCGAAGGTATAGAAGTATAGATTGACTTAAGGTAATGAGAATCACAGAACATGTAGCTTATTTGTTTGAGCAAGATTGTTACTGAAATTTGAAACAGTCAAGTTTGTTGAAGGTAAACTTCAAGACATGCATTTGTATATTCCTTTTTCAATCATCATAAGAGAATAGAATTACCGCAATAGCTAACGAAACATAACATGTAGCTTATCCAACAAACACATTTCCGATGCCAGTGAACTTCCCTCTGCAAATAATTGATAAGACAAGTTAAAAATCACCATTACTTCACATATCAATTTGTTTACTTTACAGTCCACCTACATGTCTTTTTGAATTTGAGAGTTGAGAAATTATTTTGTTACGATATGGCCCAGAATTATTTTAGTAAAATTGGTTGGTTGATTTGTGAATGCTTAGATTTCTCGTTATGATTAATGTGTTGTGAATTTTCTGCTGCTGCAGCTGCTGATGTTTTCTTATGGAGGAACAAGAAGATTTCAGCTAGTGTTCTTGGTGGAGCTACTGTTACATGGGTTTTATTTGAATTGTTGGAATACCACTTGCTCACTTTGGTCTGCCACTGTTCTATATTGACTTTGGTTGTTCTGTTCATGTGGTCGAATGCATCTACCTTCATCCAAAAGTGAGTCGATTGATTGAGCGTTTGCAAGTTTTCCAATGGATTCTTTTCTTCTAGAGTTGTTTCCTATGAATTTGTTATTGTTCTTTTCGGGGTCTCGCCCAAATATTCCTGGAGTCCATCTTCCTGAGGTAAAGAAGATCGAGAAAGTCATCAGCAGTGAAAGATCGAGAAGACTTCATCACCAGAAATTATTGAACAAGTAAATTTATTCTGTTGCAATCATTTTAATTCGATCAAAATAATTAGTGATAGATCTCAATATGGAATTCAAAAAATATTTTCATAAATCTCAAAAACTGAAAACTTCAGTTTCATTTCGAGAAGATCGAGAAGACTATGAAGTAAACAAATTCATAGGTGAAATGATGGTGATCTTTAACTTGTCTTGTCTCTTATTTGCAGATAGAAGTTCACTGGCATCGGTAAATCTAAGAGGAAATGCCTGGAAATAATATCCCTTGGTAACCACAATTCTACTGAAATACCCATATTGTTGCATACCTTCTAGTTACACAAGTTAAGTGGATGTGTAACTTCAAGTTACACAGATTAAATAAATGTGTAGTTTCTAGTTTATATGTGTAACTTCAAGTTACACATGTTATATGCTTGTGTAACTTCTAATTACACAAGTATGATGCATGTGTAACTCTGAATTACACTAGACATATGCATAAGTAACTTCTAATTACACATGCTAAAATGAACAAACTTTGCAACCAAAAATTACACATACCAGTTACACAAGCTAGTTGGATGTGTAACCGCTAGATACACATGCTAGTTGGATGTGTAACTGCCAATTACACATGCTATTTCAGTGTGTTAAAGTTGAAAATATATTTGTCTCGTTTTCTGAAAAGTAGTATTGGTCTCTTACTGACAAGTTTAATGAGACTAATATTTTGGGTAAGGGTGGGTTTGGATGTGTTTATAGAGCTCATATTGATGATGACAATCTCATTGCATCTTTCAAGAGATTGAATTGCAAAAGACAAGATGCAGAAACTGAATTTAAGGTTTACTCAACTTCATTTATAGAGATCAATGCAAAGTTTTCTTTTTCATTTTTTGGTCATTCTGATGTTAGACTGAATTCGAATTACAGAATGAAGTATATTCGTTGAGTAGTATTTGACATTCGACTATAATTTCCCTACTGGGTTATTGTATTTATGGCGAGACGAAGTTCATATTTTACCAATTGATGCATAATGGATCTATAGAAACTCAATTGCACGGCATAACTATTATATGTTGTTTTATGTCAGACATTACTGAAACTTGTAAAGGTTGACACTATTTTGATTGACATTACAGGACCTTCTCATGGAACGACTCTCACGTGGCACCTGCGAATGAAAATTTCTCTTGATACTGCAAGGTTAGTCCAGCATAGGTATGGTTATATTTTTGATTACATAAGGTATGGTTATATTTTTGATTACATAAGTCCCAACAATAGGTTAATTCTATCAAGGAATCACTTGCTCGGGTCAGATTACATAAGGTATGGTTATATTTTTGATTGATTATGTTTCCTTCACTTAGTTATTTTGTGGTATTATCAGCTATTCATGGTCTAACTGTATTGATATTGGCATTTTTTATGTGAAAGGAAAATTTTGGGAAGCAACCACTTACGCCAGTAGATTGTGACCAGGTAGCAATGTGTCGTCAATTTTATTTCTGATCTTAAAAGTATAAATACAGATATGGTTTAATCTTGTTAAGTTATTCCATTTTGTAGCTCCCGAATGGAATGAATCTTCCACCTTGTAGTTACATACTTTCCTTTGAATTTGTTTTAAGCTAGGCATGTAGTTATTGGATTGGATCCAGACGTGGCTTGTGCAGATTCGAATGACTTACATATGTAACTAACAATTACACATGCCATATGCATGTGTAACTGCTGATTACATATGAATTTTTGTATGTATAAGGGTCTTAGAGCAATACTGCTGGTATGTCCTTTTGTCAGTTTTCAATAAAAAAATTTCATTGATTGGTTGGTACATTTCATAGTTCATGTTGTTTAGGAACAATGTTAGCATCTTTCATCTGTTTTACTAGTGTATGATCAGTTAGTGGCGGTATGCTTTGTAACTTTTAAATCCACTGCAGATACCATGGTGTGCGCTTGATGAGATTAATGCTGGAGTTTATAATGGACGTATGCGTGATTCTAACTTGGCAAGCTAAGATTGATCTGTTTTTTACATATCAATTGCTGAGTGTGTTAACTTGGAAGTTAAAAGTATGTGTAGCTACTAGTTACACATGCTAATTAGATGTGTAACTTTTAGGTACACTAACTAAATGGATGTGTAGCTACTAGTTACACATGCTAACTGATAGACATTAAGAAGCTTCAAGAAGCAGGAGTTTACACCTGCAATAGATTGACGTTGCATACCAAAAAGATAAAACTCACTTTTTGATTTGCTGATTTTATGTTGACATATCTAAGTCAGATGCATGTGTAACTCCTAGTTACATAATTCAGATGCATGTGTATCTGCAAGTTACACATGTTAATTAGATGTGTAACTTTTACTTACACATACTGATTTTGGGTACACATATCAATATGTATGTGTAACTCCTAGTTACACTAGTCATATGCATGTGTAACTGCTAGCTACACTAGCCAGATGAATGTGTATCTCCTAGTTACACATGTTATATGCATGTGTAACTCTCAGTTACAATTCAGATGCATGTGTAACCGCTAGCTACACTAGTCAGATGCTTGTGAAACTGAAATATACATTGTTTTATGTACTGTTCATTTTAATCGTATAAATACTGATTGCTTGTTGTTATATTTCAGGTTTTAGATAACTTCATAAAAGCTAATTGCTTAAACGTGGTAATGGTCTCGCTGGAACTGGAGTTGACGCTGAATACACAAGTCAGATGCATGTGTAACTCTCAGTTACACTAGATAGACACATATGTAACTCTCAATTACACTAAACAGATGCGTGTGTAACTTCTAGTTACACATGCTAAGAAATTATTGTAAATGAATATTAAAGTAATAACTTTTTTTTTGTGTTTTTTTTTTTTGATGTCTATTTATTTGCATATATATACAAGTGTAACTTTGCATTACACATATCATAAGGATGTGTAACTTCTGGTTACACATGCCATATGCATGTGTAACTTCTGTTTACACCTTCGCACTGTATTTTAATAATTTTGGGCCTAGATTTAAATTTTATTTAATTATGGGCTTGACAATATGCATAAGGGTATCAAGGTCTTTTAAAAACTCGGGGCCTAGATTTAAACTTTTTTTAATTAAGGGCCTCATATTATGGGTTATCCATGGGTTGGGCCTGAGCCTAATTTCCCCTTGTTGTTTTTGCAGATTTAGGGAAGAATATGAACCTCAAATCATATCGAGCGAATTGAATCCGTGACTTAGCCATAATTGTACAACTTAAGAGAGGGATTTTAAGACTTTTTGACGCTGCCACCTAAGCGTTAACGTCTTGTAACTGTCGTTTACCGTTTTTTGAATAAAACGGTCTAGGTAAGGGCACTTTAACAAATTTTTAAAAAATTGGGGCATTTTTTAGTGTAATGTGAAAAGCAGGGGTACTTTATCAAAATCCCCCGATTATTTTTCTTAACTCCCTACTTTTTCTCAAAAAATAAAATGTTCGAGGGGATTTGAAGGGGCAGGTCTTTTTCTCAACTCCCTACTTTTTCTCAAGAAATAAAATATTAACGGGAATTTGGAGGGGGCAGGTTTTTAGTTGTAATAGGTGTCACAAAACTAAAAGGGGCCACATACTTGAAATAACTACATCATATTCGTGGCCTTAAAACTGTTGGTGAGGACTTGGGATATTCATTTTAAAAGTTCAATAAATAAATAAATAAATAAAATATGACCCGTGTTGTAATTCTTAAATAAGACCAAGGTTTGAAAAACACATGTTTTTTTTTCTGAAAAACGGCCGTTAAAATGATCACTCATATTCCGTGGTCGTGAGGGTCCCCGAACCCTGTGCCTATATAACGCCGATAAATAGGAAATAACGACAGTCTTTTAGGATCGTTTTTCCGTTTCCACACACGATATAACTGTTTTCTTAAATTGAATTTTACGTTTTTTCCTTCTAAATAACATTTTAACGCGAGTTTTTTAGACCATTTCCCGTTTTCACGCCAGTTATAACCGTTTTTTTAGAAACAAGAATTTAAAATATTTTTTTTACAATTATTTATTTTTTTAATTAAAGAATAAAAAATTACAATAAATTTTTGAAAATAAAAGAATAAAATAACAATATATAAAAATCGTTGTAACAACGTTATTAGACCTGTTATAACTGTTTTCAAGCACGTTATAACCGTTAGATAGGAATTTTAGATCATAATATTTTTTTATTTTCTATTTAAACGTTATAACGCCCGTTATTTTAAAATAACGTATAAAAAACGCGTTTTTTTCCTAAATAACATGATTTTTGTCCAAAACGTGTTCACACCCGTCAAAACGCGTTATAACGGTCACACCAAGTGGTCGTGACCCGAACCGTGACCCGTTTTTTAAACCTTGGATAAGACCAAGTTACTAATTGATCGATATTATCACTAGCACATAGGATAGAAGCAGAAATGATTAACCCACCGAAGAGTTACACCGCATAATGAATCGCGTGAGAGGGTGGTGGGTCCCACTTCTGCACCCTATCTCGATGCACAAAAAGCTTAACTAGGACCGTTCATCCCCTCACGGTGCATTTCTTCTGTGAGTGTAGACAAGCTGGGCCAGAAGTGGGGGATATATTATTCTTATAAAGTAGTAGCAGTAGCTAACTACAATATACACTAAAAGGATGTCAAAAGAAATGTAAAGTGAAAATGTAAGTCGTGTTTTTGAAATGTTGAAAAGCTTAAGGGCTAAGAATATTCAGGTGATCCTTAGTAGTAAATGGTGGGCCACTCTAAAACGTGTTTACACACCAATTCCGAGTTTCATGGCTAGCTGATTAAAAGTTTTAGATCGCTTGAATTTATAGTTTCAATCAAGGTTAGAAAACGGTCACACTCAAATACCGTGGTCGTAAGGGTCCCGAACCCTGTGCCTATATAACGTCGATAAATAAGAAATAATAGCAGTTTTTTAGGACCGTTTCTCCGTTTCCACACACGATATAACTGTCTTTTTAAAATTGAATTTTACGTTTTTTCCTTCTAAATAACATTTTAACGCGAGTTTTTTAGATCATTTTCCGTTTTCACGCCAGTTATAACCGTTTTTTTAGAAAAAAGAATTTAAAATATTTTTTTTACAATTCTTTATTTTTTAAATTAAAGAATAAAAAATTACAATAAAAACTTGAGAACTTTGATGTTTAGTGCACTAAACCCGACCCGGGTTAATGGCTAGTCCAACGGGAAAATATATTTACTCGTTAGTCCAAAAAAGTTTTTAAAAGAGTAAAATTACTCTACTAACCCTAACATATAACACTATGTATGTTCCTACATATATTACTACATAGTACATATGTTACTAGTAGTATGTATTGATACTACATATCAATATGTAGTATCGATATGTTATGACTACATATAAATAAATACTGCTATGTTATATATTGATACTACATATCAATATGTAGTGTCAATATGTTATGTATTACATATAAATAAATACTGTTATGTTATGTATTGATACTCCATATTGATATGTAGTATCAATATGTTATGTACTACATATCAATACTGTTATGTTATGGATTGATACTACATATTAATATTGTTATGTTATACTACATATGTTACTACCAGTAAAGTACTAGTTACTACTAATATACTAGTAACTAGTAGTATACTAGTTACTACATATTGATACTACATATTACTACTAGTTACTACATACTAGGTACTACATATTACTACTAGTTACTACATACTAGTTACTACATATTGATACTACATATTATTACTAGTTACTACCAGTAGTATACTAGTATACTAGTTACTACATATTGATACTACATATTACTACTAGTTACTACATACTAGTATACTAGTTACTACATATTGATACTACATATTACTTAGTATACTAGTAAAGTAAATATGTTACTAGTTACCTAATTTACTAGTAACATATTTTTGTTACTACTAGTATAGTACATATTAATATGTAGTATCACCATATTGATACTACTAGTATGTAGTAATATACTACTAGTAACATTTACATGTATTGATACTAATTAGATCTGGAAGGATGTTTTAGGCATTTAGAAAACACACTTTATAATCTCCACAAAGTTTTTGGACTAGGGAGTAAATGTTTTTCACGGGCGGACTAGCGATTAACTGGGTCATGAAAAACTTGATTAAACAGTAATTCATACGAAAAACTTTGAAAATAAAAGAATAAAATAACAATATATAAAAAACGTTGTAACAACGTTATTAGACCCGTTATAACTTCTTCAAGCACGTTATAACCGTTAGATAGGAATTTTAGATCATAATTTTTTTTATTTTCTATTTAAACATTATAACGCCCGTTATTTTAAAATAACGTATAAACACGCGTTTTTTCCTAAATAACATGATTTTTGTCCGAAACGTGTTCACACCCGTCAAAACGAGTTATAACGGTCACACCTAGTGGCCGTGACCCGAGCCGTGACCCGTTTTTTAAACCTTGGTTTCACTGCATCGATATTTCATTTTTTTCGGTAGGCCGTCCCACCGTGACTACGGTCATCTAGTTATTATTAGTTTAGAATTACAAATATAGTTATTATTTGCTATTCTGATGACTAGTATTTAAACGATAAAATGCATTCAAAATTATTATTATCATCTAAAATCCATCAACCAAAATATCAATGCTATGCAATCAAAATTAACTAATCAATCATTATTATTGTTTAACCGAAGATATGAACTAACATGAACATAATGTGGGATCCAGCAAGGACTTTATGTCAAAATGGTAAGACCAAGCAGAACTGCTTAGCTAGGCCACATATTGGTTTGTTGCATTGTAGTGAACTCACTACAAATGCTCAAGATAGTCAGGGTGAGTTTATCAGAATAGAGATTATTGAAGAGTAAGAACTAGAATAGTTGAGAAATATAGCAGAGAAAAGAAGAAACAGTAGCAGAGAAGAAGATTGAAGGAAGAAGATGAAGTTTTAGAGATTTCAGAGAGAAGGAGAATGAGTGGAGGAAAATAGAGTTCACTACAAAATAATTCACATGTCCTTAAAACCACAAGAATGGTTCAAATATAAAGCTATCCAAATACATTCACGTCATACATGTGAATATGGCTTAAGGCAGACAAGGATTGATAAGGGCAACCACTTAGGCAACTACATAAGGTTCATGACAACTGCCTACTGCTCCAAAGGATCCTTGTCCTCAAGGATCATCTGAGGAAAGTTCTGCTCCATAACAACCTTGTCCTCCCAAGTAGCATCATCAGAAGTGGAATGAGACCAATGTACCAGCACCTGAGATATAGTTTGTTTATTCCTCTTAACCAATCTGGAGCCCAGAATGTGCAGTGGAGAAATCTTCATGCATCCATCACTATCCAAATTTGGAAAGACAGTTTGAGGAGTAACAGTTTGTCTTACCTTGAGCTTGAGCTGAGATACATGAAAAACAGGGTGGATTCTGGAAGATGCTGGCAATTGCAGTTTATAAGCGACTTTTCCCATCTTGGTTATGATCTGATATGGCCCAAAATTTTTTGCAGCAAGCTTGAGGTTCCTTCTTAACTGGACTGAAGATTGTCTGTAAGGTTGGAGCCTTAGATAAACCTAATCTCCCACTTGAAACTGCCTCTAACTTATGTTCTTATCAGCTTGTTATTTCATTCTATGTTGTGCCTCTTCCAAGGTAGATTTGAGTAGAATATTCATAGCTTGTCTCTGCTGTAAGTAATCATCCACTTTAGCATTAATAGCTGGAGAATAAGAAATCAACCCATATTGTGGTGGGGAATAACCATAGAGAGCTTGAAATGGAGTGAGATGCAAGCTAGTGTGATAAGTGGAGTTAAACCACCATTCTTCAAATGTCAACAAGCTAACCCATTTGGTTGTCCTGTAGCTTATCATGCATATCAAATAGGACTCTAAGCAAGCATTAACTATCTCAGTCTGACCATCTGTTTGATTGATGATACTGATGTTCATTATTATGTGTATAATAAGTATTCGTATGACCAGTAGAATCGTTAAACTCACCAGTTCTTGGCATATGGTTCACACCAAGACGAGATCCTAAGACTCCATTAGAACCTTCTGGTGTTGGTACGTTTCCAATAGGGACTCTCACTTGTTCATCTCTGCATTCTCTAAACACCTCTCAAATGGACTGAAGATACCTTAATGATGGTTGTTCATGGTTCAGATCCACTTTCTTGAGTAGATCTGCGTGTTTGAGAGCTAATTCATCTTGTCTTTGACTATACCCCTTCTGTGATTTAGCGAGCTCGTCAATCTTTCTGTTAATTTCATCGATTGCAGCTTTGTTTGCCATGGAAGCATTCGTAGAATCGACTGCTCTGATACCACTTGTAGTGAACTCACTACAAATACTCAAGCTAGTCAGGGTAAATTTATCAGAATAAAGATTATTGAAGAGTAAGAACTAGAATAGTTGAGAAATATAACAGAGAAAAGATGAAACAATAGCAGAGAAGAAGATTGAAGGAAGAAGATGAAGTGTTAGAGATTTCAGAGAGAAGGAGAATGAGTGGAGGAAAATAGAATTCACTACAAAATAATTCACATGTCCTTACAACCACAAGAATGGTTCAAATATAAAGCTAGCCAAATACATTCACGTCATACATGTGAATGTGGCTTAAGGCAGACAAGGATTGATAAGGGAAACCACCTAGGCAACTACATAAGGTTCATGACATGCATGACTAAAGAAGAAAAGTGGACAAGCTTGTTTATTAATTAACTCGATCATCAATACAATAAACTTACAAACTAAGAGACGAATACCAACCTGTTTCGCTAGTAGTACTCCAGCTAATGTTACTTGTATGAAATAAGAAATGCAACAATTTTGTAGCTTCCGACAAATCGCATCCGAATGTATAACTTAAATTATCTTAAACCGGTCACTAACTTAGAGCATTTCTAACAGAAGGTGCAAAAAATCCTATATGACTTTTTTATTTAGAGCATCTCCAAGAGAAAGTGCGAAAAATCTTTTGTGGCTTTTCTATTTAGTCCTTTTATTTATTGGGTCTACACATAGAGTAAATATAGGACCTCATATCTAAAAAACCATCTCCAACAGTAGAGAATTTTTAAGAAAAAATAGTGAAAAACATGACATGGAGGTGGAGCCGGAGGTGTAGATAACACTTTCCTGAACACCTTCATATTTATTAATTAGTCCCTCCTATCTCGTAGGACCCTACTACTGGAGATGGATTTGTGCCAAACAGGGATGTAAAATCCTATGTGTCACTAAAAATAAAAAAATTCACCCTCTGTTGGAGATGCTCTTAGTCCTTTAATTTATGGGGTCTACATATAGAGTAAATATATGACCTCATATCTAAAAAACCATCTCCAACAGTAGAGAACTTTTTTGAAAAAATAGTGAAAAATATGACGTGGAGGTGGAGCCGGAGGTGTAGATAACACTTTCTTGAACACATTCATATTTAGTAATTGGTCCTCCTAGTTTGTAGGACCCTATTATTGGAGATGAATTTATGCCAAACAGGGGTCTAAAATCCTATGTGTCTTAAATATAGCCCACACATTTATTAACCATAACCCATCTAAAATAAGTGCTTAAGCTAACCAAACAGACCTTTATAATCATTATATATAGCCCACAAAATTATATACAATCTGTATATATAGCCCAAAATAATAAGAAAATCATTAAATCCCTAAATCTACATCAGTGAACATCAATAACAAAAAGAAGCTAATTATCTAATTAAATTTATGTAAGATTTTCACATTATTAATATTTTCGTAGAATAATCCATCCACCCAATCAATTTTAGTGTGTAATCATGATTGAGAAGAAAAAACATCAACTTAGAGATTTTTTTTTTATAGATTATGTTTAAGGTGTTACAGGAGAATGGTAATAGGAAAAGAACAAAACCTAAGTCAATTCCATTTAGATTGACGTTGTTGTGATCTTTTTTAAAGAAAACAATTATTTTAGAGAAAAATAGGATTATGATTAAAGTTTATTTTGTTTTGAGGGAAAATAAGAATTAGGGGTTATGTAATACTAAAAGAACAACGATAATTAATTTTAAATATGATTAAGAAAAAAAGTTAGGGTTTTTTAAGTAAGAGGAAGATTTAAGTTTAATTGTTAGTAAAAATTTATAACTTGTTAATCTCAATTAGAATCATTTTTTTTTTAAATAAAAATTACTTACATAACAGGCAAGTGAGCAACAAGCTGCGCCGCAAGCCATTTTTGAATTGCAAAACCTATCCTCTTAAAAACAAACTCTCTCGAACCGGGGGTCATGACATTACATAGGAAATGCTTAAACTTAAACGAGGGTCTTGTTTGGTTTTGCGTTTGAACTTTTTGTTAGAGCATAGCTCGGTCAACCTCGCATGCGTTGCTATCTCAAGCATGTTTGTCAATGTTAGTGATCAAAACTATAAGTCTTGATTTCTAGCCTACATAGCTAAGTCTCGGACTAGGATAGAAAAGTGTAGTTGAGCTCAAGGACTTCATGGAGATTCATCATACAACGACGAAGATCTATACAAGGAACCGTGGAACTTCATCAACAAAAAGGTATGTGGAGACTTGAACTTATCTATCACTCAAAAGTCTATCTCCTACTTCTTATGAGACAAAAGTCGTATGCTATATACACTAGATCATACACATTTGACATTTCGAGCTGAGCATTCATTGCTTATCTTTTATCTCGAAATCGTGTGTTGGTAAAGCGTTTCGCTTTGATCAAGTTTATCTTCACCTAGTGACGAAAGTCATGAAAAGTTTCAATCACTTTGAGAATTGCACTGACGTGAATCGGTCTGTGAATAACGGCTACATAGCGTCCTCTGAGAATGTCTCAATGATTAAAATGAGAGTTTAGATTACATAACCATGTATTCCTTGAACCGAAGTTTTCGAACTTTGTTGATCAAGAGAAATCGGGAGGATTGTGGAATTGGCTTTCCAAGTCCACGAACCTAGTTCGCAGACTCAGTCCGCGAAATGTCGGAAGTTCTCGACCAAGAATTTCTGCTGGGATTTTCCAAATACTCGTTTGTGTGCTAAGTCCACGAAACCAGTCCGCGAACTGGCGGAAGTTCTCTTTCCGAGAATCTCTGCTGAGTTTGGAAAACTCAACCGATTAACTTAAGTCTGCGAACTTGTTTGTGAACTTAAGAGGTTATGATCTAAAGATGTGCTCTGAACATGAAACATTAAATTACTAAGGAATGCTTTATGCAAACCGTGGCTATAATGTTCATGAGCCGATTCAATCGAATCGAATCATCTTTGCTTCAATTGTGTCTTGTGTAGTTACATAAGATCTCATAGCAATTGAACAACTCTGTAACTAGTTCATTTGAGTCAATTGAACTAGTTATGGTGAAAAAGAACAAGGTTAATATGAAATGCTCATATGGTTAACCTTTTGGGTTACCATGTTGAACCAACATACACGTACACGTTTGGGCATGGTTTTCACGAACCCAGTAAACGTCTACCCAAGTGTGTGTGACAAGCTAAGTTTTTGATCTAACGGTTGAGAAATATTAGCTTGAATCTAAATCAGGTTTTCATCTAACGTGAATATGGATTGCTTTGTAACTAAGGAAAAACCCTGATTTGAAGGCTGTATAAAGGAGACATGACATCTAGCATTGTGCAAAACTAATCCCCATACGTCTGTGTGCTACTAGTACGCCCGCTAGAGTCGATCTCCATTAACCTTTGATTTTCTTCTCTAAAATCAGGTTAACGACTTAAAGACTTCATTGGGATTATGAAGCCAGACCGATACTACTTTATCGTAGTTGTGTGATCTGATCTTTCATCTTCTATCGTACGAGTACAATCGATTGATTGGCTTGAGATCGTGAGAGTTCTCTGATAGGCAAGATAAAGAAGTCACAAACATCTTTTTCTCACTGTTTGTGATTCCTCGACAATCCGCTTGTGTAGTCAGGAAGGATTGTAAATATGTGATTGATTAATCTAGGCTGTTCTTCGGGAATATAAGACCGGATTATCAATTGGTTCCTGTTACCTTGATTTTATATCTAAAGACGGAATAAGACCTAGGGTTTATCTGTGGGAGACAGATTTATCCTTTTATAGACTTTTCTGTGTGAGATAGATCTGTTTATTATCAAGTATGTGATTTTGGGTTACAACAACTCTTGGTTGTGGGTGAGATCAGCTAAGAGAATCAAGTGCGCAGTATCCTGCTGGGATCAGAGGCGTAGGAGTACAACTGTACCTTGTATCAGTGGGAGATTGATAGGGGTTCAACTATAGTCCAGTCCGAAGTTAGTTTGTTGTAGGCTAGTGTCTGTAGCGGCTTAATACAGTGTGTATTCAATCTGGACTAGGTCCCGGGGTTTTTCTGCATTTGCGGTTTCCTCGTTAACAAAATTTCTGGTGTCTGTGTTATTTCTTTTCCGCATTATATTTTATATAATTGAAATAATACAGGTTGTGCGTTCGTGATCATCAATTGGAAATACAACCTTTGGTTGTTGATTGATATTGATTGATCCTTGGACATTGGTCTTTGGTACCATCCAAGTATTCCTTGTATTTGATAAAGACTCGTTATTGTTTTTAGCTTGAGTAAAAATCAAATCAAGAGAGAGATATTGATTCCTTTAGATACTTTTATCTAGATTGAGTCTGACTGTCTAGTTGATTCTCTAGCAAAGTATTTCGGAGTTAGTCCATACAGATTGCTAAGCGAAATATTGGGTGGTGTTGTTAGACCCCTGCCTTTTCAATTGGTATCATAGAAGGCAAACACGTTTAAGACCTTACAAGTCTGTGTTTGTAGCGATCTGACTCTATGGACAGTAGTGCTATCTCAATAAATGCACCACTAGATCCAGGGATTTCAGAATTCTCTTCCATGACTGATTTAATAATATATGTAGAAGAAATTCTATTTAAACCTCCACCAGGTTTAAAATCCCTTAAAGTATTTTCAGGGCTTGAAAAGAAGCTTGAGATCTTATCTCTTGATGTTGAGTTATACCTCCAGAAAGAGCAAGAATCTCTTGATAGGATTAATCAAGTTATGATGAATAATATTCATGTTGAGGTTGATATTGATTTACTAATCAGTGAGAGCAATGCTCCTCCTCCGCGTAATCCAATTAGTTGTGATAAACTAAACGAATTACAAGAGGAGTTTAAATCTCAGTCATCTGAGTGTATGACCTCAAAGCATGAATTGATTCATTCCTCAATTCCTGATACTTCCTATCAAGATAGTAGTATTGTCTTCTTTTATGAAGAATCTAGGACGTCTCTTTTCATGAAAAGAGGTTCCCTTCGCAGTACTAAAAACTATCTGCAGAAACTGTTTTTTATAAGTTGGAAAACAAGAAATCAGAAACATAAATCTTTTTGGGTTCTGTTAAAGTTCTTTGATAGACTTATAAAAACAGTTCCTTGGGTGTTTCTCAACACTACAAGATTTAAGAGTTGTTGGAAAGAAACTCTTTCTTGGTGCCATGGTGAGCAAGACATTGTTCAGCTCAACACAACTTGTTTGTGTTGAAAGTGCATTCTCACCTAGAAATGCCCTACTATGTATATGGTGAAGGAAGCACAAGAATTTGAGGCACACAGATTATGTTCGGTAAGGCTGTAGAGTTCAATTGGATTATTCTAAAGGTATGTCTATAAACTTGAGCAATATTTGTGTTTTTACTTGCTTAGAGTACTTATAATGATCCATGTACCTTGTTTATCGTTCATTTCTACCTAACTTGATCTGTGTTTAAGGTTCTTAAATGTTTAGGTTTGAAAACATGAGTTCGGGATGTTTGGACTTCATGGTATAGATTCCAAGTATGCGCAACATCATTTAAAACCAATCCAGGGGTTTAAGTTCGCAAACCCAGTCTGCAAACTGGAAAATTCGTTTGCAAACCCGTGTGCATACTTGCCTGTAGACGTCGATATTCGGTAAACTTGTTCTGGCCGTAACTTCTTCGTCTGAACTCGGATTGATCTCATTATTTTTGCATTCTTTTTCTCTTAGAATTCTCTTCAAGATGGAGATGAGAAACCTTGAATTTGGATGAGTTAAGATTGGTATTTGTCCTATCTCTTGTTTTTGAGTGTTTTGCTCCATTTCCTCACTTGTTCCACTTCTCTTGGAATTGGGCACTTGGATTCTTGGAGTACTACTCTTCTAAGCTAATTTGTAACTTTTAAAAGAATGTTATTGGTGAATCACAAAGAAGGGAGTTCAAGAATGGGCAGTAGTACGCATTACTATGGAATTCTTGAATGTTCACAATCATTTCATGTGAACTATGGTGCGTGGTCGTTAATGACTTTGTATGATCTTCTTTGTTAATAAAATCTTTTTATACGCCTTTTGTAGCTATTCTTGGTATAAATCCAGGCGAAAAAGATTGATTCTACCCCCTAAGGACAAATCATCTTATATGTGCATTACGAGTTTGTCTTGATGCCTAGGAAACTTCTTATGAGAATTTATTCTTATTTTTGAGAAGGATTACTAGAGTTTGGAATAGCCTTTATTATGATTTCACATTGCTATGTCCAACGGTTTCATCATCATGTTTTTATATTTATTGGTTTAAATTCTAAAAATATTTGGAGGATAATGTTTTTGCAGTATCTATTCTTTATGATTTGTGATATTGCAATATTTTTACGGGATATGTATTGTTTGCATCCGTGAACTTATATTGCGGTCAAAAGTAAAGTCGTTCATAAATTGATATTCGTATTGATGAAAGGACGAATAGACTTTTGACAATTACAAAAGTTATGCCTATTCAGTCATGTATTTGATGGAAAATAGGATAAAATCTTTTGTTCAACAAGGATAAAGTCTATTATGTCGTTATGATGGAAAATATAATAGATCCTTGTATGTTATCCACGGTATTGATCTTCATTGATCCATTTTATTATGTTTTACCGTGAAGGCTCCATTGTGTGTCTTATGTTGAGCACCTTACAACTAAGTCGATTTACCTTGGCTTTGTTGGTTGTTCCATAAGATGCTATATGTCGAGCATTAAGAACTAAATTAATCAAATAGTTTAGTTATTTAGTTAGTACTCCATAAGTCTTCTTTCTTATGTCGAGTACATGTACGGTTAAGGTTGTCATATTCTATGATGAACTTAGTCGGGGTTCCATAAGTTCTCTTATGTTGAGCCCAAAATAATTAAATTGATTACTTCGGTGATTAGTTTGGTTATTTGTATTCCAATTAGATTAATTATAGGTTCTCTTGTAATTAATCTAGTTGAGTTTTCATATATTCCACAAGTTCTTGTGTTGAGTATATAAAAGGCTACACTATCATGTTTGGTTAATGTAGTCATATATTCCGTAAGGTTTTCCTTATGTTGAGTAGTTGAACAGTTAAGTTAGTAATCTCCGTGTGATTGACTTAGTCGTAGCTCCGTCAGTTTACTTATGGTGAGCACTTTCAATTAAATTGATCACTTTTGTGGTTTGATTTAGTTGCGTATTCCAATTGAATTAATCATGGGTTTACTTGTGATTAATTTGGTTGAGCATTGGATATAGAAAATCATTCGTATAGTTTTTGGTGTCCAATAAAAAATCTTACTTTTCTTTTGAAATTAAGGTCGCTCTTGTTGTTCTCCCGGGAATGACATCAAATGGGGGAGAGTTCTTTTGAACTTGTGCTTAATGGTAATATCTTGCGTGGAGTGCGGCTGTGGAATTTTATAGGGGTTATCTTGTATCTTAAAACTCCTTGATGAATGTTGTTAGCTTCGGCTATTACATTGTATCTAAATTAAGTTGGTATGTGTTTTTCTTTTGGTCATGAAATGTCTCTTGTGGAAATTCCATTATGATCTCATTCTTGTACCTTTGCCAATTTTATTGACAAAAAGGGGGAGAAATATTGTAATTCACACTACAAATACATATGGTTTTCGGATCCTTGTGTAAGGGGGAGTGGTTTCCATGATCGAGATGGAGTATTGACTAAAGGGGAGTGATACATATCACCGTAGTATTATTGTTAAAGTCGTGATACAATTGCACTTTGATGTTATATAATAATACTATGACACTGTATAATAATGATCGAGAATCTCGATTTCTCTCGTTGTTATAACTACGGATCTTCAACAACGATGGTGCTAAACTTACAACCTTTGGGATCATTGGAGTACTTGGAAAGACGAAGATTTCAAGGAATGTTGAAGATTAGACTATGGAATAGGAGCCACTAAAGTTTATCTTTTTTGTATTCCATATGTATTAATAGTTTTGTCACTAAAATTGACATATGGGAGATTGTTAGAGCATAGCTCGGTCAACCTCGCATGCGTTGCTATGTCAAGCATGTTTATCAATGTTAGTGATCAAAACTATAAGTCTTGATTTCTAGCCTACAAAGCTAAGTCTCGGACTAGGATAGAAAAGTGTAGTTGAGCTCAAGGACTTCATGGAGATTCATCATATAACGACGAAGATCTATACAAGGAACGGTGGAACTTCATCAACAAAAAGGTATGTGGAGACTTGAACTTATCTATCACTCAAAAGTCTATCTCTTCTATCTCCTACTTCTTATGAGACAAAAGTCGTATGCTATATAGACTAGATCATACACATTTGACATTTCGAGCTGAGCATCCATTGCTTATCTTTTATCTCGAAATCGTGTGTTGGTAAAGCATTTCGCTTTGATCAAGTTTATCTTCACCTAGTGACGAAAGTCATGAAAAGTTTCAATCACTTTGAGAATTGCTCTGACGTGAATCGGTCTGTGAATAAGGGCTACATAACGTCCTCTGAGAATGTCTCAATGATTGAAATGAGAGTTTAGATTACATAACCATGTATTCCTTGAACCGAAGTTTTCGAACTTTGTTTATCAAGAGAAATCGGGAGGATTGTGGAATTGGCTTGCCAAGTCCGCGAACCTAGTTCGCAGACTTAATCCGCGAACTGTCGAAAGTTCTCGACCGAGAATTTCTGCTGGGATTTTCCAAATACTCGTTTGTGTGCTAAGTCCGCGAACTGGCGGAAGTTCTCTTTCCGAGAATCTCTGCTGAGTTTGGAAAATTCAATCGATTAACTTAAGTCCGCGAACTTGTTTGTGAACTTAAGAGGTTATGATCTAAAGATGTGCTCTGAACATGAAACATTAAATTACTAAGGAATACTTTATGCAAACCGTCGCTATAATGTTCATGAGTCGATTTAATCGAATCGAATCATTTTTGCTTCAATCGTGTCTTGTGTAGTTACATAAGATCTCATAGCAATTGAACAACTCTGTAACCAGTTCATTTGAGTCAATTGAACTAGTTATAGTGAAGAAGAACAAGGTTAATATGAAATGCTCATATGGTTAACCTTTTGGGTTACTATGTTTAACCAATATACACGTACACGTTTGGGCATGGTTTTCACGAACCCAGTAAGCGTCTACCCAAGTGTGTGTGACAATCTAAGTTTTCGATCTAACGGTTGAGAAATATTAGCTTGAATCTAAATCAGGTTTTCATCTAACGGTGAATATGGATTGCTTTGTAACTAAGGCAAAACCTTGATTTGAAGGCTATATAAAGGAGACATCTAGCATTGTGCAAAACTAATCCCCACACGTCTGTGTGCTACCAGTACGCCCTCTAGAGTCGATCTCCATTAACCTTTGATTTTCTTCTCTAAAATCAGGTTAACGACTTAAAGACTTCATTGGGATTGTGAAGCCAGACCGATACTACTTTTATCGTAGTTGTGTGATCTGATCTTGCATCTTCTATCGCACGAGTACAATCGATTGATTGGCTTGAGATCGTGAGAGTTCTCCGATAGGCAAGATAAGAAGTCACAAACATCTTCGTCTCACTGTTTGTGATTCCTCGACAATCCGCCTTATGTAGTCAAGAAGGATTGTAGAGAGGTGATTGATTAATCTAGGCTGTTCTTCGGGAATATAAGACCGGATTATCAATTGGTTCATGTTACCTTGATTTTATATCTAAAGACGGAACAAAACCTAGGGTTTATCTGTGGGAGACAGATTTATCCTTTTATAGACTTTTCTGTGTGAGACAGATCTGTTTATTATCAAGTCTGTGATTTTGGGTTACAACAACTCTTGGTTGTGGGTGAGATCAGCAAAGGGAATCAAGTGCGCAGTATCCTGATGGGATCAGAGGCGTAGGAGTACAATTGTACCTTATATCAGTGGGAGTTTGATAGGGGTTCAACTATAGTCCAGTCCGAAGTTAGTTTGCAGTAGGCTAGTTTCTGTAGCGGCTTAATACAGTGTGTATTCAATCTGGACTAGGTCCCGGGGATTTTCTGCATTTGCGGTTTCCTCGTTAACAAAATTTCTGGTGTCTGTGTTATTTCTTTTCCTCATTATATTTTATATAATTGAAATAATACAGGTTGTGCGTTCGTGATCATCAGTTGGAAATCCAACCTTCGGTTGTTGATTGATATTGATTGATCCTTGGACATTGGTCTTTGGTACCGTCCAACTATTCCTTGTATTTGATAAAAGAATCGCTATTGTTTTTAGCTTGAGTAAAAATCAAATCAAGAGAGAGATATTAACTCCTTAAGATACTTTTATCTAGATTGAGTCTGACTGTCTAGTTGATTCTCTAGCAAAGTATTTCGGAGTTAGTCCATACAGATTGCTAAGCTAAATATTGGGTGGTGTTGTTAGACCCCTGCTTTTGACTTTTGACTTTTCATTTTAACTTAAACTTTTTGGATTATGGTTAATAAATGTGTGGGATATATTTAAAAGAAGCCAAAATAAAAATTCACCCTCTGTTGAAAATGTTTTTAGAACTCTACCAACAATTTTCTTAACGTCTCTATTTTTTCCCCCTGAATTTTTCTCCCCCCTTAAACACCAAAACTAGCTCATTATACATAGCCTTTTCCCATCAATTATGACCGTATGATTTTTATCCAACGACTTATATTAAAAACCTAAATTCTCTAACCAAATAAATTATTATTATTTCCATCAAACTAAAATTCTAAAAATCATTTTGATCCTGTTTATTAAAGTTCCAATATACGCCATTCAATCTAAGATCCCAAGTAATAAGGAAAGACTTGCAAATTAAGCACCTTGTGTCCTCCTAAAAAAACACCGTGTGGCGAAACGGTGACGATACTTTCATTTTTGGTATATAGAAAATGCACGGTACTTTGAGTACTAGTGGGTGTAGTTGGTGGACGTTCTCACTTTGGGACATACTACAAGTCCAACTTACTGTAACTAACAATTGGGCTTAGCGATAATCACAAGTGAGCTCAAGTCCATATTTAGTATTCCCACCGTCCTAAATTAACAATTCTAATTGATTTTGTCAAGATATTAAGGAAATCCAATAAAATGTCGTGATTAACTCTTGACTAGACCTATTTAATGTTATGGTGTTACCAAAACTAAATTTAATAATATTAATAATTATAAATTGGATAGTATCATTATTTTAGAAATACTTTAAGAAAATAAAAACAAACTTATAGTGTTTTTATTATGGAGTCCATAATTAGAATAAGTAGAAGTTTTATTAGGAATTTTATAACTATCCATAAATGTTTTTATTTAAAAAAGGAATGACAACTAATACAAAGATATTGAGTAGATTTATACCTTATATATGGTAATAATATTTAAGATTTTGAATTAATAGGGTGTTAGTCCTCAAGGGAGTTGGGGGAGTTGGGTGTAGTTTGGTTTTTTCCTGTTAGTCGTGGGGGAGTTCAAAGGAGTCTCTCGAAATCTCTGTTAGTCGTGGGAGAGTTTAGAAGAGTCTCCCGAACTCCCTAGAAAACCCTGTTAGTCGTGGGGGAGTTTGAAAGAAACTCTCAAACTCCCTGTTAGTCGTTAAAATTAGAATGCTAGGGAGTTGGTGTTTTGGGGGGAGTTCTGGGGAGTTCTAGGGAGTTTATAGTGTATTTTTTCCTCACTCCAAATCTCTCAAAAAAGTAGAGATTTCTGGAAAGTCTCTCAAACTCCCCACACTCAAAACACCAAACTCTCTCAAACTCCCCACACTCTCTTACACTCCCTCAAAATCCCCAAGATTCAAAATACATTAAACTCTCCCAAACTCACTCGTGGACTAACCCCCCCTGTAAGTTTATATTAAAAATGATTTTATGATTATAAAAAATAAAGGGTATATTTGATAGTTTAAGGGAAAAGTATGTCTATAAACAGAGCGGACAGATAAAAAAAGACAGACCAAAGTAGAAATTAGGACAGAGAAAAAAACACAGAGGGAGTATTTACTAGTATAGGCATGATGGTCTTCTGTTAACTGTAAATATATCTTGGCTTTTAGACTCAAGTTGCGCTTCCCATCTAAGACCATTTCAGATACGATCTTGCGGCATATTTTCCTGACCGTGTAAAATTGGGGTGTCTACAGTTGCCCCTCTTTGGCAGAGGTTTGCGTGTAACTGAATGCTAAAGACACACACACACCAATTTTGCACATTAAAATGTTGGATTCCTCACTCATAAATTATCCATAATGACACTAGAAAGTTCATCCGAATTATTTATAAGTATTTTGATTTTGCACGAGTACACATCCTCGTGATACAGATCAAGGCGAAACAGTACTTGTGCCATACCAACTATTGCGAAAACAGGTTGCACTTTATTACATTAATTCTTCTAACCACATGCTACGTCATCACATCGATTGCATCGTCTGAGTAGCAGCTCTTCATTCCTTACGACTTTGCTCAAATATTTTCATCATCTCTTGTCCTTTCTACGGTCCATATGGATCTTTAGATAAATAATTTTCCCCGAGCATTTTTGGTTTCCACAATCATTATGTAGAAAGTAAGCCCCACTTTCCATTCGAGCTTTGCGTCCAAAGTCTGGAGAAATCCTGTAATTGACGACCTTGCAAAAGAGCTATTAATAACACATGTTCTTAATAAATACTATTTTTTTTATTATTATTTTTTTAATAATGCTAGGTAATCCCTTTTTATTATTATTATTGTTATTTTTTATATAAAAAATATTAATATAAAAATTATACAGAAATGGTTGGAAGCCGGGCAACAAGTTGTGCCCCGACGCCTTTCTGGATAGCAACCCTACCCTTTGAAAAAAGGAACTACCTAATTTGCTATTAGCATCATAACTAGCTAAGCAGTTCTTCAATCTCTTCAAGAAGACAATCATATCAGCACCAAGTTCACCTAAAGTAGTAAAAGCCAAAACACTAAGCCCATAATCGTGTGTAGTACATATGTCCAAATATTTATTATTTTTACGAGTAACAGCTAAAGAAATTGCACGACCTGGAGTGAAGCTTTGAATCCCGTGTCCGGTGAACGGCGAAGTCCCCGTGACGTCAAAACAAGTGTCAGGGCCATTATCCAAGTTGTACAACAATATGTCTGCGGGTTTCAAAGAAGCATTCTGATTTGACAAGAATCCCATTGGTGCTTCCTTCCTGGAAGCAACACCTTCCTTGTAACATATATCCATGAACACGTCCCGTACGAAATCATGACGAAATTTAACCCCAACTTCACTTGCGCAATGGACTGCATGATCACCAAATACGTCCATGCGTCGCTTACAGATTGTACAAATGCTTTCCTCAGGGAAGAGTGAGATTCCTAGTATGTATTGAGTGACAACACGGAACTGTCTCGGCCCAATGGTTTGATTTAGTCCAGCAATTGGTATTGCCTTCAAATAATCCATGTCATGCTCAGTTTTGTTGCTCTGCCATAATGATGCATCCCTTTCAGACATGGTGAACTTAGTGGGAAACTCCTTCTTGATAACATCAAAATAACAACCTACCAAAGCTTTCATGGGATAAGGGGCAGTGATATTGATATTAAAATTAGAATGATAAAGACCACAAGTCTGCATGAACTTGTTGAGTGCAAACTGGAAGTTGGGGTTTGGCTCTGACATACCAATAAAACTCAAAATTGTGCGTTGCAAGCTTTGAGTCTAAATGTAAGAAGCCAGATAACAGTACTGACCTGTATCAGACATTGTATATACCCCTAAACCTCCATCCTTCATAGATAGAGTTGCTAGCCTTTGCCGAAGAGGGCCGAAACCAGCACCATCCCATGTGATCAATAGACGTAGATACTGGAATAAGTGTTGATCAAAGTGTCTTGTTGCTGCATGGAGGACCTGAGGATTTGTAATACGAAGTGTGAAATATAACCTTGTAACAACTGTACAACAACGTAGAAGTAAGAGCTCACTCTGTAGGTCTTTCAACTTCTTAACATTGTCCATGAGGCGTATAGTCTTGTCAACTCTGTTCATCACCATGTCACTACAAAATTGAGTGTCCAAGCTGACTGGTCCACCCAATAATTTCACGCCACTAGTAGGTCTACCTATATTAGCAGGGAACACTTAGTAAATGAAATAAAAAAAGAGGTTCGTACATAGAGGTAGTCGGAAGCCTAGCGACAAGCTTGGATCCAACACCTTTTTGAATAGCTACGCCTATCCTATAGAAAAGAAAACTGCCTATTTTACCATTTACGTCATGGCTCGCCAAACAATTCTTTAATCTCTTCAAAAATACCACTACATCATCACTTAGTTCGCCAAGAGTAGTGAAAGCTAGGATACCAAGGCCGTAGCCGTTAGCAACACATTTTTTATTATTTTAATTTGTATATTTTTTTGTTTAATAATAATATTATTATAATAATCAAGCAAACTTCGTCAATAGTTACACAGGGTGTGTTGGAAGCCTAGCAACAAGCTGCCACGTGTCTGATAGATGCAACAAAAAATAATATTATTATTTATTTATTATTTAATATATTTTATTTATTATAAATCAACTTTATTATGCAAGCAAACCGAGTCAAAAATTACACTGAGTGTGTTGGAAGCCTTGCAACAAGCTGGCACCCACACCTTTTTGAATAATAATACCCATTCTATGAAAGAGAGAATTACCAATTTTATAATTGGCATCATGTCTAACAAAAAAATTCCTAAGACGTTTTAAAAAAACAATAGTGTCTTCACTAAGTTCACCTAAGGTAGTAAAGGCTAAAACTTGGAAGCCATAGCCATGCGTTGCACATATTTCATCGTACTTATGCAACTTGCGAGACATGGCAGCAGAAATAGCATGACCTGGAGTGAAAGAGTGGGTTCTAGCGCTTGTAAAAGGAGACACCCCCGTGACGTCGAAGCAAACATCTTTACCATCAATCCAGTTGTAGACAAGAACATCTGCTGGCTTTAAAGATTTGACACTATTGGAAAGAAATCCCAAATACACTTCCTTCTTTGCGGCAACTCCGACCTTGTAGCGTATGTCAGTAATGACATCCCTAAACATATCATGTCTAAATTTGATACCCACTTCACTCGCACAATGTAGTGCGTGATCACCATATTGGTCCACGGGCCTTGCAAAAATGGAACACATACTTTCGGCCTCAAATAAAGGTATGCCTAATCGGTATTGGAACACGACACTAAATTGTCTGGACCGATAGCTTGGTTTAGTCCGGCAATAGGAATGGCCTTTAGAAAATCCATAGCATGTTTCACCCTGTTATGCTGCCATAAGATAGCTTCTCTGTTAGTTAAAGTAAAGTTTGAGGGTAAAGTTTCCTTAACAAAATCAAAGTACTTAGATGCCAGGGTCTTCATGAAATGGGGGGCAACGTCATTGATATCGAAATTAGAAACTAGAATACCACATGCTTGTGTAAAAATCTGCTGAGCATAATCATAACTGGGGCTCTGAACTGAAGGGGATGCAAGCTTTAGAATGGTATGCTGTAGGTGCTGCGTTTGTGCATACGAGGCCAAGTAACAATATTTGCCGGTGTCAGACATGGTGTAAACACCAAAACCACCATATTTAATAGGTAAGGTGGCTAGACGTTGCTGCACCAGACCAAAACCAGCACCATCTCCCACCACCAGCTGACGCAAATATTGGACAAGATGTTGGTCATAAAGAGAAGACGCGGTTTGTATGGTCATAGGATTGGTAGTTCGTAAAGTGAAGTAGAGTTTAGAGACACTTATACAGTTGCGTAATAATAACAACTCACATTGTGTGTCCTAAAGCTGTTGTACTCTGGTCATCAAGTGTACAGTCTTCTCAAATCTGTTGACCACCATATTGCTGCAATATTGTTTAACCAGACTGACAAGACCTCCCAATAAATTCACACCAAGCTCAGGCCTGCCAATGTTGGGAGGGAAAACATCTTCTAGATAGATTCTAGGGTCAGCTGACGACCAGAAGATCTCAGTTTTATTAACGTTCAAAAACAAACCTCTTGCAGGTCCTTTTTATTGAATAATCTTCAAAGACTTTGCCACTTCCAAATATCGCCTGCAATAGTACCATCATCGAGGTACCAGGCGTGAAAATCCAATGCACAGCTAGCTGCAATCTTGGCAGCGAGAGGATGTAGAGTTAGAGCAAAAAGTAGGGGACCAAGTGGGTCTCCCTGTTATACACCATTAACAGAAGAAAGTACAAACTAATTGTAGTAAAGTCTTGCAGGATTCGAGTAACAAAATTCAACCCATTTTGAGATATTGGGACAATGTAAACTGACTTCTTTTAGCATGACTGACATGTCGACAAGATTGAAAACATTGGTGAAATCAACCAGCATCATAGTATGAGTTGCATAATCCCCTTTCAACTCCAACAGTTTGTTGGCAGCATGTAAAATACCTTCACCACCACAAGGGGTTCCCACTCCAAACTGGAAATCCCCTAGATATGGAGTTAACTGCTTACAAGCTGAAGTGGCAGCAAGTTTAGAACATAACCGTCTCCAAATGGTTCCCACTGAAATAGGACTCACACCACCTTCTGGCTTGAGTAATGGTGTTAATGGAGCACTGGAAATAAATTCACCAAGAGATGGAGGGCACTTACCACTTAACCACAAGTTAACTACACCTGTGATTGATTGCAGTAGCTCATCTGAGATTGCAGCAGCGACACCACTGAATGCATCTAGAAGATGCTGCGCCCTAAGGCCATCCCTCCCACATGAGGTGCCTTTGGGGAAGCTCTTAATAGCTGAAAGTACATCAACTTTTTCATCTTCTTGGAACAACTTTATTATTTAATATTATTTAAGTTCTTTTTATTTTTTATTTTGATATAACAATTAGTAAATCTACCCTATGAAAAAGAGAACCACCTATTTAATATTTTGGGAGACGGGCAATAATCTGTGCACCAACTCCCTCCTGGATAGCTAAACTTACCCTATGAAAAAGAGAATCACCTATTTAATATTATTATTATTATTATTTATTTTTTCGCATGTTATTATTATTATTATTTATTTATTATTTTTTTTTATCGAAATAATTATTATTATTGAGAATCAAAATCAATATTACTAGATATGGTGGGTAACCTAGCAACAAGCTGGGCACCAACACCTTTCTGAATAACGATCCCTAGCCTATGAAAAAGAGAATTGCCTATCTTAAAATTGGCATCATGTCTTGCCATGCAATTTCTTAGTCTCTTCAAAAAAAATTAGAAAATCCGTACAACACACCAAAACCATAATCGAGTGAAGTGCAAACAACTAAGTATTTATTGTTCTTGCGAGTGATTGCCGCAGAAATGGCATGACCTGGTATGAAGTTGCGAGTTTTAGCACTAGTGAATGGAGAGACCCCTGTGACATCAAGACAAACATCTTTGCCATCTTCCCAATTATAAACCATGATGTCCGCTGGCCTAAGATCTTTGTTGTTAATGACGCCCAAAGAAACCTGTTTTCTAGCTACAATACCGGCTCTAAAGCACATATCTGCCAAAATATCTTTTACTAAATCATGTCTGAATTTAAGCCCAACCTCGCTAGCACAGTGGATGGCGTGGTCACCAAAGATATCCATAAGCTTGCCACAACATGAACATTTACTATCTTCCGCAAAAAGGGGTATGACCAAACGGTATTGTAAGACAGAGCTAAACTGCCTAGACCCAACTGCCTGGTTAAGCCCGGGTATAGGTACTACCTTAAGTAAATCCATAGCATGATCAGATCTATTGCATTGCCAAACGGAAGCCTCACGTGTAGATAAAGAGAAGCTAGAGGGTACCTTTTCCCGAATAGCACCAAAGTAGATAGCTGCCAAAGACTTCATGTATTGGGGGGTGGCATCATTAATGTTGAAATAAGGAAAGGAAATCCCATAAGCTTGCTTGAAACTCTGTAATGCATTATGGAAACCATGGCATAAGTCAGCTGTTACAGGCAACTTCAAAATAGAATTCTGCAAGTGCTGGGTATGTGCCTGAGATGCAAGATAGCAGTACTGCATAGTATCTGACATAGTAAGTATACCAAGACCACCATCTTACATGTTATTATTATTATTGTTATTATTTATTTTTTTATATAAAAAAAAACTTTAATCATAAGATAAAGGAATTTACACAGAAATGAACATATTAAATTTAATCATAAGTTTAAAAAAAACTTTAAACTTTAAACTTATTATTATTATTATTATTACTATACAAACAAAGGAAATTTACAAAGAGTTGGTGGGTAGCCTAGGAACAAGCTGGGCGCCAATACCTTTTTGAATAACAATCCCTAACCTATGGAAAAGAGAATTTCCTAGCTTGAAATCGACATCATGTCTAGCCATGCAATTCTTTATAGGGGTTTACTCAATAAATACTTTTATTGATTTCCAAAGAGTTTAATGGATTTATAAAGTATTGTGTTATTGGTTGTATACTTTTAAAAATCTCTTTCAAAGTTTATGTTACTCGTTGTAGATTGTCAAAAGGTCTTCTAAAGTTTGTGTTACTCGTTGTAAACTTGAAAATTCAAAGACTTTGCATACTTACCTGTTTTCAAGACTTTGACTGACTTTTGTGTATATATTTGCCTTGATAAAAGTCTTGCAAAATATGTAAGATTTTGGAAGACTTCCAGTTTTTTATAATGATGTTTTTTACTATCTATTATTTTATTTTATGAATACAAAATGTATAAAACTCCCTATTATAGATGAGTACAAATTATATGATATGATTAATTATTTTAACTCCCTATTAGGTTAATATGAAATGCTCATATGGTTGACCTTTTGGGTTACTATGTTGAACCAACATAAACGTACACGTTTGGGAACAGTTTTCACAAACCCAGTAAACGTATATCTCAAGTGTGTGTGACAAGCTAAGTTTTTGATCTAAAGGTTGAGAAATATTAGCTTGAATGTAAATCAGGTTTTCATCTAACGGTGAATATTGATTGCTTTGTAACTAATGCAAAACCCTGATTTGAAGACTATATATAGGAGACATCTAGCATTGGGAAAAACTAATCCCCACACGTTTGTGTGATACTAGTGCGCTCGCTAGAGTCGATTCTCCTCTAACCTTTGGTTTTCTTCTCTAAAACTAGGTTAACGACTTAAAAACTTCATTGGGATTGTGAAGCCAGACCGATACTACTTTTATCGTAGTTGTGTGATCTGATCTTGCATCTTCTATCGTACGAGTAAAATATTATTGATTGGCTTGAGATTGTGAGAGTTCTCTGATGGGCAAGATAAAGAAGTCACAAACATCTTCGTCTCACTGCTTGTGATTCCTCGACATCCTCTTGTGTATTCAAGTAAGACTGTTGAGAGGTGATTGATTAATCTAGGATGTTCTTCGGGAATATAAGATCGGATTATCAATTGGTTCCTGTTCACCTTGATTTCATATCTTAAGACGGAACAAAAACCTAAAGTTTTTCTGTGGGAGACAGATTTATCCTTTGATAGACTTTTCTGTGTGAGACAAATTTGTTTATTATCAAGTCTGCGATTTTGGGTTGCAGCAACTCTTGGTTGTGGGTGAGATCAGCTAAGGGAATCAAGTACGTATTATCCTGCTGGGATCAGAGGCGTAGGAGTACAACTGTACCTTGAATTAGTGGGAGACTGATTAGGGTTCAACTATAGTCCAGTTCGAAGTTAGCTTGGAGTAGGCTAGTGTCTGTAGCGGCTTAATACAATGTGTATTCAATCTGGACTAGGTCCTGGGGTTTTTCTGCATTTGCGGTTTCCTCGTTAACAAAATTTCTGGTGTCTGTGTTATTTCATTTTTCGCATTATATTGTTTATCTTTATAATTGATATAATACAGGTTGTGCATTAAAGGTTAATCGATTGGAGATCCGACCTTGTGGTTGTCGATTTCATTGATTAACACTTGGACACTGGTCTTTGGTACCATCCATGTTATTCCTTGTATTTGATAAAGACTCGCTATTGTTTTTAGCTTGAGTAAAAATCAAATCAAGAGAGAGATATTAAATCCTTGAGATACTTTTATCTGGATTGATTCTGACTGTCTAGTTGATTATTTAGCAAAGTATTTCGGAGTTAGTCCATACAGATTGCTAGAAAAATATTGGGTGGTGTTGTTAGACCCCCGCTTTTTCAAATGTGTTATAACTTCTCTGATTAATGTGGATTTGTCGACAAGATTAAAGGCATTACTGAAGTCTATGAGCATCATTGTGTTAGTGTTACACTCACCTTTCATCTGCAATAGCTTATTGGCAGCATGCAGTATGCCTTCTCCACCACAAGGTACACCTACACCAAATTGGTAGGTACCAAAGTAAGACGCCAGATCTTTACACACAACAGTGGCAGAAAGTTTTGAGCAAAGCCGTCTCCATATTGTTCCAACTGCAATTGGCCTTAAACCCCCTCCTGGTTTTTGTAATGGGGTCAAAGGGGTGCTTGCGATATACTCTCCGAGTAAAGAAGGGCATTTGTCGTCCAACCATAAATTGATCACACCTGCAATGGATTTTAATAGTTCGTCCCCAACTGCTGCAGCACTGCCACTTAGAGCATCTAGCAGATGTTGCGCTCTAAATCCATCTCTGGCACATGAGGTGCCCTTAGGGAAACTTTTGATTGCAGTCATAACTTGTGAAGCATCTACGGACAAAGCAGGTACATTGATGTCCTCTGCTGGAATGGAAGGCGGTGGAGCATGGGGGTGTTTCAGTTGGAGTTCATACAATGTGTCAGGCGTGGGAGGGGTTATACCCTCTGAAGAGAGTATGCTTAAAAAGCGGGGGTACAACAACCACACCCAACAATTCGATTAGCAATCTTTATGGAAAAACTCCAATATACTTTCTAGAGAATCAACTAGACAGTCAGACTCAATCTAGATAAAAGTATATCAAAGAGTTTATATCTCGATCTCTCGATTTGATCTTTACTCAAGAAAATATAAATCTGCGAGTCTTTATCAAAGAGAGATAACTTGGATGGTACCAAAGACCAATATCCAAGTGTCAATCAATTTAAATCAACAACCAAAAGGTCGGATATTCTAATTGATTGAACAACGCACAACCTGTGATATTTCAATTATATAACAAAATATAATGCGGAAAAGAAATAACACAGACACCAGAATTTTGTTAACGAGGAAACCGCAAATGTAGAAGAACCACGGGACCTAGTCCAAATTGAACACACATTGTATTAAGCCGCTACAGACACTAGCCTACTCCAAATTAACTTCGGTATGGATTGTAGTTGAACCCCAATCAATCTCACACTGATCCAAGGTATAGTTATGCTCCTACGCCTCTGATCCCAGCAGGATGTTACGTACTTGATTCCCTTAGCTGATCTCACCCACAACTAAGAGTTGCTATGACCCAAAGTCGAAGACTTTAATAAACAAATCTGTATCACACAGAAAAGTCTACGGTAATAGATAAATCCATATCCCATGAATATACATACGAGTTTTGTTCCGTCTTTTGATAAATCAAGGTGAACAGGAACCAATCAATAAACCGGTCTTATATTCCCGAAGAACAGCCTAGTATTATTGATCACCTTACAATAATCTTAATCGACGCAGTGAAAAAAAGATATTGTGGAATCACAAAAGATGAGACGAAGTGTTTGTGATTACTTTTCTATCTTGCCAATCGGAGATATAAAATCTCAAGCCAATTATTTCAATCGTACTCGTACGATAGAAACAACAAGATCAGATCACACAACTATAAGAAAAGTAGTATCGGTCGGGCTTCACAATCCTAATGAAGTCTTTAAGTCGTTAACCTGGTTTAGATGAAGAAACCAAAGATTAAAGGAGAATCGACTCTAGCTGTGCAACTAGTATCACACGTAAGGTGCGGGGATTAGGTTTCCCAGTTTCTAGAGTTCTTCATTATATAGTTTTCAAATCAGGGTTTGCAATCAATGTTAGCTTGGTAACAAAGCATTCAATATTCTCCGTTAGATGAAACCTGATTAGATTCAAGCTAATATTTCTCAACCGTTGGATCGAAAACTTAGCTTGTTACACACAAATGAAATGTCCAATTTTGGGTTTACGAACCGTTCCCAAACATTAACATTTGTTGGTTCAACAATAGTTAACCAAATGGTTATCCATATCATTACTTTCATATCAACCATATTCTTCTTCACCATAACTAGTTCACATGACTCAAATGAACTAGTTAGAGAGTTGTTCAATTGCTTAGATCTTATGTAACTACACAAGACACAATCGAAGCAAAACGGTTTGATTCACTCGAATCGGTTCATGAACTTTATAGCCACGGTTTGCAAAAGCATTCCTTAGTTTAAATAAACATGAGTTCAAGAACAACCGGTTTTAGATATAACCTGCTCAAGTTCGCGGACTGGGTTCGTGGACTTAATCTCATGGAAGGAGTTCACAAACTCTAGCAGAAATTCTCGGGTCGAGAACTTCTGCCAGTTCGCGGACTTGGCTCACGCCACTTCCATTTCTCTTGATCAACAAAGTTCGCAAACTTTGGTTCAAGGAATAAGGACGTATACATATATGTGTTTTCACAACAATGCTTATATCCTACCAATGGTTATGTTATCTAAACTCTCATTTCAATCATTGAAACATTCTCAGAGGACGGATATAGCCGTTATTCACAGACCATTTTTCGTCAGAGAAATTTTCAAAGTGATTGAAACATAACATGACATTCGTCACTAGGTAAAGATGAATTCGACTAAAGCGAAAGCTTACCAACACATATTTCGAGAAATAGATAGGCGAGATAAACTCGGCTCAAAATAGCAAATGTGCATAATGAAAATCTATATATCAAAACGACTTTTGTCTCAAGAGTAGGAGATAGAATAGATAGACTTTTGAGTGACAGATAATTTCAAGTCTCCACATACCTTTTAGTCGATGAAGATCCACCAGTTCCTTGAGTAGTCCTTCGTCTTATATGATGATTGCCATGGAGTTCTTGAGCTCAACTACACTTTCTATCCTAGTCTGATACCTTTAGCTATGTAGGCTAGAAATCAAGACTTATAATTTTGATCACTAACATTGACAAACATGCTTGAGATAGCAACGCATGCGAGTTCGACCGAGCAATGCTTTAACATATGCGGATGGCTGCAGTATAATGTCCGCAACTTAATTTCTTCTTGCAAGCCTCCATATTGGAATTCTTCTTCTTCTTCATGCTGGGATGTCGCTATTTGTCACTTCGGCTGGAAGAAGTCAGTAATTTCTGGGCCATAATGCTACATCCATTGGGTTTTCTTCATTGAGCCAAGGATTGGTTAATTGTGGCAATCTGAAGTTTCTTTATGTTGCCAGAATGTGCTTCATTCGAGCTCTTTGGCATGTAGAGGTTAAATGTGCAAACAGGCAATAGTAACAGTTGCAACCACGTCTCTACATTATTAGGTGTGCAAGCACTTTGTCCAAGGTTATTTTCAGAGTTCGAGAAAAATTCAGTCTACATGATGGAGGTATAATTACAATTGTAGTTATGCGTTTCTGTAAAATACTGCTGAGCAATTCCACCGTAATACCGTTATTCAGAGCAATCTGTGAAGCATTAGGTGCAGGATTATCTTCAATTAGCACCTGAGGTTTCACCACCCCATGGATTAGGAAATCAACTCTACCCTCATTGTATGGGCCAGGAATTATATCTCCTGGGCTATGGTTGCAATAGGACTTATTCCATGCATGGATATGTAGGCACTTGATACATAGCCACATCTGCATGGCACTCAGACTTTTCTCCAGGAGAGATAGCAATTAGTGTTGTTGCGCATTCTATCTCTACATTTCTCCTTGTCAGTTTCAGTAGGGTAGTGCTTATCATGAATGTGTTTGTAAATCGCACTCTTGGCGTAACCTCTACCAGCAACACCACTTATACATCCATCATAGTTCTTGAATGGACAAGGGATTTTATCTGCTAGAGATGAACCATCCCTTTGAGATGAGGATTGAAGAGTAGTTGGAGATGTAATGTATGGGTCTGGGAGTCTAGGTGATGCTGAAAATCACATTGTGGAGGATGAAGATCTAGAACGGGTGCAAGGCATGGCTTCTATAAAAAGAATTAGAGTTTAGTGTATGGGGATTTAAGGTTTCAAACCAATGAAAACTCAAAGTACCATACAACAAAACTCTAATTAAACCTTCACAGGGGAAACAACCACAATATAAAATCTTCAAAAACAGCTCAAAGACAAACCTCAGAATCTGCAAAAACTCCACAAGACAAACCACACCCCTAACAACCACTCTGAAACCCCACTTCAGAGGCCTAAATTCAAGTTCACTTCACTGAATTTGCTTCTTTAAAATCACACAAAAGAAAGACCCACATCTTCAAACTAAACACTGAACACCTACAACCAAATTGACCCACAGCTTCAAACCAAACACTGAACACCTACAACCAAATCTTCCAAATTGCTCAAAAAAAAAACCCTTAATTTAATTCCGTCTAACCCACATTGAAAAAGCACGAACAACGTTCTCAAATACACCGAAGAAAAACTAAAGGTAAGTGCTAGGAAAGCAGGAAAATTTACAGGGAAGTTAGGGAGGAAAAAAAACCTAATCACCAAAACCCTGAATCAAATTACTGCAACACAGTTACAAAACCGCAAAAACTGAAGCAACAATCACTCAAGAATGCAAAATCTCCAACTCCAAAAGAGAAAAATAGGATTACAAAACCCGAATCGAAAAACCAGAACCCTAATTCTAAATGTCGATATCCTCTCTACAAACAGAGAAAATTAGAGCACAAGAATCAAATTGAAACACCAAAAACGCTGAAAAATCGAAGAAAACTAACCTTGATGATGTTATTCCAATCACCACAGAGAGAATAGTTGGTGATGAACGCTGAAAAAATAATAATAATAAACTAACTTTTATTATTATTATTTATTTTTTTCTGTTTATTATTATTATTCTTTAAACAAAGGAATTTACACTAAGTTGTTAGAAAGGGTAGGGAGCCTAGCAACAATCTGCGCTCCAACACCTTTCTGAATAGCTAACCTCTCCTATGAAATAAAGAATTTCCCACCTTATAATTTTCATCATAGTTGGCCAAGCAATTCCTCAATCTGTTTAACAATACTATAAAATCATCACCCAACTCGACATTACAATACTATAAAATCATCACCCAACTCTCCTAATGTCGAGAAGGCAAGAACTGTAAAATTATGCCCATGAGATAAGCATCTATCAAGATACTTGGTATTCTTGCGCCTAGTAGCAGCAACAATAACGCGTCCCGGAACAAAACCTCGAGGTCCATCACCTGTAAAAGGGGAGATCCCGGTAACATCGAAGCAAGTGTCACGTCCATTTTCCCAATTATACACGAGTATATCATCCGGTCGAATGTTATTGCCATCGGACAGGAAATTCAAGTCCACTTCTTTCCTCGCAGCCACTCCAGATTTATAACAAACGTCCATAACTACATCACGCACTATATTATGTCGAAATATGCCTCCTATAACATTAGCACAATGAATGGCATGGTCACCAAACACATCCATGGCGCGACCACAGCAAGAACAAGAACTGTCTTCAGGGAAAAGAGGCACTCCTAAGCGATATTGTAATACAACCCTGAAGTGTCTAGGACCAATATTATGACCCATGCCTTCCATAGGAATGGATTTTAAAAAGTACATCGCGTGAGCTAGTTTGTTGCTTTGCCAAAGAACAACATCTCTCTCAGTCAAAGTGAACTTAGTCGGTATTTCCCTTTTAACAACATCAAAGTACCTAACTGCCAGAGCTTTCATGGGATGTGGGGCATTTTATTTGATGTTGAAAGAAGAAGAAAGACCACAAATTTGTATATAAAAGTTGAGTGTTGCTTGAAAATGCAAACTCAGAGATGAAGTGGCAGTATTACATAGGATAGTACCTTGGAGCAATTCAGTTTGAAGGCATGAAGCAAGATAGAAATACTGACTGGCGTCTTCCATTGTATAAACACCAAGACCTCCATCTTTAATGGCCAAGTAGCGAGACGATGCTGTAGTGGTCCATATCCTGCACCATCCCCAGTAATCAAATATCGTAAGAAGTAAAATAGATGTTGATCAAACTGCATAGTGGCTGCTTGTAGAACTTGAGGAGTTGTAGTTCTTAGTGTGAAGTAAAGCTTAGAAACCCCAGCACAGTTGCGTAGGAGTAGAAGCTCGCTTTGTGGGTCTTTTAGATTCTTCACACATTCCATAAGATGAATAGTTTTGTTGACCCTAGACATTACCATGTCATTGCAATATTGTACATCATAACTTATTGGCCCTCCTAACAATTTAACTCCAACAGCAGCTCTCCCAATGTTGGCTGGAAAAATACCTTCGTCAGGACTCCGCGGATCAGTAGATGGCCAAAACACTTGTGTTTTACTGATATTTAGATGTAAGCCCCTAGTAGGGCCCTCATGCTTGATGATATTGAAAGCTTTAGATACTTCTAGAGTGTCACCAACTAAAGTACCATCATCGAGGTACCATGCATGAAATTGCAGAGAGCATTCAACAGCCACTTTATTGACGAGAGGGTGCAGTGTTAAAGCAAAAAGCAAAGGGACTAGGGGATCTCCCTGCTGGATCCCTCTGGCAGAAGAAAGAGTGAATTCGTTGTAATATAACTTCGCAGGAGTGGCATAACAGAATTCGACCCATTGCGATATGCTTGGACATCTATTTCTCATTTCTTGAATAAGGGTAGAACGATCCACTAAATTAAAAGCATTTCGAAAATCAATTAACATCATAGTTAGATCATATTGGGTACCTTTCATCTCTAAGAGCCTGTTTGCTGCGTGCATTATCCCTTCACTTCCACATGTAACTCCTACTCCAAACTGGTAATTTCCCAAATATCCAGTCATTGCAGTACTAACTGAAGTTGCCACAAGCTTAGAGCACATCCTTCTCCATATTGTGCCGATAACAATCGGCCTAAGCCCCCCCATCAGGTTTGAGAAGTGGAGTGAGAGGTGCACTCACAATGTATTCACCTAGAACTTTAGGACATTTTCCAGACAGCCATAGGTTAACCACGCCAGTTAGGGACAACAAAAGATCTTCAGAAACAGCAGCTGCAGGGCCACTTAAAGCATCAAGTAAATGTTGTGCTCTAAGCCCATCCCTCCCACAAGAAGTACCCTTAGAGAAGCTTTTAATTGCAGCCAATACAGCCTGACTATCAGCTGAGATAGGTGCAACATCAACAAGATCTAAGGGATTAATGGGTGGGGTGCATGAGGATGTTTCAATTGAAGTTCATGCAATGTACCTGCATCAAGAGGAACAACTCTATCAGATGATAAGATCTTTATGCCCGCAGAATAATGCCCTGCACTGAGTTTCTTCTTACACGCCTGAATGTTGGACTTGGGTTTCTTTTTGGCTTGCTTTCTGCTTCGTTTATTTTCTTTAAGCGCCTCCAACAACTGATGAATCAATGTGATACACCCATCATGTTCCCTTTAGGCAACTAAGGATCTATCAATTGCAGATTTATGAAGCCTTTTCCTATTGCCGGATCTCTCTTCATCGGAGCTTTTAGGCACATATAGACTGAGAGTACAGATGGGCAAAAGTAATAACTGCAACCATGAAGTTAAGTCACTGGGGTTAGTTAAAACTTTGTCTAGGGAAGCTTTTAAGGCCCTAGAAAAGCTAAGTCTACAATTTGGAGGGATACTAGAAATTGTAGTGAACTACTTTTTGAAAACCAAGTCAAGCAATTCGACAGAGAGGCTTGGAGAATCAACAACATTTGAAATTTGAATACCAGGTACCTGTGGAAGCGAATTGGATGTTGATGTAGAGTTGATAGTGGAGTTAAGGGAAGGAGTGGGTTTCTCAGCACCATGAAGATGCGATCGAAGGCTTTTACTACTAAAAAAATTATTGCACATGAATAGGTGGGAGTCGGGAAACAATCTGTGCACCAACGCCCTTCTGGATAACCAATCCTACCCTATGGAAAAGCAAACCACCTACTTTGCTATTAACATCATAGTTGATCAAACAATTCTTCAATCTCTTCAACAGAATAACAAAGTCATCTCCAAGCTTACCTAAAGTAGAAAATTCCAAGGCACAAAAACGGTACCCTTGAGACACACACTTGTCCAAATATTTGTTACACTTGCAATTAACTGCTGCGGAGATAGCGTGACATGGTGTGAATCTGCGAATCACTCCACTCGAGAAAGGTGAAACTCCAGTCACATCAAAACAAGTGTCTTGTCCGTTTTTCCAATTGTAGATGAGGATGTCAGCAGGCTTGAGAGCATTGTTGTTGTCAGACAAAAAGCCCAAAGCTACCTCCTTCCCAGCTGCGACACCTGATCTGTAACAAATATTCATGACAACATCTCTCACCAAATTATGCCGAAACTTTATACCAACCTCGCTTGCACAATGGAAGGCATGATCCCCATAAACATCCATAACACGTCAACAACATGAGCATTTTCCATCTTCAGGAAATAATGGGATACCAAGTCTGTACTGAGCAACGACACGGAACTGACGTGGACCAAGAGATAGGCCAAGGCCTGGAATGGGAATCGCTTTCAGAAAGTCCATAGCATGATCCAACTTATTACTTCGCCACAAAACTGTGTCTCTTGCTGTCAAAGTAAACTTGGCTGGTAGTTCCCTCTTAACAACATCGAAATACTGTGTTGCCAAAGCTTTGATGGGATGTGGGGCAACAGAGCTGGTGTTGAAAGTAGAGAGGCCGCAAACCTGCATTTATTTATTGATAGCATATTGGTAGTTATGGCTTGTCTCTGAAGTGTCAATGGAGTTAAGGATAGTATTCTGCAAATGTTGTGTTTGAATTTGTGATGCCAGGTAACAGTAATGGATGGTATCAGCCATTGTATAGACCCCAAATCCTCCGTCTTTAAATGGAAGTGTAGCAAGTCTTTGCTGAAGGAGACCAAAGCCTGCACCATCACCTGTAATCAAGTGTTGTAAATGTCGCAGTAAATGTTGATCATAGTAACCTATAGCAGCATGCAAGACTTGAGGATTAGTGGTGCGTAGAGTGAAATATAACCTTAAGACACCGGTACCGTTACGAAGGAGAAAAAGTTCACTCTGTGGGTCCTTCAACTGTTTAACAGAGTTCATCAGTGGATAGTTTTGTCAAATCTGGACATGACCAAATCACTGTGAAATTGGTTGTCGAGACTAACTGGCCCTCAAGTGGTTTAACACCACTAGAAGGCCTGCTTATATCAGCGGGAAAGACACCTTCCATGAGACTCCGAGGATCTGCAAAAGTTCAAAATATCTCAGTCTTTTTGATGTTCAAGTGCAAACCTCGTGCAACGCTTCTTGTTGGATGATCCTGAGAGCTTTTGACACTTCCAATGTATCTCCTATGAGGGTCCCATCATCGAGATACCACGCATGCATGTTCAGAGAGTATTGTGCAGCAATTTTGCAAACTAATGGATGTAGAATTAAGGCAAAAAGAAGCGGTCCAAGGGGGTCACACTGCTGCACTCCTTGAGCTGAGGCTAAAATAGAATCATTATAGGATAACCTTGCAGGTTGAGCATAACAAAACTCAATCCACCTGGATATACTAGGACATCTGGATCTCACCTCGCTAATTAGAGTTGTCTGATCCACTAAGTTAAAAGAATTTGTAAAGTCCACAAGCATCATGGTAATATTATTTTGCGTACCTTTCAATTCCATCATCCTGTTTGCTGCATGAAGGATACTTTCACCTCTGCAGGGAACTCCAACACCAAATTGATAATCACCTAGATAATTGGTCATTTCTCTTCCCTCTGAGGTCGCATCAATTTTAGAGCAGAGTCTCCTCCAAATTGTCCCTACTGTAATGGGCCTAAGTCCACCATCTGGCTTAAGTAACGAAGTTAGAGGAGCATTGGCAATGTATTGCCCTAGAACTGCAGGACAAGCTCCATATAACCATAAATTTATAACCCCAACAATTGAGTTAAGCAGCTCTTCAGAAACTGTTGCTGCAGGACCACTCAATGCATCTAATAAGTGATGAGCACGAAGTCCATCCCTCCCACATGATGTACCTTTAGGAAAGCTCCTAATTGTGTTCAGAACTGTCTTGCTATCTACTATAACTGGTGCATCTACAACATTGTCTGTAGGGATAGTAGGGAGGGGTGCATGAGGGTGTTTTTGCTGTAGTTGATGAAGGGTATCTGGGGTATTGGGTGCAACTCCATTAGAATATAAAACCCTAATAGTTGCGGCATAGTGGCCATAACTCAGCTTCTTTTTGCAGGCGTCTACATTGGTTTTCTGTTTGTTGCCTTGTTTCCTGCTTTTTTGAATCTCCTTATGTTCCTGAAGTATTTGTTGTACCAAAGCAACACAACCCTTGTAGATGGTGGATTTTCGACAAAGGCTAAAATCATAAACCCATAATTATACGAACTTATGATCCAGCAATCAGACGCGAGTATCGAGACACGGGTCTCTCATCGAATCTCTGACTGAGAATACTGTCTCTCAGAGTACATGCAGATATGTAGTCTCTCGGCTAGGCAACGACATATCTCATGAATACTGAACACTTCAGTAATTACTTCTATATAGAATCACGAGATTGGACGGCTCCTAGACAGCTTTCCTGCTAGTATAGAACAATAACGTCTTCATGATACAAACAACAGTTTTCCCTGACTATATAAAGGATGTGACGCTTCAACTAGCTCATGTCGCTCAGAATAATTAATGCTCCTAGACGATCGTACTAGTATAGAGCCATCAATTAATTATTCCTAAATTCTTGGATTCATCCACTGAATTTTTGAAAATATTCAAATATTTTCGTATTATTTCGTTACTTCAATCTATGGTTCTTCCCAGCAGAATTCCATGGGTTAGTAATAAATATTCAACGTACGGGCGTCTGAGTTACCTTCGAGTAAGCCCCGACTCAAAAGGTTCAAGTGTATTCGACGATGATGCACTAACAATCACCTAAACGCACGAACGAGTATTCCAAAATACGACGAAACGATGAACCTATGCAAAATAGGAAAGAAAATAATAAATAATAAAATATTGACCAAGGCACTGGGGGAATGGGCCCACTAGCCGGACGGCCGTGCCGGGCCAGTCCCACGCCAGTTTTATATTTTATCATATTTTTGTTATTTTCCTTGAACTTATGAAAATCCTTTCATTTGAACAAATATCCTTCGGTTTGAGGAAACTTCTCAGTTTCATGGTGTTTCCTTCGCACCAAGGAAATAATATAAAATTGGGAAAAATGTCGTGGGACCGTGTTTATTGGCCAACCGGCCATGCCTTGATCCCGGCCGGCCCCACCTCATGGTTCCTTATTATTTTATTAATATCTCCCTAATCTCATGAAAATTCCCTAATCTCATGGTATTTTCATAAAACCATGAAAAATATAATATAAAATTAGGGAAACTCGTGGGACCGGGCCCAGCCGGCCGGCCATGCCCTATCCGGTCCTACACGTCCTTTTATTTTATTATTATTATTTTAAGTTTCTGTAGGATCAGAATCTCGCAACGACAATATTTCAGCGAAATTATCAACAACATAATACAACAGCGTCGCAATAACAATTTCAGGAAGAATATAATAAATGACGTTAGCTAAGATCAAGAGAAAGATGTGATAGTCCTGCGAAAATTAGAGAGCTTGCGAAATTAATATTTGTAAGGTTGTGAGAATGTCGCAGATCATACCCGAAAATAAAGGACATATTAGCTGTCATCCACTATGTATTTCCCTATAAATAGTCGTTCAAGTTGTAAAGAAAAGGGGGAGATCTTTTTTGAGTAAGAAACAAGTAAATAGGAGAGAGAAAGTCTAGAGCAGAGATCATTCTTGATTTCTTTATATTTTCTTGTAAGAATATTCAAAGGTTGATCAATAAAATTAAGAGTGTAAACCTAAAAATAAGATGATTAATAATGAAATCATATGAGGGGTGTAGTGTAGGATTTCCTGCAACTACATAATGGCGCTAGAAACATGGACTTTGAAGATTGAAAATTGAAGATTGTTGTTGAGAATATTTAAATCAAGAAAGTGATTAAATAAATCAGTGAACCAGTTAAAAGAAAGATAAATAGAATTAATGAAGATGACAAAAGATTGGAGTGTAATATGATAACAAAAACGATGGTTAATGAATTCCATGAAAACATCAAAGGAAGAATACATAAACGAAATTTTGAAGGAAGGAAGGTTATGGCGGTAGAAAAGACATCACCCTTGAAAGATTGGAAAAAGCAAAAAATTACATTCATGGCGGCAGAAATACCAAAAGAAAATTTGAACCACACATCTCCATTGGTTATCACAGTGCCTATTATGCGAAATGAGAAGGAGATAACGACAAAATCCACAGGAGAATGGATATTGAACAGAACTTTAATCGATACAGGAAGTTCAGTGGATATAATATTTTATCACGCGTACCGGGGAATGGGATTTAAAGATGAAGAAATGTCTAGTTCAACATATTTTGTTCACGGCTTTGGAATATCCACAACAAAACCTAAAGGAGAGATAGTGGTACGAATTCCACTTGGAGAAATCGAAACACATGTAACGCTGTGCGTGGTGGATATGGAATCACCATATAATATGTTATTAGGAAGACCATGGATACATGCGATAAAAGATGTATTATCAACGTTTCATCAATGTATTAAATTCCCCACACCAAATGGAATAGGTGAAATCAGAGGAGATGTTGACAATGCGAAATTCTGTCATCAAATTGAAGTAAAGCATTATGAAGGACAGGCAAAAAAGAAAAAATTTCGCAGAAAGTTGGCAAAGGAAGCAAAGAAAGAAGAAGAATTTAGAGTATATATGATAAGGGCAAAATAAGGCAAAGGAATACCCAGCGAAATTTCGGAAGAAGGAGAATGACCTATGAAAACAATAAAAGAACCAACACCAATGGGAGAACCTAAACCCAGTTACACTGCCGCAGAACCAACAAAAGAAATAAACGTTGGGACTATAGAAGAACCTCTAATATTGAGAATTGGAACCAAAATGGATATGGAAGAAGAAGAAAGAACTGTTAACTTGTTGCGAGAGTATAAAGATGTTTTCGCAGGAAGCATGGATGAGATTCCGGGAATATATCCATCAATTGCATGCCACAAGTTGGAGATTAACAAAAATGTGAAACCATTTAAACAGAGAATAAGATAAATTGCAACAACTTACCATTTACAAATAGAAGAAGAACTACAGAAAATGTTTGATGCGGGAATCATAAGAGAAGCTAAATACCCAGAATGGATAGCGAATATGGTCATTGTCCCAAAGAAAAAAAAAGGAATCAGGATTTCACTGATTTAAACAAAGCTTGCCCCAAAGATAGTTTCCCGTTACCAGATATTCCTCAAATGGTGGAATCCGCAGCGGGAAACGATAGGGTATCATCTTTAGATGAGTACAAAGGGTATAACCAAATCCCTCTCGCTGAAGAAGATCAAGAACATACTGCTTTCTTTGCCCCTGGAGGTTTATATTGTTACACGAAAATGCCATTTGGTTTGCGAAATGCGGGAGCGACATACCAAAGAATGGTAGAGAAGGTGTTCGCAAAATGGATACACAAAACATTAGAAGTATATGTGGATGACATGTTAGTAAAGAGTAAATAAGCTAAAGACCATGTACAAGACATGAGGGAGATTTTTGAACAAATGCGGCAGTATAACATTAAATTGGATCCTGAGAAGTGTACTATTGGAGTTCCATCGAGAAAATTTTTAGGTTACATTGTATCAAAGGAAGGAATACAGGTTGATCCAGAAAAAGTGCAAGCAGTTCGTGACATGCCAACACCAGCAACAATAAAAGATGTACAGAAGTTGAATGGGCTTCTAGCTTCGCTGGGGAGATTCATTTCGCGATCATCAGACAAATGCAAATATTTTTTCGATATACTCAAGAAGGGTGCGAAATTTAAATGGACTGATGAATGTGAAAAAGCTTTTCAAGGGATCAAAGAACATCTTATGAATACAACTATTTTACAAAAAGCAGAATCAGGAGAAGAATTATTGATCTATCTTGCGACGACGTCGCATGCATTAAGTGTTGTGTTATTGTGAGTAGACGCAGGAGTGGAGAAACCCATTTATTACATTAGCAAAACTTTAATACTGCCGAGAAGAATTACTCAAAGATTGAGAAGTTAATCTTAGCATTAGTTTATGCATCATTTAAGCTCCGCATATACTTTCAAGTGCACAAGATAAAGGTATTAACAAAGGTACCAATTGAATCAGTGATGAAGAATTCTAAAAGATCAGGAAGAGTGGAGAGATGGAATGCACAAGTAGGCCACTTTGATATTAAATATGAAATTTTGTCTTCACCAAAATCACAAGTTGTTGCAGATTTCTTGGCAGAATTTCCTTTAGAAGAAGATGAAGCAGTAGAAGAAATGATGGATGTAGAAGAAGAACATGGAGATCCAAAAGATTTACTAACGGAACCAAATAGATGGGAGATATTGGTAGATGGATCATCAAATGGAGAAGGAAATGGAGTTGGAATTGTTTTAATTTCGCCAGAAGGAATAAAGATGGCTTTTTCATTCAGATTGGAATTTGCATCCACTAATAATGAAACAAAATATGAAGCTGTAATACATGCCTTAAAATTCGCAATAGAAATGAAACTAGAAAATTCCAGGATCACTAGTGATTCGCAGCTAGTTATTCGCCAAATAAAGGGAGAATATACTACAAATGAACCATCCTTAAAGAAATACAAGAAGCTGGTTGAAGAATTGTCAGCGAAAATCCCAAAAATAAAATGGAGGCACATTTCAAGAAAGGATAACAGACTCGCAGACGCTTTTGCTTTCATCTCAAGCATGATGACAGATCCAACTGCGAGATGCATAAAAATACAAACACTTATGTCACCATCAATCAATAAAGAAGAAGAAGACGTGGATGTGATGATAATAGACAATGAAGAAAAATAACAAATGAACAATATCGCAGACTGGAGAATGGAACTTCATGCATATTTGGCGAAAGGAGAAACACCAAAAAATAGATTGGAAACACACAAGTTAAAAAGCTGTGCAACGAATTATGAATTAAGAGATGGGTTGCTATACCGAAAATCCTTTAATGGACCATCACTCAGATGTTTGACACAAGAGGAAGGGGAAAAGGTGCTAAAAATGTTATATAGTGGGGATGCTGGCAATCATAGTGGAGGAAGATCTTTGGCACATAGAGCAAAAATGCAAGGTTACTACTGGCCATACATGCATGAAGATGCAAAACAAATATCAAGACGTTGCGAAGATTATCAGCGGCATGGAAAGAAAATACATGCACCTGGAGCACCATTGTCATCTTCAACCAGTGTGTGGCCTTTTGGAAAGTGGGGCTTAGATATTGTGGGGCCATTTTTACCAGGATCTGGACAAAGAAGATACTTAATAGTCACAACAGATTATTTCACATAATGGACAGAAGTGAAGGCAGTACAGCATATTCGCGACAAAGATATCTTTACATTCATATTCGAAAATATCATTTGCAGATTCGGAATTCTTGCACAGTTGGTATCTGATAATGGGAAACAATTTGAAGGACAGAATATAGAAATGCTACTCAATGCATCCAAGATAAAATGTGGAAAGTCTACTCCTTTTTATCCACAAGCTAATGGGAAAGTAGAAGCAACAAACAAAACATTAAAGAAGAAAATGGAAGGACATCACAGAGCATGGTGCGAACAAGTACATAATGCAGTATGGGCTTATAATACAACTAGAAGAGAAGATACTGGAATGTCACCTTTTTGTTTAACATACGGAGTTGAAGCGGTGTTACCAACAGAAGTTGTTATTCCGACAACAAAAAGAGAAGTTTGGGAGAAAAATATTAGTGCGGGCTTGATTTTAAATAAACTTGATGAATTAGAAGAAAGAAGAGAAAAAGCTTTACAACATATGGAGAATTATCAGCAAAGATTAGCCCGAGAATATAATAAACGTGTCAAAATACGCGAATTTCAACCAGGAGATTTAGTTCTGCGAGAAACACCAATATATCAGCGATAAAATGGTGGAAAATTAGCGAAAAAATGGGTGGACCTTACATCATTAAGGAGATAATTGGAACACGAGCTTATAGATTAATGGATCCAGAAGAAAGAGATGTTGGTCATAGATTAGACAGACCATGGAACAGGTTGTACTTAAAAAGATATTATCCGTAAGAAGCTTTGAGAAGTTATGTATTCTGAAAGAATAATTGAAAGATTACTCATATCAAAACAAGATCATGATCTGTGATTTCGCAGAGATAATCACAGAACAATGACATAAAATAAAGGGGCGAACCTTTATGGCGTACACCCTAGTTCGTGAATAAAATTTCGCAAGAGGCAAATGTAATACCTAAAGTACGTCAAATTAGGGGGTACCTGTTTCATGGCTCAGGGAAAGGCTACACCGCCACCGGAACTTGAGTTATGGAGATTTGGGGTCAATGAAGCCCATCCGGGAGAGGCACCTTGGATTCTCAGCTTAAGCATATGACTTAGGTTGGGCGACTAAGGTAATAAGGACTCTCCCAAGGAGTGAAAATCTGATCAAGGCGCCGAGGTACACGGTTGAGTCAAGAGTGCCAGAAACGTTTGAAGCGTACTTTGCCATTCATGACAAGTCTTGGCTTATAATGCACTCGGCCTGAAGAAAACCCCACTTAGGGTGCAGTCTCGTAACCATAAGCCCTATAGGTAAAAGGGATAAGAGGCTGCGAAAACAACTGGTTGTTGTTTAGACTGGATGGGAGGAGCTAACCTTGTATGGTATAAGTACGCCTCCTTGAAGGGGCAACCAGGCGGGAGATAAGGGCGACACCCTCCATTAGGGAGCTGATAAGTGTCTTAAGACGCAAATGTCATGAGGCTTTTTATTCGCAAGGATATTAAGGCTTGTCATATTTGTGCAAAAATCCTAAAGATGCAATAATACGAAAGAAAAGGATAAGACGAGATCAATGGGTTTTCGCATGAAAGTGCGAAGACGTCCTGCGATTTCGTCGCAAGACGGCAATGTCATGGGGATTTATTTTCGCAAGAATATTTAGGCATGTCATATTGTCGCAACATTCCTGAAGAGGCCATAATACAGAAGAAAAATTTAAGGCAATATCAATGGGTTTTTGCATGAAAGTGCAAGGACGTCCTGCGATTTTGTCGCAATGACAAGAGGTGGCATAATAATACCTTTAATTAGGAAGGAAAAATAAGACCACATGATAAAACAAAATATTTATAAGTATTCGTAACAGATTATTTTTTGCAAGAAAGATAATGAGAGGAAAGTATGGGAATCAATACACAAGAAGCATTATCTTTCTCATCAACAAAATATTAAAAGGAAAAGTTGATTCCAAAGTTGGTTGAAAAATGTAACTCGCAAAAGTAATAAAAATAAGACAGTTCAAGAAGATAAATCTAGATAAGAAGCTCAAGATTCAATATTAATTTCAGTAGCAGGAGATAACAGAAATTCTTCGCCAATATTCTCGCAAGCCTCTCCTTCATTTCGGTTTTGATCTTCGCCTTGACTAGCATCTTGATTATCGCCAGCAATTACTTCTTTAGGAGAAATTTCTTTCTCATTTTGATTAACACCAGCAGATGCTTCTTTAGAAGGAATTTCTTCTTCATCTTCCAAGAAATTATCCTTTGCACCGCTTTCGTAATCATAATCACTATCAGCAGGGCGAGGAACTTCATCATCATCTACTTCTAAAGGTTCAATTGATGTAGGAGGAAGAGATTTGGACAATAAAATGTCATTTACAAGGACTTCATCCCGGAGATGAACTTGACGAAGAAGTGCTCTCTGATGATTCTTATCTTGAATATCCTTAAAATAAGCAAGATAATCAAGTCTTCTTTCTGCTCGGTCGCGGGAACCAGTAAGGGTAGAGACGAGCAATGCATTTTCTTTGCGAATGTTGGCATATTTAGCCTCAAAAACAGAAATAGAAGAATGAAGATTCTTCTCAGACTCTGCGAAAGATAGAATACAAAATTTCATTAAGATGAAGATTTCAGAAAGATATGACAAAGAAAAGATAATTAAGGCAGTCAAACTATTATGACTACCTTCCTTTTGTGAAATAAGGTGTTGAATCAAGGACAAACAACTATTCTCCCAACGGTCCATTGCGTCATCAAATTTATCTCCAACTAAACCTCTAAGTCGAGATTGAATATTTTTCTCTTTAGAAATAAGAAAGGCATTTTTCTTCGCAAGAGAAGAATAAGATTCTTCTAATTTGGAATATTGTTCTTTAAGATGATTCGCCTTTACACTTAAAGCTATTCTACCTTGAATGAGTGTATCTCTTTCAGCGATAGATGACTTTGTTACTTCTTTAAGTTCATTTCTCAAAGAGCGAAGAGATTGCTCTTGGTCATCACATACTTGTTGAAGAATACTAAGTTGTTGCGAAGATATCGCCATCTTGTTTAAATAAGTTCGCTTCTCCTGAGATAAGGTTTTATTCTCATCTGATAAAGTTTCCATCCCTAAATTAGCTTTAGTTAAAGAATTATAAAGGCGAGATACTTCATTACTTAATAAATCTTGTCTTTGAACTAATTGGGTATTTTCATTGGTAAGATTATTTATATGATCAAGAGAATATGAATAGAGGTTATCTAATTGGTTATATTGATCCATCAAGATTTCTTTATCAACACGGGCTTCTTCAACAGCAGATTCAAATTGATATATGTCTATTATTCGTTTCTGGTTTAAAGCTTAACATGCGAAAGAGGGATTTCAAGGATAATTAAATATGGGAAGGATAAAACCATCAAAAAGGCAAATTAAAGACACGGATAAGAAAATCGTACCTCTCAATTCATCATTCTTCTTGCAAAGATTGTCACGATCCAACAAAACATTCTGAAGCTTCTGATTTTCGAGACGAAGAGCATTGCATTCTTTTTCCAAAGTTGTCTGCGAAGCAGCTCTGTCAGAACCCAAATGCTTGCTCAGAATTTCGCAAACATTAGACTTGATAGGATCAATAGAAGACTTCTTGACATCATCCAGAACTTCAGATAAAACTTTGAAGGAAATATCTATCCCTTCCACAGTTTCTTTCTAAATAGGAAGAGACTTAGGTAGAGAACTGCTAGAGATAAAAGGTTGAGAAACATTCTCAATGGGAAGAGAAGAGGTTTCATTCACAGAAGGATCAACAAGGGGGGTTTCAATCATTGAAAGGTCAGCTGAAGAAATGAAGTCTGAAACAGCTTTTTCGCGAATTGGAGATAAAGGTTTATCTTGCGAAGATGTCGCAGGAGATTTAGAAGAGATGAGTAAGTGGAAGGGAACAGAAGTTGGAACAGTTTTAAGGTGGAGAGATTTCTTGAAAGGGTTATTAACATCTTTATCACCCTGCGAATTACAATCCAGATAAGAAACATGGGCAACAATATTGTTATTAGAAAAGGATAGTGTTTCTTACTACCTTCTCATTCGCAGACTTTCTTTTATGCGCAACAACCTTATGCTGCGATTTGGGAATGTTAGGGTTCTGAAATGTAAATCTAGTGTTGGAGGCGCTTTTGCTGAAATAACAAGAGTATGGGAATCACATAAACAACATCAAATAAGGCAATAAACAAGATCAATTTCAGCAAAACTCATAAAGAAGAAAAAAGAAAACTAACCTTGATGAATCCTAATAGCAGGGAGATTTTTTTGAAGAAAATTACGAACTATGAAGATCTGCAGAAGAAATAGTATGAAGATGAAGAAGAACTTAAAAAGATTGAAGAAGAAAGAAGAAAAGTTGCAATAGCGGAATTTGCAGAAGAACGATGAAGTTGCAGAGAAAATAAAAAGAAAGAAAAAGAGAGTGGGAAGGAATATATATAGAGGGAATTTTTCCTCGAGAAAATAAACACGATTAATATGGAAAGATATAAGCGGTTAAAAAGCAACGGTTACAAAAGACGTGTCGAGAAATAGATGGAAGAAAGAATATGTGTGATAAATGCAGAATATGAAGAGGAGAACAGCTGCGGCATTTCTCACATCATCCTCTACTTCGCAGAAAAGATATGAGAAGAGGCAAGATGTAGGATCAGAATCTCGCAACAACAATATTTCAGCGAAATATCAACAACATAATACAACAACGTCGCAGAACAATTTCAGGAAGAATATAATAAATGACGTTAGCTAAGATCATGAGAAAGATGTGATAGTCCTGCGAAAATAAGATAGCTTACGAAATTAATATTTGTAAGGTTGCGAGAATGTCGCAGATCATACCCGAAAATAAAGGACAGATTAGCTGTCATCCACTATGTATTTCCCTATAAATAGTCGTTTAAGTTGTAAAGAAAAGGGGGAGATCTTTTTTGAGTAAGAAACAAGTAAATAGGAGAGAGAAAGTCTAGAGCAGAGATCATTCTTGATTTCTTTATCTTTTCTTGTAAGAATATTCAAAGGTTGATCAATAAAATTAAGAGTGTAAACCTAAAAATGAGTTGATTAATAATGAAATCATATGAGGGGTGTAGTGTAGGATTTCCTGCAACTATAGTTTCCTTGATCCCATGAAATTCCTTGATTTCATGGTATTTCTCTCAAATTATGAAAATTCTTTCAAATCATGGAAATAATACACAAAAATTACATAAAATTAGGGAAACGCACGGGACCGGGTCCTAGCCGGCCGACCATCCTCAAAGCCGGTCCCACATGCCCTTATTTTATTTGTTTCCTTGATCCCATGGAAACTCCTTCACTTCAAGGAAACTCCTTAATTTCAACAAACTTCTTGATTTCATGATATTTTCATAAAATTATGAAAAGTAATATAAAATTAGGAAAGGCACCATGGGACCGTGGTCACTAACCGGTCGGACATGCCTTAGCCTCAGCGGTCCCACGCTTCATCATTCCTTCATTTTATAATTATTTTCCTTCATCTCATGACGTTTCCTCAGTTTTAGCAAAACCCTGATTTTGTCATATTTTCTCAAATGGTTGCTCAAACGCACGCCAGAAAATACCAAAATTCTCAGGACTGAGATACGGACGTTTTGACGACGTGAGAACGTTACCTTGACCTACCAAGGTTGTCTCTTTGGCTCGCACGGAGTCGGTCCCACATATTTTCATGAATTGACCTAATTTGCGCAATTACACGTATTAGGTCCAAAACTCTTCCAAATAATTTTGGATTTTTCATAGAGAGATCGTCATTCGATCACGTGACCATCCAGGGCCGGTTTCATGACCCCTTGGTCGGTCCCTCATCTCTTCATAATTAATTAGGTTTTATCACCTAAGGCTCAGACGAGCATTTTTCTAATAAATGATTAAACCAGCATTTAATCATTCTTTCATCAACAAATCACCAACTCTTCAAGAGACCTTGGTATTTGCTCACTCGAGCATATGGGGGCTACATGGCCTATACATGATCCCATGTAGCCGGTCCCTCCTTCATTCCATGGTTAAATTTCAAATAAACCATCAATTGGTCATCAATTGATCGAATTAGGGTTTCTGAGTCCAAGGATCGTAATTTCAGATTCAAACACCAATAACTTTACGACGATCTCATGATCAGTATTTTTATTAAATTATGCTCGGTTCAATTACCATTAAATTAATATTTTATCTCGATCACGCTACCAATAATTCATCAAATGAGCAACATTTGCTCAGATGAGCAATATTTTCTCAAACAAAGGAATATTGGTTCAACTATCAATATTCAACAATTCATCGAATGAGCAATACTTGCTCACCTTAACTATCAACGTTTACTTAAGAATCATATATCTGTCTCAACAGGCACGTTCAATTCATGAGTCTCAGGACATTTTGCAAGATCATGTTCAACTCAGCAAATACATGTACTCATCGTCCCATAAAGTCATGAAGTCAACAACTGACTAATTAACCACGAGACTTCAATCATGTCACATGGGGGGATATTAACTAGGGTTTTGGTCTGGCGGTCTACGGCACGTGTGTTCATACACACGATGGAATGTGAGCAAGTCGTGCAATCAGTTGAAGGAGTTAACAAAGTAGTGGATGAAAAATCGACCAAGTCTCCGCACGATGAGCAACTGGTTTCAAACACGATTTCCATTTCCCCACTTTTTGATTCCATCAACTGTCACACTTCATGGGATCATGGTGTCTACAATTCCAGCAATATAAATAAGTCTCTGAATCATGATTGAATATACAAGAATCTCATGTCAAACAGACAACACGAGATTAACAACTCAACATCTGAGTAATCACTCTCAACAGAGATTCAATCATTCAGAACTTATCTTATTCAGAATACATAACACACCTACAATCTTTGATTACCATTGATTCCACATATTTCTCAGCTTCCCTCCTACAGATCGACCCATCCTCTCTTGTGACCGAATTTACTCTGGAACGTCCATTGTCTTGGTTTAGGCCGGAGTACTACAGATTGATCTCTCGAATTCAAAGCACTCCCTTCTTGCAGTGCATCTGTGTGAGGTTGAACATTTCGTTCGGTTCAAGGAGTCTCCTCGGTACGGTCGTCTCCTTAATTCCGTAAAAACCACCAAATCATTTTGCCCCTTCTACAACCCTGTGGTTCTTTCCACCTTGACTAGAGCATGATTTACTGAAGCAGCTTGGAGTCTTTTTCTGTTGCCAGACCTCTCCTCCTTAGAACTTTTGGGAAAGTATAGATTGAGAGTACATATAGGCAATAGAAGCAACTGTAGCCATGAGATTATATCCTTGGGATTCGCTAACACTCTATCTAGAGATAAATTTAGGGTTCTAAAGAAATTAAGCCTGCATTGTGGAGGAATGCTAGAAATTTTTGTCACCTGTTTCTGGAAAACCAGATTGAGCATCTCCACTGATAATCCCAAAGTAGAGTCTTCCTGTGATGGACTGACTGAGCAATCATCTCCATGTGTTACATTGGTTTGTACAAGAGATGCGGTAATTGGTTGTTTGGGTTTGTCAACACCATATAATAGAAAATCTGCACTCCTACCATTAAAAGGACCACAAATAGCACCCCCATCATGGTCTTTGCATGGACGCTTCCATGAGTAAACCTGCATACAAGGAACACAAATATTATTATTATTATCATTATTGTTATTTAATACTTTTTATTGATATTTCTATTATTATTATTTTTTATTATTTTTTATTATTATTATTATTTTAATATTATTATTACTATTTATTTATTATTATTTATTTTTTTATTAAGAAATAAATCCTAGAAAATAATTTTCAAAAACAAAAGGTGAAAAACAAGATACTCAATATATACAAAGGTTTAGGAATCCTGACCCACCACGTGTCTGTTAGATGCTTCCAAAAATATTATCGTCCCCATCTAAACTTTCAACTTTGTCAATCCTCACAGCTATAATTAACTTCACCAATTAGCTTCAAACTATAAAAATGATTCACGATCTTGTTGCTTTCCAGGGATGACGTTCGATGCTTCAAATCTTCAATTTCTCCTCGCGACTCTTCCTTTCCTCTATCTCTTTTAAGTGCTACTCAATTTTCCCAAGTGGGTGTTTAATAACCATTTCTTATTCTTTTTTTTTTAATTTTTTTTAAATGTCCTTTTTTTAATTCTTTTTTTTTTGTTATTATTTTTTTCTTTCTCTCTTTTTTTTTTTCATTTTCATTTTTCTTCTTCTAAATCTATCCGTTTGGACGTCCGTTTCCCATAGAACTTTAGGAGATGACATACAAGACTAATGATGACATATAAGTGGACTAGCATATCTCTCTCTAAATTATTTATTTGAAAAGGAATTCAACATCAGACATTGTAATAAAAGACTGAAACACTCTAATAACATGGGTCCAGTATGATGATGTTGGTGCCCCTAGCTTTTTTTTTCTTCGAAGGACTTAGCATAGTGACGACTTTGCCCTTTTTGACACTATAAAACTGAAAATAATAATTCCTTCATCAACAATAAGGGAAGACTGTAAAAAACTAGTTGGAATCCTAGCGACAAGCTGGGCTGCAATCCCTTTATGATTTTTTTTTGACTGATTGACTGACTGAAGGGGCCAAACATGGTGATGTCTCTGCCCCTATATTTTTTTTAACTAAGTAAAGGGCTTAACATAATGACGACTTTGCCCCTAGATTTTTTTTTGACGAGGGAGTAAAATAATGACGACTCTGCCTGTAGGTTTTTTTCCTGCAAAGGGCTTAAAATAATGATGACTTTGACTTTACCTATTTTCTACCTGACGCTTAGAGAGAGATATATTGGACTTCTAAAAAAATCTCCTTAAGTTTTATGAGCATTCGCCGCCCTTAGATAGATTCGAGCACTTACCTAGGTATGGTATTTCTTGGGTCGAGTAACACTTGTTGGCCCTGGATCATGCAGGCTGCCCCAATCATATGGTTGAACAATTCTTCTATTCTGTATGATTCTTGGATCTTCTCGAAATCCTGTTTGCTTCATCTTCTTGAACCCTATGTCTGAAAAATCATTCATTACCTTCTGATTAACTGCATTGTTGAACCTTATGCTGGGAAAATCATACATCGCCTTCTGATTAGTTGTTTTGTTAAACCTCATGCTGGGAAAATCATTCATTGTCTTATGATTAATTGTTTTCTTGAATCTTCTGCTGGGAAAATCATTCATTATCTTCTGATTAATTGTTTTCTTGAACCTTCTGCTCGGAATATTATATATTGTGTTCTCATTAGTTTCTTTCTTGAATCTTCTGCTGGGAAAATCATTCACTTCCTTCTGATTAATTGTTTTCTTGAACTTTATGCTGGGAATATCATTTTTTGCCTTCTGATTAGTTTCTCCATCATTTTGCAAAATTAATAACACGTCCTTGTAAGATACAATTTTCTTAGGTAGAGGATTCGCCGTATTGCCTTTATTTGGTGGAAAAATCTCATCTTCATGTATTTTGAATCCCTCTTCCTTCATATCATTGGTCTTCCACATCCATTCTGGTCTTAACTGCAATGGTTTATCTTCAGTTAAATTCACTACTTTTGTCTTCTGTTGTGGCACATTCTTGCACTGTATCCACATTTTGGTCGCATTCATCTTCTTTCTCTGAGGTGCCCTTAAAGGTTGATTTTCCTTGTTTTGATTGACCAAATTTACTTCTTTAGTTGGTTCAAGTTTTTCTTTTTGGTGGTTCCAAAGTCCCCACGGTTTTCAAGTATTCCCAAACACTTTATTTATACCAAGTATATTGTTCTCCAAAACATTTTTCCTACAAACAAAATCTTTTTGGTTTTTTCAGTTTTTTAATTTCTTTTGGATTTTTTGAGATATTTTGAAACTTGGAAATAAAAGAAGACTTATTTACAAATTCAGGTGATTCAAGACCCTTAATTGGTTGGATTAACTTAATAGAATGAGTTAGACACTTACCTGACTCAACCTCTATTGTGCTTACCACTTTTTATGCATTTTCTACTCTTACAGACTTCAACCAGATTGATGGTTGTGTAGGAGGAATGATTACATTTTTATCCCTGAGATGAGGTGGCTTGTAAATGGTTCTACTTCTTGCTACATTTTGAACCCCATAGCCACTCCTAGTTTTAAAAGTTTCCACCCACCTAGATGATAACTGATTTGTTGCATGCACTGGACCAGGAAATATATGTGAGAGGTATACTGGACTTGCGGGTGGTTGACCGGAACAAGACAAGATCTCTGAAATATGCACAGGCCTAACAGGTGCGACCCGCTTTGGTAGAAGGTCAGAGACATGCACAGGCTCTGCTGGAATTGGTTGGAATTTGGCACGTTCCTCAGTTGCTCAACTCCACAATAATCTATCATTAATTCAGACAGAAAAACATGACGATTAGTTGAGTTAAATGAATTCACAGTTTGTACCTGATCCGCGAAGAGCTCACTAATGTGAATAGGTCGACTGACAACAGATTTTTGCTTGTAGATTGAGTCGGCTAAATTTGTATGGTTTTCTTCCAAGATAAAATTGACTCTGGGTTCCCTCTGATAATAGGGTAATTAGTGCTTTGCCTCTGAAAAATTCCTCTGAGGACGTCCATATCTTCCCTGATTCCAATTCTGGCTCTGCCTCTTGTGTGGTCCTATAGGTGCTGTCGTTAGTTACTCAATTGTAGCAGTATCCACTTTATTTTTTGTCATAAATATGGTCCCTGTGTAATTAGAGTTCTCCTGATCGATTAGCCTTGTCATTCTGCCAGTGTCCAATGCATTTTCAATTTGTGAACCCGCTTTCCATAAAGAATGTAATGTTGGATGGTAAGACAATATCAATTGTTTCCAATATTAATAGTTCAAAAAATTCATTATAATATCTACCATCTCTTCTTCGGTTAATTTCTCATCGATCTCTAACGCCTTGGTCCTCCATCGTGGAAAGAATTCTGTAAATACCTCATTGGGTTCTTGTCTGACCGCCTCCAAGTGTTTCCGAGTAAACTGAATTTCAGGGACCAACATAAACCTTCTCACAAACATATCGACCATATCCTTCCAAGTCGAAACTAGACTTGGGTCTGCCTTCATCAGTCACTTTAAGGTCGTACCGGTCAAATTTCTCTGAAATAACTGTACTAACAACCCATCACTAATACCCAATGGTTTTCAAGTACCCGACATACATACAAATATGGGTTTTTGGGCACCCAGTTCCAACATATCTATCCATATCCGAAATTTGAAGTCAGGAGGTAAACGAATATCGGGATAAGGATATAACCTATGTGTATCTATTGTACCTTCACCCATTTTATGCAAGGTCCTTTCAATCTTTTTGAGCCTCTGGGACAACTGTTTTTCTCATGCCATGGTCTCTCTCATTTCATCAAAAATGTTATCTTTAACTTCTTCAAAATTATCCTCTTTAACCTTTTCATCATTATGGTTATTTTTGTCATTTTTCCTCATTTCCGACTCTTCATATTTTCCAGTAATGTCTTCGAGAGTTAGCTTGTTGGTCTCAGCTTTTATCTTGGTTTCAATTTATTGAACTTAGTATCTAACATCTTCTGGAATTGTTCGCGCAGCCAGGAAACTGCCCCAACATCGCCAGTCATTTCAAATTCCTTGGTCATTTTCTGTGCAAACTTCTCAGTTCCTGTTTTTCAAGGAAACAAAAAGAATATATGGTAACAAAGGGTGCTTATGCCTCAAATTTTGTGCAACAATGAATGCAGTTTATAACCAATGCACGTGCGTGCAGGTTCAACTAATTCTCGCGTAAGCTTGGGGTACCTTAGCAAAATATACCTCAGAAGTAGTTAGACTAGTCTTCTTTGGTACTGGGCTAACACTTGTGGTGGTTCAGCTGGTAACTCCCATAAGGCCCAAGGCACGGGTTCGGCTTACTAGCCACTTATTTTCCTAAGAATCGGACGTCTGACGATGCGACATGGAATGCAAATGTGCAAATGGGTGCGTGCCAGTGTGTGTGTACAAAAATACCGAGTAGTGTAAATCAAAACCCTAAAATCCCAATTATGTTTCAAGTTAGATTCTCAAGTCCTCATTGAAGTCGCCATTGTAGATACCGTCGAAAATCCGTTAAAATCTCCAAATATCTAAAATGGAAAAATACATAAGGAAATAATTATTAAGAGAAGTCGACACCCAACTTGGGGAGTTGGGACCCAAAATAAGCACTAGTCCAAAACAGAAAAACAGTCCGGGAATGAAAGGAGTTAGGAAGATGTGAGGCACCTAACCCGTCCAATCCGAAGATCGGCCTCTACTTTATAATTAGGATATTAGGGTTTCAATTCAAGATAATAAATAAAACAAAATAAATTAATCAATTTTGTACGATTATCACCTGCAAAATGCCAAAATATTAGATATCCCAATAAAATAATCTAAAGCAAAATAAATACATAAAATTTATTATTATTATTATTATTCTAGAATTACAAATCAAATTATTATTTGCTATTATAATGACTAGTATTTAAAACGATAAAATGCATTCAAAATTATTATTACCATCTAAAATCGATTAACTAAAACATCAATGCTATGCAATCAAAATTAACTAATCAATCATTATTATTGTTAAACCGAAGATATGAACTAACATGAACATAATGTGGGATCCAACGAAGACTTTATGTCAAAATGGTAAGACTGATCAGAACTGCTTAGCTAGGCCACATATTGGTTCGTTGCATGAGTAAAGAAGAAAAGTGGACAAGCTTGTTTATTAATTAACTCGATCATCAAATACAATAAACTTACAAACTAAGAGACGAATACCAACCTGTTTCGCTAGTAGTACTCCAGCTAATGTTACTTGTATGAAATAAGAAATCCAACAATTTTGTAGCTTCCGCCAAATCGCATCCGAATGTATGACTCTCTTTTTTTGATGCAAAACAGGGGAATTTCTTAACTTAGTGAAACTGGAACAAAGAGATTCATATCCTCCAATAAAACTTCCAATAAATTTGGAGGATAATCATACCAAGTTTGAGAGATATTGCGAACTCTAGCATGTTTAGCCAACCTATCTGCTGGCTTGTTTATTTTCCTATTTATATTATTACAGATCCAAAATGGATGATTTTCAAGCTTAGTTTTGATGTCTTGTATTAATGTGTGGTTCTCTGATAAGTGCCTAAAATATATCATTTTAGTATCACTTTTTTATGCTTTTCTTAGCTATTTTCTCTTGTATTTTCGGATATTATGTTTGTTTTGCATTTTGTAGGTATTTTGGAGTCGTGTGATAAGAAAGAAGAGAAAAAGGATCTCAATTTGCTCTTTGGGAACCTTATGCATCGGCGAACTTGGAACTGACGGATTCTAATCGTGTAAAGACACAACAAAGAATTACTGGGGCACCTAGTGATCTCTACTCAGGGCCACCACCATTTTCTTTAGTTACAACTTACTAGGAACAAAGGACTTGGTCGAATGAATTAACATCATTTCAGACCTAGTTTGTGGCCGCCAGAACGAGAGCTGCTGAACCATTTTTAAGCCGTCAGTTAGCCATGGCTCTGCTGGTGTTTAGAATGGGTTCGAAGAGATGTTTTCGACACAACAAGAAGGACAAGAGTTCATGTTCAGTAGACTGCAGTTTCGGACAGGATTTTAAGCCAAGAAAAGTCAGTGAAGAAGAACTTGTGCTGCCATTGATAACCATGATGAACAGTGAGACAAAGAGAAGATATGGGTTTGTGCTAGAATGAAGTTGACAGACTTGAACTCCCAGCGAGAAGATGGAGTTTCGCTGCCATCAAATGGAGTTGCTGTCTTTGATTTTTTTGGATGAATGATTAGAATTCTAATGATTAGCAGCTATGGGTTTGTGTTAAATTCAATTGTCGCAGGGAAGGAGCTGAAAGAATGGCCCTTCATAATCACCAGCAAGTTTAAATCCGTGCTACCAGTTTAACGCTCAGCATTGTTTGAGAAAAATCCTGAGTGATCAGTTCATGTAAATGCGTCTCGTTCACGACCAGTCTACAGCTCCAAGGATGGCTCATGGCTGTGTTTGGTTGACTATGGCTAGTTAAATGCCTGAACAAGAAACTCTTCGCTGCAGGTTCAGCCATGACCAGTCTATTACAAGGTTTTGTGCTCGAATTTAGGAAAGTCTGGGGGCGTATTTGGCAGCAATTAGCACTTGAATTACAAGGCTAGAGGTAGCTCAAAATCCAGCAGAGGAGTAGCTGCCATGGTCCAAAGGTCATGTTTGAAGAAGTTAGAGACTGGAAAGAATATGGAACATTGGGTGCAATCGAGCCAAGGCTAAATGGGTCAGGGGATAAGAGAGGCATGGCAGATTCGGTAAGAGTTTGGTGGGATTTTCATTGCCGAGAATTCAGTCCCAAGGTTGTTGTTGCCATTGGATATTGCTGATGAACTGTTGCGGTTTGATGAGTATTAGGAAGTCGAAAAGAATCAGGAAAGTTGGTCCTTGTTCAATACGAAATTGCAGGGAGGAAGGAAGCTATAAAAAAAAGAAAACCTAAAGCTACATCATCTCATACCCCCTCTTCACGACTGCACACAACCCTAGTTTCAGCGAGCTTTTGCTCGCTGAACAACCATTATTCCATTACCACCTGCATATCACCACCAGCATACATCCCATCTCACCTGCACAGCTCCAACCATCAGCACATCACCTTCAGAGTTCCATCATCACTTGCATATCACCTGCATAGCATTCCACCACTTTACCACCTGCATATACAGCACCAGCTCAGAGTTCTTGTCTGCGCCATACTACAGCACCGAGCATAATTCGTAATCACCAAGCCACCAGTCCGTATGTCCACAACAATCACCAGTCCATCCGCACCATCACCTGCTGTCTATTTGGTTTGCTTAGTTAGTTTTACATTCAAGTTTTCTGTTTTCTTCTATGCCATGAACTCCAGTAGCTAAATTCTTGTTTGGTTAGGGATATTTCAGAAGCTATGTGATTTGATTTTTATTCTCAATATCGTTTTATTGCTTGTCTTTTACCGTGTTTATGACCATGAATTGTTTGCGAGTTGTTTGAGTGGCCAATTAGACAACTTGTTTGCAATGCTAATGCTAGATTTTAGAACCTTAATCCGTAATTGTTATGGTAATACAATCACAAGTAGCAAAACATCAACGTCGCAATGGGATGTTGTGGATTTTGATGTGTATTTGACAACCCTAAGTTAACATGTCGAACTTACGAGCATGTGGTTAGGATCAATTCGACTCATAGAACATATCGGTTGGTTAAGTTACACTAGAGAGCTTATTTAAAGTGGCTTGATTGACTAGACACGAGTAGAGAACTTATTCTACGAAGTGACTTTGGAGTTTAATGAACTTGTTGAACTTATAACTTGTCTAGGATTGTTTGTAAACGTATTTTGAAGAAGATTCATGTTCACTAGCGGAGAAAAACCCCCTAATCATTCTCATCCTCATTGTTTTCATTAATATTTGTTTCGTAGTTTTTGCATTATTCATATTTTCAGAGATTAAATCGACAACTTTAGCTCAACTCTCCCTTAGGAACGAACCTGCTTATCCTTGTGCTACACTTGTTAGTGTAAGAAGAGTAAGGAATACATTTTTTGTGAGTTTGACACCTCATCATTCTCCCAAGCAGCATGATGAATACCTTCATTAACTTCCTTGATCACTAACTCTGCATCCATCTCGAATCTTGCGAATTGAACATCTAATTCTTCTGCACACTGCATTGCCTGCAGAAGTCCCATGCATTCTGCCGCTTCAGCACTCATGAGTCGATTGGAATAATTGCATCTTGCTTGGATGAAATATCCTGCATAAGAACGACAGATTAGTGCCCATCCTGAGTAAGCAGTATGATTAATAACTTTAAAAGAAGCATCACAAAAGAAAGATAAATAAGGGGATGGTGGTGGATTCCAGATAGTCATTGTGTGTTGCACGCTGTTTTGACTATTATGATGTTGTTTCAACATATGCTTTCCCTTGGATTCATTCAACAGCTGAAAGATCCGTATAACCTCAACCGGATTTGGTTTTATATCCTCAAAAACATATTTACAACGAGCTTTCCAGATCTCCCAAAGTGTGTTTTCCATAATAACTGTCCAATTCATGATCAGATTATTGAACTCATTATCAAACCAACTTTGAATCCACTCTTGAACTGAAGAGTTATTGCTAGGCATGTTTCTCCTAACTCCTGGTGTTGTAAACCATATGGCTCTGACAAAAGGATAATCCCACAACATTTGTTTTGTTGTTTCAATGTCTTGCTTGCAAAATTTACACTGCTAGTCAATCATATACTTTCACAGAAAGTGTTTTACTCTTGGTAGAGTAGGTACTTTCCAGATCTTCTTCCAGGTTTCTGCTGCTGCTACATCAATGATAGGACCTCCACTTTTCAGTTCCACCAATTTTGTATATGCTGACTTAACAGTAAAGTCATCATTCCTTGTCAAAGTCCATATAAGTTTATCTTCCCCTTTCTGCGGTATTGTCGTTTGTAGTATCTTCATAGCGTCCTGCTAGTTGAATAGTTGTTGCACCACTGTCACCTTCCATGATTTTGTATCATGATCAATGAGATCTGCAACTTTGCTGTAAATATTTGCGATTTCTGAATCCACAGCTGGAACAGGAGGTTCTTGTTTGCCTAAGATCCATATATCAGACCAGATGGAGATATTGTGTCCATTACCAACTAACCAGAAGCTAAATTTGAAAATGAACTGCATACTCCCTTGAATACTCTGCCAGGCCCAAGTTGAGTTTTTCTTCTTCTTTGCATGCAAGCCTGTAGAAGTTGGAGAATATCTTTCTTTTAAGGATTTAGCCCATAGCTTGTCTCCATTCTTTAATAATCTCCATGCTACTTTTTCCAAGAGAGCTCTATTGAAGCATTTTAAATCTCTGAACCCCATACCTCCATTCCACTTGTGCTTGTTAATAGATGGCCAACCAATAAAATAGAAACCTCCAGATTCTTCCTTTCCCCACCAAAAATTACGTTGAATACTGTCTACTTCCTTTATGGTAGCATATGGAACCTTGAAAATGCCCATGTAATGTGATGGCATGGTATTTAGAACATGTTTCACAAGTATTGATCTTCCTGACTGGTTAATGAACTTCCCCCTCTATTTGGTTAAACAATTTTTTGTGTTCACCACCAGACTTGAGAAAGAAGTAGTTTTGTTCCTGTTTAAGAAGAGTGGTATTCCCATATACTTCTCTTCAAGATTTATCTCCTTCATCTTCAAGCTCCTTAGTAAGATTCGGCGGTGCCTTGGGTGCATGTTTTTTTAGAAGAAAACAACAGATTTCTGAAAATTTATTTGTTGTCCTTACATGTTGCTGAATGACTTTATCACCTGAAGTAGATTGGTGACATTGTGTATATCAGCCTTGATAAAAACAAGACAATCATCTGCGAAAAGCAGATGGGTGACTTGAGGGGCTTTTCTCGAAATCTTGATACCCTAAATTCTACCATCCATCTCAGCTTTGGCTAATGCACGAGTGAAGACTTCCATCGTAAGTAAGAATAAGTATGGAGAGATGGGATCTCCCTGCCGTATCCCCTTGTTGGTTTGAAAGCCTTTCCTGGAGTGCCATTTAGAAGAATTTGAATGTCAGTAGTACTTACACATTCCTGTATGAAACTGCACCATTTAGAATTGAACCCTAATTGGTTCATTACTCTGTCAAGAAAATCCTACTCGACACGATCAAAAGCTTTAGACATGTCGAGTTTAAGAGCCATGTAGCCTTTCTTCGTTTTGTTTCTGTTCATGCAATGAATAAGCTCATGAGCCAATGTGATGTTATCACCAATTTGTCTTCCTGGTACGTATGCGGCTTGCATAGGGGAAATGATCTTTTCTAGTTGCAGTTTTAACCTGTTTGCCAAAATTTTCGAGATGATCTTGTATGTTGAGTTACACAAAGCTATTGGCCGATAATCACCTGGAGTTTTTGGTAGCTTGCATTTGGTTATAAGACATAAGTTAGTCTTATTTATCTTTCTAAGCAATCTTCCAGTACGGAAGAAACTTTGTATCATGTTGATGACATCATCTTTTATCGTGCTCCAGTTTGCTTGGAAGAATCCCGGTGGATATCCGCCTGGTCCTGGTGCTTTCCAAGGATGCATTTGCTTCAATGTATTGTAGATTTCATCCTCAGTAGGCATTCTTGTGAGAAACTCATTATCTTCTTCAGTGATACAGGGTGGCAAGAGATTGAGCAGATCCTCATCTGTGTATGGGTTAGCAGTAGACATTATGTAATGACCCGTCCTTCCACCGATATTGTCCCCACTTATCCACTGCGGTCATCCGGCAGTGTGGGGTTTTCAACGGGCATCCCTAGATTACTCCCCCCCGAGCACGCTTAACTGCAGAGTTTTCCGCCAACTCTGGAGCCAACTGTGCTGAAAAGGCCTCGGTATAATGTAGACATTCCTTGTGTCCTATGAGAGGAGTATCTCGCATAATCCCCAAACATACTCCCCTACCCGAGCATAAGAGACGACCCCTAGTTGTATCCCAACTAACACCGATATTGTTCCCACTTACCCACTGCGATTATCCATAAGTGTGAGATTTTTAACGGCACTACTACGGATATCCAGCAGCAGCTTCCCGAGAGGTCACCCATCTTGTGACTACTCCTGGACGAGCACGCTTAACTGAGAAGTTTTTCCCACAACTCAGTCAAGTGAACCCATCATGCCTCGGTGTTAGGAAAGGACAAACCATTACTTATATTACATTCGGTCAACCACTGCCGAATATCGGGTATTACAATACCACCACCTTAAATTGGAGCCGTCCTCGGCTCCAGAATATATTCGCAAGCCCAGATCTCCGATGTTCCCTGCCCCTCATGAGAAGCACCTGGATCAACCCCGTACAGCGTACCTTCCCACCCTCGGCAGGTGACCCGTCGTCGGCTCTGATACCATTTGTAATAATCCTCCCTCCACCGATATTGTTCCCACTTAGCCACTACGGTTATCCGGCAGTGTGGGGTTTTCAACGGGCATCGCTGCGGTCATCCAACATCAACTTCCCAGGAGGTCACCCATCCCTGGATTGCTCCCGCCCGAGCACGCTTAACTGCAGAGTTTTCTGCCAACTCTGGAGCCAATTTTGCTGAAAAGGCCTCAGTGTTAGGAAAAGACAAATCATTACTTATATTCCATTCGGCCAACCACTGCCGAATATCGGGTATTACAATACCACCACCTTAAATTGCAGGTGTCCTCGGCTCCAGAATATATTCGCAATCCCAGATCTCCGACGTTCCCTGCCCCTCATGAGAAGCACCTGGACAAACCCCGTCCAGCGTACCTTCCCACCCTCGGCAGGTGACCCGTCGTCGGCTCTGATACCATTTGTAATGACCCGTTCCTCCACCGATACTGTCTCCACTTAGCCACTGCGGTCATCCGGCAGTGTGGGGTTTTCAATGGGCATTGCTGCGGTAATCCAACAGCAACTTCCCGGGAGGTCACCCATCCCTGGATTGCTTCCGTCCGAGCATGCTTAACTGCAGAGTTTTCTGCCAACTCTGGAGCCAATTGTGCTGAAAAGGCCTCGGTGTAAGGAAAGGACAAACCATTACTTATATTCCATTCGGCCAACCACTGCCGAATATCGAGTTGAAACCACCTGTCTTCGAAGGTTCACCTGACCCCCTTGTAGTTGACAAGTGGAAGGAAGATCTTGATAAAAATTTTGTAGCTATGAGGTGTACCCCGGTGCAAAGGCAACAACGGCTGTTTTTCAGTTATCTGGGGAAGCAAGAAAGTGGTGGAAAAATGTATCGGTGGGACTAGATTTAGATACTTTGACGTACAATCAATTTTGTGAACGTTTTGATGTGAGGTACTTCCCTGCAACTGTTAGAAATAAGAAAATTAAGGAGTTTATTGAAGTAGCACAACTTAGGGGTGAGTTGGTGGATGATTACCTTGATAAGTATATTAGCTTATCCCGTTTTGCGTTGTTTATGATACCAGATGAAGAAAAATCATCTAGGAAGTTTGAGCAGGGTCTTGGAGACCATATTCGTAACAAGGTGATTAGTCATTGTTTCCCCACTTTCCAGCAAGTTGTTGAGAGTGCTAGAGCCACAGAAGCCGATTGGTTGATGCATAAGAAAACTAAAGAGGAGAGGCCCAAGGTAACAAATAATGGTAAGCAAGGAAGTTACTACCAGCATTATGAAGGTTCTGTTGATTGGAAGAGACAAAGTACCGAGAATTACCACGACAAGTAATGGTAAGCAAGGAAGTAACTACCAGCATTATGAAGATTCTGTTGATTGGAAGAGACAAAGGACTGAGAATTACCACGACAAGGACAAGAAAGTTGGAAATGTTCAACCGTTTCCTTTCCACTGTTTTAATTGTAAAGAAATATGACACAAAAAAGTTGATTGTCCTAAGCCAATTCAGTATCAGAGACATCCGAATCAAGATAATGGGGAGAATAAGAGCAATCTAGATTCCACGCTCTAGTACCCCGTCAAGAGAAAACAACGGATGCAATAATAGAAGGCATGATTCTCATCCATACAAAGTTTGTCAGATTTCTATTTCATTTTAGTGCAAACCATTTGTTAGATGTGAACATTTTTGTAGGCGTGTTGCCTTTAGAACCTAAACACTATGAGATAAATATCGTTCTTGTACAATTCAGAGATACGTTAGATTTCGAGGGCGAAATCATTCTTTTAGGGGGAAGAATGTAATACCCCTAACTTTTTTTTAGGTAAAGTACTTCCTAAGAAAAAACCTGTAGAGGTGTATTTAGAACGTAAGATAAAATATTTATTTTTGACTAAATAGGTTGCCCATAACGTCAAAATATAGGCTGGTATTATAAGATATCTAGCTAGGTTACCAATAGAATATATAAACCTAGTTTTACCGGAGAACAAGAGATGAGAAAAATCGAGAGGAGGAAGCCGCTGTCAGGGGGAAAGGCATATAGGGTTTCGATTAGCTTTCATATGTTCTTCCTATTTGGTTTGTTGTTGGGTTTCATCTTCTTCAAAAGGCAAGTTTACTCTTGATTTATCAATTTGATTATGGTTGTTTAAGCTTCTCAATTACTCTGGTTGTTCATAGACTTTCATTTGGTAAACCTTAAATCTGGGTGTTCATGAAACCCTAGTTTTGTTTATAACATAGTATTATTGTTAATTAACAATTCAGCCGTTAGTTTGTAGCCAATTTTTGATATGTCATAATTGTATATGTATGGAATGTTAGTTTAAAATTTGAGAATGATCGGACCAGGTTAACACCCTGAAACAACCCACTGAACTGACTGTGTTTCTGCAGGAATTGAATTCCGAACAGGTCTGTTTCAGACCTTGTATTTCGAAATCTAACCATTAGAATTTGATGAATTTTTTATATGTGTTGATTTATGATGTTTTCTATACCCTTTGAAAATTTCATATGGATCCGACATAGATAAGTACCGCATAAGCTCTTATATTGTTGACTGCACCTACATATTTCTACCCCAGACCAGGCCTATTGTATGCACCATTTTGCAGAATCCGACCGTTAGTTTGATCTGAATTTTTACCTATTGTATTGTACAGTTCTATGAGTTCCCAGTAAAATTTTCACAATGATCAGGTAAGAGTAACATGGATTTTAATCAGGGTCAGTTGAGTGTACAATTGCCAGTGCTTATTTTCGTTATGGCAGATTTATGGATGGGTATGTATATTGGCTGTGCAACTTTATTGGTTCAGCTTTGTCTTGCGGCCGAGATCAGAGATATATTCATAATGCAATTGAATGTGAGTCACGGTGGGCGGAGGTTTGTTTTTGTTTTTGACGAGATCAGGGCTACATGTATGTGAGTCTGGTGGGCAGTGGTGACTTGTATGTTTAGTTATCTTTCGCCGAGATCAGGGCCTCAAGTTTGATGTGTATAATTTTTGTGTCATGGTGGGAAGTAATCTTATGGTGTATGTTGTTGTCTCATATGTGTGTGTTTAAGGAAGTTTTTTTTTTTGGTAACGAAAGGGTTTGTATTACTGAACTTTACACATGATGATATTTCGTAGTTAGCAAAAGTTATCTTACGAGAGACTTGAAAGGCTTTTACTTTTAATAGTTAAACTGATGATTTAAGAGTGAACTTGCTATTTTTTACAAGGATCTGACCTTGTGTTGATTTCCACTTTCAGGTGACAAGGTCAATAAGTGATTTAGTCGTGGATTTCTCGAGTTAGGTGCTGCAGTTTGTTGAGTAAGTAGGAATTCTTCCTCGCAACATTTTTGTTAGTATTTTTTTACCTTATTTTTGCAATAAGGTGTGCACAGAGAGAAACCGATACTTTGTACCGAATTGAGATTTTAGTTTTTTTTGTATTATTTTGAGATATTATTTTCTTTCCAAATGTTTATTTGATTTAGATATGTGTCAAACTTCTTTATATCCGTCTTAATAAAGGGGACGCTTCCATCTTTCAACATTTTTGTTTCTCTGATTTTGTTGTGATAGACATTTGGGTTGCGTATTCACTTAGTGAAACACTGGATTGGCTAAAGTAGGGTCGGCCGGACTATCATTGTTAATCCAGGGTTATCACAGTTGACCCCGATATCGGGGTATTACAATGTGACAATATCGGTGGAGGGACGGGTCATTACAAATGGTATCAGAGCCGACGATGGGTCACCTGCCGAGGGTGGGAAGGTATGTTGGACGGAGTTTTTCCAGGTGCTTCTCATGAGGGGCAGGGAACTTCGGAGATCTTGGCTTGCGAATATATTCTGGATCCGAGGACGGCTAAAATTTAAGGTGGTGGTATTGTAATACCCCGATATTCGGTAGTGGTTGGACGGATCATTACACATTATATCATTGTTGTCATTTCACCATGTTCCATCCGGCTTCTTTAGTGTTTCAATTCTGTTTCTCGATCTTCTCATGTTTGCTTGAAGATGAAAGTGCTTAGTTTTTTATCTACTTCATGGAAGAAAGTGTCTCTCGACTTCTGTTTGTAGAAAATCTCTTCACGCTGATGCCACTCTTCAATTTCTTTCTCAACTTCTTGCACGGCTTTAGTATTGTCTATACCAATGAGAGTAGGTTTTTGGAGTTCATTTAATTGTTGTTGCAGATACTTGAGCTTATCATGTATGTTGTCAAATTTGCTTCTATTCCAGAGTGACAAGTCTCTTCTTGTTTCAGATAATTTTTTATCTAGAACATACCCTGCAGATCCCCTATGATTCTTGGACCAAGAAGATTGAATCTGAAGTTTACATCTTGCATCTCTCAACTAGCATTCAAAAAGCTTCCAATTCTTTGCACTACAAAAAGTGTTAGGAAACAGATCTAGCAGAATAGGGCAGTGATCAGAAAATAAGAATGGCAAATGCTTCAGACAACAATCAGGAAAATTTAGTAACCAATCAGAGTTCATTAGAGCTTTATCTAATCTGGATTTTATTTTTCCTGTACCATGTGAATTGCTAGTCCATGTAAATGGATTACCATGATAACCTAAATTACTTAAACCTTCTTCATGAATGATATTGCTAGCTCTTGAGGAGAAGGAAGGAGATCCATTATTATTAAATCTGTCTTCTTCATGTACGGTGAAATTCAAGTCACCAATGAGTATACAAGGTGCACTGATATCATAATTCATGGAAATATTTCTTATGAAATTCCATTGAACCTGTTTTTCTTGAGGATATGGGAATCCATAAACACAAGACAGCAGCCATCTAGGTTTGGAAGGGTCACTGTGAACTAAGCAATATATCATGTTTCGATCATGGTATATAATATCTTGATCAAAACCATATTTCCACATCAAGCAAATACCTCTAGATCTTCTTATGGAAGGCACATAAAAGGAATTTGGGAAGTTTAAAGGTCTTATTGATCTGAGTATTTTATCACTATTGATTTTGGTTTCTTGTAAAAATACTATGTCTGGACTAAGCATTTTATTCAAATCTAGCATGTAATTCCTAGTGTTTTTATTTGCAAAACCATTGTAGTTCCAAGCAATTACTTTCATTTTGTAAGAAAGAGACGAACAGATGGAATACCAGTAAAATAAATTATTGAAATCAATAAAGTAAAACTGAGAGGTAGATACCTGCGCTGTGTTTCCTTGATAATCATTTGTAGTTTCAGAATGCATTGCCTCTGAATTATCATAAATCATCTCTTGAGCTGCGATATTGTTCATGTTACCAGTAGATTCCATTCCTAGAGTGTTAGGAGGTTGGACATGGATATTATGAGGGTTCATTGATGGTTCTTGTTTCAGAGTTGAATTCCTCATTCTTTTGATTTGTTTATTTTCTTCTGATGGTTCATCTCCTGCTAACTCTTCCTCCATTGTTGGTGACATACTTCTTGCATCATTTCCTCCACAAACAATACTCTCATTTTGTAAAAGTTCCTCATATTCTGATGTTGTTAAGTTATCCAGGTATAGCAGCCAGTTCCATTCCATACACTTTTCGCTTTGATGGTCAATGACCCAGCATTTGTCACAGATCTTTTTTGGTTGTAGTTCCCAATGGTAGCGAATCCAGACGTCTTCCTCGCCTAAGGTTTTCCACCAGCCTCCAAGATATAAAGGTTTTTTGAGATCCATCTCTGTTCTTGCTTTTACTGTATTTCCATATCTCGGCCTACAGTTTTCCGGAGTAGTTGATATCTTCGCCCCAAGAAACCAATAGCTTCATCAACAACTTTCATATTCAAATGTTCAATCTTTAGATACTTGAATTGAGCTGTGAACACTGGATGTGTGAAATCATAATCTTTAGCAGACGTACCAGCAAAAAAAAAATTTAACGTCAAATAAAGCTTCACCGATTATCCAAGGACCATCTCTGATTACTTAGTCTTGTTCAACTTCATTATTTAACCTCACAAGCATGAGGTTGTGGCCCATGATACGGATCTCCTTATTTTTGTAATTCCTCCACAACAAGTTGATATCTTCTATGATTATTCTCATTGGTATCTTCTCTTTGTACATAAGTTTTCCTAAGATTGCATTAGACCATTCCTCCGCAGCTGCTGTGATATTTGAGGAGGATCCAACAACACTCCTTCTATCTTTTGGTATTTCCAGGGATGCATTTCTCAGTTGTCTTCACAGGAGATTGATTTTGCTGGCTCGACTATTTGAGATAGTAGCCATTGTTTTGATTTCTTGAATCTCTAGTTCCAAGATACAGAGCTTTCAATAACCGATGATAGTATTGCCTTCTTCTTTTACTGGGTCAAGATTATATATATTCTTCCAAAAGATATTCTCAACTCTATTATCGTAATGAAAATCCCCTAAAAATATTGAGAGGGGATATTTTTTGTTATCTTGGTAACATATTGAAAAATCCTCTTTTATGACGTGGGTAATGTTTCTTAAGGGAGTTAAGAGGTTCCTAGATATGTGCATAATATATATGAGTGAATTTAAATGAGGAAACTCATGCATGTTGACGTAACTGATTGACACTAAATAAGAAGAGTCTTGGTATTGACTGAGCTTTTCAGGCTGAGTTTTAGGGGGAATTGAAAATTTTGAATTTTTTTCTGGAACTTAATTTTGGTAAGGATATTTTGATGATCAAGAAGATCAATGATCTGGCTTCTGCTGTTATCTAACTGGACAAGAGGAGAAGTTATACTACTGGTTTGAATCATTATCGGAAAGAGAATGATTTGCACTACTGATTTCCACACCATTATTCTTGTTTCAGAAAAAGCCATTCTGAAAATTCCACCACTGGATACCACAAATGATTATCAAGGACTCACCTGCATACGGAAGGAAATTACCTCCTCATGAAGAGAGATTAGATATCAAAACAGAGAAAGATGAATTGAAGATGCAAAAGGAAAACCTATAACTTAGTAAAACATATGGTAAAGGAAAGTAAAGAAAAGTTATGTTGAATAGATAAGACGACTAAAATATGGGATAATTCCTTAATACCCAGTGAATCAAACTTCTATATTATGAAAACACATGATGATAAACAGATTAAATTAAGTGAGTAAAGAAGCTAAAAGATTTAAATCATGAAAAAGATAGATTTAGTTAGAAAGATGAAACCGATTTTTTTAAATGAGTTGACTCATAGTATCCCAATCCTCAGACCTTCTTTTTCCTCTTGGTGAGTTTCCACTTGCATCCGATTGTATAACTCAAATTATCTTAAACCGGTCACTAAATTAGAACTCTACCAACAATTTTCTTAACCTCTCTATTTTCTTCCCCTGAATTTTTCTCTCCCATTAAACACCAAAACTAGCTCACTGTACTAAAGCTTCAAATTAACTTAACTAGTCTTTGGCTCCCGAATATTCAACCGACCAATTAATTCTTTATAACGTATTCTATTTTTTTTTACAAATAAGCCAGCAACCGTTGCTGTTTTCCCAGAGTTTTTCCCTATACCTCTCTGAGAGAAGAAGTCATTTTTGTGAAATTTAAAATGGAAAGTGAGTCTCCGCACTTTATTGGTGAAACTTAATACTTGAATCAAGGGAAACTGACCCCTTATTTTATTCTTTTTCTTCTTGCGAAATAACTAATAGATCTCGTCCCGTTCAGGACCAATCAAAAAAAAATTTACTTCAGATTTTATAGCCTTTTCCCATCAATTATGACCGTATGATTTTTATCCAACGACTCATATTAAAAACCTAAATTCTCTAACTAAATAAATTATTATTATTTCCATCAAATTAAAATTCTAAAAATCATTTTGATCATGTTTATTATATAAAGTTCCAGTATATGCCATTCAATCTAAGATCCTAACTAATAAGGAAAGACTTGCAAATTAAGCACCTTGTGTCGAAACGGTGACGATACTTTCATTTTTGGTATATAGGAAATGGATGGGACTTTGAGTACTAGTGGGTGTAGTTGGTGGACGTTCTCATTTTGGGACATACTACAAGTCCAGCTTACGGTAACTAACAATTGGGCTTAGCAATAATCCCAGGTGGGCTCAAGTCCATATTTACTAGTATAGGCATGATGGGCTTCTATTAACTGTAAAGATATCTTGGCTTTTAGACTCAGGTTGGGCTTCCCATCTAGACCATTTCGGATACGATCTTACGGCATATTTTTGTGACCGTGCAAAATTGAGGTGTCTACAACTACCTATTACCGATTCCAAGTTTAATCAGTTTTATTTGGTTACAGATAATAGTTCTTAATAATGCTGTCTGTCTATGATGAGTTTCAACAGTACTGAGGAGGACTTGTCGTAGATTGAGAATATCAATCTTAGCATTCAAACTGTTTTGGACAAGAAGATTAGTTATATCTTCATTCTCTTTTTCTTTGTTCTCACAACCAGATTTCTTGAAGGAATCAACAAGATTAATGGTTTCATTAGAAGCCATTCCACTCAAAGCTTTTTCAGAATCTTAGCTTGAGATCTGGTTTGAGGATACATCTTTTAGTATAAGGTCTCAAACAAGGTGAGTACATATACAGGAGGATTTCAACACATACCAAACATAGGTATCAACCTTAAATAATTAGTTCTGACCAGATTCGAAAATATTTTCGTATCTTATGTGTTTCCAAATTCTAAAGATTTTTTTTTTTTTTTTTGAAAAGAATCATTCTTTCAAAATCATGTATATAAAAGTACATTAGACAAGAAAACTTATCCTGTTTACACAAGTTGTTGTAAGACAACTTTTCTACACATAAAAACCTATTAAATGATTTTCAGGTAGGCCGTGTATTATCTCTATGTTGAATAAGAGATATTAACATGATACTAAATGCCCAGATACTTGTGCTTCCTTACATCAACAGATTGGGTATTCTAAGGATGCACTTTCCAACACTTTTAAGTTTTAGGGTGAGAAGAACCTTTCTCACCAAGTACCCTTGGAACAACATCTTCCTTCTTATCTTTAGGGACATGATCTTGTGTCCTCGTATGGGTTTCGAATGTGTTTGATACATCTATTTCATCAGGAATATTGCGTGACACTATATTCTTGATTATTTTTTGAGTCCAGGATGGTATATCCTTTTTATTCGAACCCAGGTAGTCTTGATCAGACATCATATAGATTGCAGAGATCTATCTTTCAAGACTTTCGATGTGTCTTTTTAAGGTATCCATACCTTCTTGAAAATGTATTTCTAGGATTTTCCAAAGCATACCTCTTGACATGATTCTGTAAGAAGGTATTCCACAAGGATTTTATTCCTTATTTGTGAGTGTTCCAGCGATTGTGTAAGATATTCACAGCCTGAAGTTTTTTTATTCACTTCATTACACAATGCCAATTTGTGTTCCGAATAATCTACCGGACTATTTTGGAGGCTAAGTGTTTCTCGTCTGGTTTCACATATTCTTACATTTAGTTGAAAGATAAGTTCTAAGACATCTTCCAAGGTATCAATGGATTTTCTTGCTTCTGAAAAGGTTTTTACTTTGTTGAAAAACCTTTGTAATCCAGCCACTAATTCAGGATTAGAACAGGATAGTGAGTCAAAGATCTTCTTTCAATCTGGAAAAGAAACAGAAGATTTTTCACCAATAATTGGATTCGGATCCAAAACATGCTTTAAATCAGGTACTTTTTCCTTTTGTTTTAGATGCATTCTTTTCTTATCATGAACATGATTCTCAATCAAGTTTTCAGTCATAGACTTTGTTCTTGATTTCAGAAAAGAATTAAGAGACCAATTTCCATTGACCCTTTTTGAGAGATTATTCTCAACATCTTGATGTACGTCAACTGAGTCCTTTATAAGTTTAGCTTTACTTTTCTTATTTTGACTCATATCATATAGGTTGGATCGCACCAAACACGGATTGTTAGATCTTTTCGTGTTTGCCTGTTATGATACCAATTTAAAAGACAAAGGTACCCAAATACACCACAATCTTTTATTTATCAACCTATAAGTCCTCTTACTAAGTGTGATCGTCTATGGACAAAGTCGAGATAATACAAAAACTTTGGTATTCACACTTTGTATGATCGTTTATGGATACAAGATCGAGACAATATGACAAAAATATAACTTGTGTGATTGACTATGGATACAAGATTGAGACGATACAACAATCAAAGTGTGCTACTTGATAATAGGTTCGGTAATAACCAAACTCTATAGGATCACTATCAAGTATAACAGAGTTAACGTATATGTGTGCTTTACTTTATCATAATAAACAATTATAATGCGGAAATCAAAGTAAAAGACACAACAAGATTTTGTTAACGAGGAAAACTGCAAATGCAAAAAAACCCCGGGACCTAGTCCAGTTTCGAATACTCTCAGAATTAAGCCGCTATACAAAATCTAAACCAACTTCATATAGTTGAGACCAAGCAGACTACCCCTAGCAACTTAGTTCCCTCAGTATCCCTGCGCCTTCGACTTCTAGAGTCACGCACGTGAATAACAAGTCATTTGGATCGTATTCCAAACAAAAAAGAAAGAATTTGTTTGTTAACCACTCTAATCAATCTTTTCTACAAGATATAGATGAGTTGTCGACAAAGGCTCTTCCGTTTAATCTAATAAACTCCTTTGTCTGGTTAGATTAATCTATCAAATAACTACCAAAGTAGTCAAGTTTAGATTCGCACTCAATCAAAATAAATCTCAAAGAGATATATTAAGAATGTCAATTGAATAAATATGATTCTAGTTAGATCCCAGCCGATCAAAGTTTGTGCACAAAAATTCACAAGATACGAAAACCTATAAGAAATCTTCTTCGTCTTCAAATCTTCTTTAATCTTCAATAACCTGCACAACACCACTTGAATATCTTGTGATGAATCACGCACATAACGGAGTATGTTAACAATGGATTATCACGAGATGTCTTTAGATCTACAAACAGTTATAAATATCTCGTCGATACTTCGATCTAGTTTGAGTTAATCTTATATCAGAAGAGAAGATTCTCAAGAATAAACAAACTAGGTGCAATCAAAGTTTCAACAACCGTTAGTCAATAAAATCAATCGGAAACTAATAACACTGCAATTATCTAGTTTCCCACCAACGGTACTTGTAGAGCTTCTTGATACCACATAAGTCTTTAAATGAGCAGTTGTAAGAGACTTCACCTGATTAGGATACTTTCCTCTCCTAACAGATGGTTCCACCAGAAAAAACAAAAAATGAAGTTTGCATGGATCTTAGGATAGTTTGCTAGAAATTCAAACTTAGGTATTTATAGACCAAGGATGTTTGGACTCCAAGGAATTTCCAAAACCTAAAATATTCTCTGTTAGAGCATAGCTCGGTCGACCTCGCATGTGTTGCTATATCAATCATGTTTGTCAATGTTAGTGATCAAAACTGTGAGTCTTGATTTCTAGTCTATTATAGCTAAGTCTCGGACTAGGATAGAAAAGTGTAGTTGAGCTCAAGGACTTCATGGTGATTCATCATACAACGACGAAGATCTACTCAAGGAACCGTGGAACTTCATCAACAAAAAGGTATGTGGAGACTTGAACTTATCTATCACTCAAAAGTCTATCTATTCTATGTCCTACTTCTTATGAGATAAAAGTCGTATGCTATATAGACTGGATCATACACATTTGACATTTCGAGCTGAGTATTCACTACTTATCTTTTTCTCGAAATCGTGTATTGGTAAAGCGTTTCGCTTTGATCAAGTTTATCTTCACCTAGTGACGAAAGTCATGAAAAGTTTCAATTACTTTGAGAATTGCTCTGACGTGAAACAGTCTGTGAATAACGGCTATATAACGTCCTCTGAGAATGTCTCAATGATTGGAATGAGAATTTAGATTACATAACCATGTATTCCTTAATCCGAAGTTTTCGAACTTTGTTGATTGAGAGAAACCGGAGGAATTGGCTTTGCCAAGTCCGCGAACTCAGTTTGCGAACTCAGTCCGCAAACTGACGGAAGTTCTCTTGCTGAGAATTTCTGCTGGGATTTTCCAAAAACTTGTTTGCGTGTTTAGTCCGCGAACTCAGTCCGCGAACCTAGTCCACGAACTGGCGGAAGTCTCTTTGCCGAGATTTTCTGCTGAGTTTGGAAAATTTTGTCGGTTGCCTTAAGTCCGCGAACTTGTTTGTGAGCTTAAGTGGTTATGATCTAAAGATGTGCTCTTAACATGAAACTTAAATTACTAAGGAATGTTTTATGCAAACCGTGGCTATAAAGTTCATGAGCCGATTCAATCGAATCGAATCATCTTTGTTTGAATTGTGTCTTGTGTAGTTACATAAGATCTCATAGAAATTGAGAAACTCTCTAACTAGTTCATTTGAGTCAATTGAACTAGTTATGGTGAAGAAGAACTAGGTTAATATGAATTGCTCATATGGTTAACCTTTTGGTTACTATGTTGAACCAACATACATGTACACGTTTGGGCATGGTTTTCACAAACCCAGTAAACGTCTACCCAAGTGTGTGTGACAAACTAAGTTTTAGATCTAACGGTTGATAAATATCAGCTTGAATCTAAATCAGGTTTTCATCTAACTGTGAATATGGATTGCTTTGTAACTAAGGCAAAACCCTGATTTGAAGGCTATATAAAGGAGACATCTAGCATTGTGCAAAACTAATCCCCACACGTCCGTGTGATACTAGTGTGCTCGCTAGAGTCGATTCTCCTTTAACCTTTGGTCTTCTTCTCTAAAACCAGGTTAACGACTTAAATACTTCATTGGGATTTTGAAGCCAGACCGATACTACTTTTATCGTAGTTGTGTGATCTGATCTTGCATCTTCTATCGTACGAGTACAATCTATTGATTGGCTTGAGATCGTGAGAGTTCTCCGATAGGCAAGATAAAGAAATCACAAACATCTTCGTCTCACTGTTTGTGATTCCTCGACAAACCGCTTGTGTAGTCAAGAAGGCTTGTTGAGAGGTGATTGATTAATCTAGGCTGTTCTACGGGAATATAAGACCGGATTATCAATTGGTTCCTGTTCACCTTGATTTTATATCTTAAGACGGAACAAAACCTAGGGTTTTTCTGTGGGAGACAAATTTATCCTTTGATAGACTTTTGTGTGAGAGACAGATTTGTTTATTATCAAGTCTGCAATTTTGGGTTGCAACAAAACTTAGTTGTGGGTGAGATCAGCTAAGGGAATCAAGTGCGTAGTATCCTTCTAGGATCAGAGGCGTAGGAGTACAACTGTACCTTGAATTAGTGGGAGACTGATTGGGGTTCAACTATAGTCCAGTTCGAAGTTAGCTTGTAGTAGGCTAGTGTCTGTAGCGGCTTAATACAGTGTGTATTCAATCTGGACTAGGTCCTGGGGTTTTTCTGCATTTGCGATTTCCTCGTTAACAAAACTTTTGGTATTTGTGTTATTTCTTTTCCGCATTATATTTTTTATATAATTGAAATAATACAGGTTGTGCGTTAAAGATGATCAATTGGAAATCCAACCTTTGGTTGTTGATTGATATTGATTGATCCTTGGACATTGGTCTTTGGTACCGTCCAAGTTATCTCTCTTTGATAAAGACTCGCAGATTTCCATTTGATTGAGTAAAGATCAAATCGAGAGATTGAGATATAAACTCTTTGATATATCTTTTTATTGATTGAGTCTAACTGTCTAGTTGATTCTCATAAAAAGTATATTGGAGTTTTTCCATACAGATTTCTAAGCGAAATATTGGGTGGTGTTGTTAGACCCCCGCTTTTTCAATTGGTATCAGAGCAGGCAAACACGTTAAAGACCTTATAAGTCTGTGTTTGTGGCAATCTGAGTCTGTGGATAAAATCTCATACGCATACCAAAAATGCCTCCTAAAGCTGTTAACTTTGTCAAGTATCTCGGAAATACCTCAAAGGGTCACTCCTTAGATGATTCTTCCGAATCCCGAGGTAAGAAGATTATTCCATCCTGTGTTGGTCATTCTTCCTCCAATGAGACATTGGACATAATGGCAAAGGCTGAAAAGAAGCTCACCAGAATTTCAAAAAATTATACAGAGTTTGTTGATCTAAAGGATCATGTACAGCTCATTGATGAATTTGAAAAGTTTATTGATCGTGAACATGTACTCTATAACATTATAGGGTCATTCTCTAAGGAAATTGAGAAACTTCTTCAAGAAAACAATACACAGCGCGAAAAGATTTGTGATCTTGAAAAGCTGGTTAAAGAAAGCTCAATTAGAGAAAAATATTTGATCAAAACGCATTCATCTGATCTTGACAGACTTCGTGTTGAGAAAAAGAAACTTGAAGCATCACTTGTCATAGCCCATGGACAGTGCAATTCCTTGGAAAAGGAAAACTCTGTTTTAAAGATAAATTCTTCTGCACAAACTAATTCTCATGAGTTACTGTACAGAATGAAATTTTCTCCAGATGAACATTGTGTCAAGAAAAGTTTTCATAACTTAAAATCTTCTCCGGTGGCTATGAAGTTTAAACAAGTACCAGTTATTGCTTCTCCTCCATGAATCTGTACCTTCTGTGGAAAAGTAAATCACTATGCTATCCATTGTTTTTCCAGAAAGAAACGTGTTTCTGAACTTCACAAATTGCTTCTTTCTACTGTCAATGGAGTAAATAGTCGGACGACTTCTATAGTGAAGGTCCCTTTCACAGGAAACCAAGCATCTTATAAAAATAATCTCTCTCCTTGAAATCATTACAGGACATTTGTAAACTCTCGGGCTACCAATGAAAGCATGTCATGTGCTTATAAGAACAAATCTGGTAAATCTAAGTCTAGTGTGTGGAGACCAATTTCGGAAAATCCCCTAGAACCTATTTCTAGAGGTCCTAGACTTTGTTATTAGAAAGGTTTATCACCAGTGATTCCTAGAAGGACTGCGAGACGCACCCTTTTTCCTAGAAGCTGCAGTGAAAGGACAATAAATGCTAAGATAAGATATCCTGGAGGAAATTACAGCTACTCTCTCAGAACCTATGGTGAGACTATGTCTCCCTCTGCTACCTAACAACAGAATGTTATATTCTTGTGTCTAACTTGAGAGATACAAGGATAAGGATTTGAGATATGCTCAAGTATTGTACTATTTTTCTATAGCTTGTATATCTTTTGATGTAATGCTCTTCTCTAGTTTCTTTTTCTTTTATCACTATGAACTCTTGGATTGGAGAATCTGTCAAGGATCTGATTCGTGTTCAGAATGAAGTTAAGAACGAACAGGCTAACCTTCAATTGCAGATAATGCAGCTTATTGATGGACATGCGAAAATCCTTGGTACTCAAAATATCTTGATCAGAAATCAGAAGAAAGTTATCCTTGATTGTGCAAAGGCTCGTCATTATGCTCGCACTGTTGATTGGAAAATTAATGTTCTGACTTATGAACATGGTGTGTCTACACTCAACAGGATCAAGGATATCAGTGACTCATACTTTGATAGACCATTTCAGAGGTATGAAATTATCAAGGAAACCTGAGGATATTTTCAGATACCTAGTATGTATTCTTTTGAGTTGGAATAATAACTAATGCTTTGAATAGCGAAGATTGTGACTACACATAACTATTTTTGTTTTCATCTTCTTATGTTTATTTTTTTAGGTTTATTGGTTTTTAAATTCTAAAAATATTTGGTGGATGATATTATTGCAGTATTAATCTGTTTTGAAGTATTGAAATATTTTTATGGGATATGTATTGTTTGCGTCCGTGAAATTGAAGGTCCCATATTGTGTCAAAAGTAAAGTCGTTCATAAATTGATATTCGTATTGATGAAAAGACGAATGGACTTTTGACAATTACAAAAGTTATGCCTATGCAGTCATTTATTTGATGTAAAATAGGATGAAATCTTTTGTTTGACAAGGATAAAGTCTATTATGTCGTTACACAAATAGTGATGGAAAATAGAATAGATCCTTGTATGTTATCCACGGTATTGATCTTCATTGATCCATTTTGTTATGTTTTACCGTGAAGGCTCCATTGTGTATCTTATGTTGAGCACCTTACAACTATGTTGATTAATATTGGCCTTGTTGGTTGTTCTATGAGATGCTATATGTTGAGCATTCTTGAACTAAATTAATCATCTTGATTGGTTATTAAGTTATTTGCTCCGAAAGTCTTCTTTTGTCGAGCAAAATATTTTGACAATTAAATTGATTGCTTCAGTGATTAGTTTGGTTGTGTATTCCAATTAGATTAATTATAGGTTCTCTTGTAATTAATCTAGTTGAGTTTTTTCAATATTCCACAAGTTCTTGTGTTGAGTATATGGAAGGCTATACTAATCATGTTCTATTGGTTGATGTAGTCGCATATTCCGTAAGTTTTTCCTTATGTTGAGTATTTGAACGATTAAGGTAGTCATCTTCGTATGTGTAGATGGGGAAAAACGATTTGCTGGTTTTTAAGGAATTGAGGAGACGACCGTACGGAGGAGACTCCTCGAACCGAGCGAAATGTTAAACCTCACACAGATGCACCGCTGTAAAGGGGGTGCTTTAGATTTGAGAGATCAATCTGTAGTAATCCGTCCTAAATCAAGACAATGACCATTCCAGAGTAAATTCGGTCACAAGAGAGGATGGGTTGATCTGTAGGAGGGAAGCTGAGAAATGTGTGAAATCAATGGTAAGCAAAGATTGTGGGTGTGTGAATTCCGAATACGATAAGCTCTGAGTGATTGAAATTGCTCAATTAAGAGTAGTTGCTCAACTGATGAGTTGATGATCTCATGTTTGTCGATGAGACATGAGATTGATGATATTGATGATGATGATTCAATCATGATCCAAAGACTTATTTATATTACTGGAATTGTAGACACCATGATTCCATGAAGTGTGACAGTTGATGGAATCAAGGAGTGGGGAATTGGAGATCGTGTTTGAAACCAGTTGCTCAACGTATGGAGACTTGGTCGATTTTCCACCCACTACCTCGTGAATTCCTTCAACTGATTGCACGACTTGCTCACATTCCATCGTGTGTTTGAACACACGTGCCGTAGACCGCCAGACCAAAACCCTAAGTGATATCCCCCCAAGTGACACGATTGACGTCTCGTGGTTTGTTAGTCAATTGATGACTTCGTGGTTTGATGGGACGATGATTCCATGTAGTCGTTGAGTTGAACATGATGTTCTGAAACTCATGAATTGAACATGTCATGAGACAGAGGCATAGTTCTTACGATGAAGTGAGCAAGTATAGCTCATTCGATGGATCGTTGAATATCGATTGTTGAACCAATATTCCTTGGTTGGAGCAAATATTCCTCATCTGAGCAAATGCTGCTCATGTGATGAATTGTTGAATATCTGATCGTCTGAGTATGTGTTGCTCATCTGATGGATTATTGGAAGCGTACCAAAAATATTAATTAAAGTACTTATTGTTGAACCGAGCATAATTAATAAGATTAATGACCATGAGGTCGTCGTAAAATCATTAAGGTTGGAATCTGGAATGATGATCCTTGGATTCAGAAACCCTAATTTGATCAATTGATGATCAATTCATGGTTCGTCAGAATTTTAACCATGGGACGAAGGAGGGGGCGACTACATAAGACCATGGATCAACCATGTAGTTTCCATATTCTCACGTGAGAAAATACGAAGAACTCCTGAAGAGTTGACGATTTGTTGGTGGAAGAATGATTAAATGCTGGCTTAATCATTTATTTAAAAATGCTCGTCTGAGCCTTAGGTGAGAAAACCTAATTAATTATGACGAGGCGAGGGACCGACCATGGAGTCATGAAACTGTCCCTGGGTTGTCCCGTGACCTCCTGACGATCATTTCATGAAAATCCAAAGTGTTTGGGAGAGTTTTGGACCTAATACGAGCAATTGTGCAAATTAGGTCAAAACTTGTGAAAATTGATGGGACCGGCTTCCGTGAGCCAAAGAGACAATCTTGGTCGGTCAAGATAGCGTTCTCGTGTCCCCAAGGCGTCCGCGTCTCAGTCCTGAGAATTTTGATATTTTCTGGTGTGCAATTGAGCATCCATTCGAGAAAATATGTCAAAATTAGGGTTTCGACGAAACTGAGGAAAACACCATGAGATGATGAAAAATAATTATAAAATAGGAATGAGGAGGCGTGGGACCGCCGTGGTCAAGGCATGGTTGGCCGGTCGTGACCACGGTTCCGTGGTGCATTTTCCTTAATTTTATAATATTTTGATGATTTTATGAAAAATTCATGAATTTTGAGAAATTTGATGAATTTAGGGAGTTTCCATGAATTGAAGGAGTTTTCATGAGTTCAAGGAAGCAAAAAATATTAAAATAAAAAAACAAGGGTGTGTGGGACCGTGAAAGGCATGGCCGGCTAGGGCCCGGTCCCACGAGTTTCCCTATTTTTTTTAATATTTTTAAGTATTTTGATGATTTGAGGGAATTTTTCCTAATTTGAGAGAAATACCATGAAATCAAGGAATTTGATGAATTCAAGGAAAACTAATAATAATAAAATAATAAAACAAAGGGGCTTGTGGGACCGGCTAGGGCATGGCCGGCCGGCCAAGGCCTGGTCCCACAAGTTTTCATAATTTATTTTATTTTATTATTATTTGATGATTTGTGCAAAAATACCATGAAATCAAGGAGTTTTTTCATGAAATTAGAGAAATAATAATAATAATAATAATAATAATAATAATAATAATAAAATAAGGAACCGTGGGTGTAGGGACGGTTGGGACCAAGGCATGGCCGGTTGGCCAATGGTCACGCCCCACACTCCTTTCCTTAATTTTATATTATTTTTTATGGATTTATGGAAGTACCATGAAACCGAGGAGTTTCCTCGAGACGAAGGAAATTTGATAAAATGAGAGAATTTTCATCAAATCATGAAAAATAATAAAAATGCATTAAAAATATAAAACTGGCGTGGGATTGACCAGGACACGGTCGGTCGGTCGTGTGTCCGTGCTCCCAGCACCCTGGTCAATATTTTCAATTAATTATTACTACCTCCGTCCCTAATTAGATGACCCAGTTAAAATTTACTAGTAAATTAGAAATGATTTATCTCTCAAACTATATAACGTATTTTCGTATTCTTTGTATCACCAGAAAGCATTTTAAAACACCTATCTAATGAATATAAATATGGCTATCAAATTTTACATATTTCTTCTAATAATACTAATCTATCACTCCACTTATTTATGGTATAGGTCATCTAATTAGGGACGGAGGGAGTATTTTCTTCTCTATTTTGCATAGGTTCATCGTTTCGTTGTATTTTTGAAATACTCGTTCGTGCGGTGACTGTTAGTGTATCGTCGTTGGATACACCTTCACCATTTGAATCGGGGCTTTCTTAGAGGTATCTCAGACGCCCGGTTGTTGATTATTTATTACTAATTGTGGAATCCAGTGGAGAATAATTCACAAAACTGAGTAATAAAATGTTTATTATTAATTCATAGGATCAGCTGAGGATTCGACTACGAATTCAGAATAATAAAGTGAGCATTACCATTCCATGGGATCGTAGATTCGACCATAGAATCAGAGTAATTAAGATTTATCTATTACCATTTATGAGACCAGTTGTGGATTCGATCATGAAATCGGAGTAATGAGATAATATAGTTATTGTTATTCTATGAGATCAAGCTGTGGATTCGATCATAAAATCAGAACAATTGTTATTGTCATTCCATGGGACCAGTCGTGGATTCGACCATGGAATATGAGCGATTGTAATTAGGAATAATTAACTTTTTGGCTCTATACTAGCAGAGCAAGCTATCTAGGAGCATTGATTATCCTGATACGAGCTTGCCGGTAAGTCATATCCTTTATATAGTCAGGGTAAACTTGTTGTTTGTTCCTGAAGACGTTATCGCTCTATACTAGCAGAGCAAGCTGTCTGGGAGCCGTCCATCTCGTGATGTTATATAGAAATAATCACTTAAAGTATTCAGTATTCATGAGATATTCCGTTGTCCAGTCGTGAGACTACATATATACATGTACTCTGAGAGAAAGTAATCTCCGTTGAAAATTCGATGAGAGACTCGTGTCTCGATACTCACGTCTGATTGCTGAATCATAGCTTCGTATAATTATGGGTTTACAGATTTAGCCTTTGTCGAAAATCCACCATCCACATTAAGTCCCCTTCTTACTGAGGAAAGATGTGTTCCTCAGTCAGCATTAAATGGTGATTTTCCGGCCATAAATAATAATACCGGTAATTGAACTTAGTTGTAAGTTGAGACGTTACCGGATTTAGAGAGCATGAGTAAACCACGAATTGATGAAGGCTTCAATGTCATGATTGGAGCGTCGTTTGATGAGCATAAATTGGCGTTGAACCGCTGGTTTGGACGACGAGTCCGTGGTCGGTTAGGATTCGCGGGTCGGGCCCAATAAGGAAATCCTTAGAAAATTAGGTTTTGGAAATAAAATTGATATAAAAGGGCCTTTTTTTTTATTTCACGCCCAGAGCTCCATCACGCCTTCATCTTCATCACGTCCGAGCATCAGGAGTTTTTTACCGGAGCTCCGATCGTCGCCGCCACTGGCCGGCCAGTTTCCGGCCGGCACCGACCATGTGATTTTTTTTTATTTTTTTTGCTGTTGTTTACATGAATTTCATAAAGTGATCATGTTGAGATCATATACATGTGTATACAATTGGTGTGAGTTTTATGAAAAACCCTAGTTTTTGCAAACGTATGTTCGTTCGATCGTTAGTTTTGTAAACTAACTATAATCCCTGATTTAGGAGATTTTTTTTTAGTATTGAACCTAGGTTCAGTGATAAAACTTAGTTTATGAGCTTTCATGTGTACCAAGGTTTTATCATAAAAGAAGTGAATTTTAATCGGAATAATCCTTCGTTTTAAAGACAAATAACGATGACACGAAGGAAAATATGTATGATGAACTTGTGTCCAGTGATAAAATTTTGCTTATGAGCTTTCATGTAAATACAAAACTTTATCATATGTATGAGATGTGAGCTTTCACAATATTTTTGAAATAAACCTTCGTTTTAAAGACAAATAACGACGATACGAAGGAAAATAATTATTATATATATATTATATATATATATATTGTGAAAATATGATGGTATATTTTATTTGCATGAATTGTTTTCATTAGATAAATCTTGAGAATTTATGTAAGCAAGTTGCATTAATTGCTGTTTTTTTCGAAAAATCAAAACGTGGGTTTTGAGGAACCTTCGAAGATAGACAATATATTTATGATGAAATATTTTATTGTTGTAAACTTCATAGGTCAGTTGTGTGAATGTTCACATTATGAAAATTGTGTCCGTGATTTTATGAAAAATCAGTTTGAAATTAATAAAGTTTCGTTCGTTTTTTGCAGTTTTCGAAGAGACGAACGATTTTGAGGTGTTAACTCTAGTATTACTATCACTATTGTTAGTGGAAGTATAAAAGGTAAGAGTTAAGAGTTACCATTTTTGCTGATGTTGGTTTGTTTACATAGTAGTAATCTTTGATCTTCCGGTTCCAGAAAATGTCGACCAACATAACAGCAATTACGATTACTGGTATTCCTCTTCTTCCTCTGGCTCTTCTGATGAGGATTCCGACGCTCCTGTAGCGAAATCGAAGGCTAGGGTTACCCAGGAAGGGGCGAAGCCTAATGTTCCTTTGGGTAAGCGAAGAGTCTCTTTTGCTGAACTCGAAAAGAAAAGAGCTGAAGACAAAAAGGAGGATGCCCGTCAACGTGAAAAAGATCGCACCCGGCGTAAGAGACAGAGGGTTGAGGAGAAGCGTCAATTCTTGGATGGGGTGCCTTCTGATTCTGATGCTGATGCTTCGAAGGAGAGATCACATGGGAACCATCCGAGCGTTACATTAAGCCTGATCGATATGAAAGAGAGCATCGGAGGACGATGAAGAAAATTGAAGCTGAAGCTGCAGCAGAAGATAATTCGGATTCAGATGATGATGTTATCTTCCGTCCACCGGACTTCACCAATGATCCTGACAGTGACTCTGAAGAAGATGATTCCGAGAAGGCAAGTGACGATGAAGCTGACAATTCGGATGAGTCCGACGAGTAGTTTTACTTCCATCTTCTTGTAGATGGTAGAGCATTCCCTTTTTAGTCTTCATAGTGGATATCTTTCTTTTGACTGTTTAAAGACTTTACTTCAATTAGACTTTTCTTCTGAATGATGAACATTTTGTTAACGTCGATTTCTTCTAATCCATGACATGGACCAATGTCCATATATCCAAATTCATCATGACTTGTCGATTTTCATGAGAAGTAACATAACACGGCTGAGAATTCATGACGTGTACAAGGCCGCGTGGCCTATCCTTTGACCCGTGATGTTCAGTCCCCAGTGTGTTATTTTCCTCCGCGTCTTGGTATCGATCTTGAAGCCTAGGGTTTCAGTGAAACTCGTAATTGAGTTGATATGACTATCGCCTATATATATATCTTCAAGACTCCAAATCTATGATCCACGCAAATATTTCTTCCATTCCTGAGTAGTTTCATCGTGCAGAGAAGTTTTGATCCTACCCTCTTGCCGTCATGTCGAGCAATAGCATTTCTTCTCAAGATGATCTTCAGTCGAAGCGTGAAATAGCAACGTCTATCTCAGTAAGTTGTGCACTTCTTCTTCTCCTTTCTTGTCTCTGTTCAATCGAGATTGTTGATCACAAGAGAATGATTTGTCGTAGGACTGTAAGAAAATGCTACTCCTCATAATGCAAGGCCTAAGCGGACTGTTAGAGCTCCTGCCCGGTATGGATCGGCTCGTGCTGAAGCTGGATCGTCTGTAAGTAAACCTATGACTCTTGAGATTATACTGAGTCCCGGGATTAACACCTTTCGTTTCATCGTAGGCGGATGTCCGTGTCGTCGTCGATGCTAGAGACGAAAGAGTGGAAAGTCCGTGACCGTGGTTGAGGTTGAGGAAAGCAGTAACCAGGCATGTGAAGATTCTGTAGGATCCGTGGGACCGGAGACGGTGTCCATGCTCGTGAATACCCAACCGCTGGACTTTTATTCGAAGCCCCATTGATTAATACCTTCCCAGACAATGAAATGGTCGGCGGATTCGTGGTTCCCAAATGTCATGCGTCTCTGTACACCAAGATCTGGAAGAAGTATGGTCACATTGCTACCACAGAAGTGTGGAAAGGTTTTCTTCCAACCCTTTTAACCACGGTAGCGGGGTTATTGCCGATCATCGAGGAAATGAATCAGATGCACTTGCGAGACGTCAAAAACCATGAACTGCACCAATGGGATGAAATGATCTCGAATTGTGAGATATTGCGATTCAATGTAAGCTGGCTCCGTCGTCGTCTTGAGATAATTAAGGTTCATAAGGCGACAGAGGCTGCTGATGCAATTTCCATGAATGCAGCTTTACTGGATGAGGAGGATACTGGCTCTGGAGTCAGCAAGGGTTGAGAAAGCAGTCGAAGACTTGAAGGCAAAGACCAAGATTTTTCAGAAGAAGCTTGACGAGGCTTCTTACAGGGATTATCCGTTGCTGGATGGTTTGCTCTGAGTGAGCATTTGTGGTTGTTGTTTTTTGAGTAAATATGAGTTTCTAGTTAGGTGAAACAGTTGATCATGGTATGAACGAATTTTTCTCATTTATGAAATGTTTAATGAACAAAAGAGCATTCGCATGCTCTTTGGAGGAACGAAATTACATTTTTGAAAATGCTTGAAATAATGAAGAGGTAGTTTGTTTCATGGATCAGGCATAATAAGCTTTGAGCCATTTTCCATTGATGATGTTTCCTTCCTTTCCTCCATTGATTGCTAAAATTTTGTAGTACCCGCTAGACACTGCTTTGATAACAACATATGGCCCTTCCCATTTAGGAGAGAACTTAGGAGCGGACATGTCTTGTTGAATGTGCTTTGCCGTCTTTAATACCAAATCTCCTACTTGAAATGTTCGAGGTCTTACCATTTTGTTGTAGGCTCTGGAGATCCTCTGTTTGTAAGCTTCCACATATTTTTCCACCCTGGTTCTCCTTGATTCCAGCATATCTAGCTCAGAGATTCTTGATCTGGAGATTTCGGCCTCATCCCATTGTACACCACTAGATGCTGCAATCCTGGCTGAGGGAACTTTGATTTCTGCTGGAAGTATGGCGTCGGCTCCATAGACAAGGGAATATGGCGAAGTACCGATCGAGCTCCTTGGTGCAGTTCTGTAAGCCCATAGAGCCAAGGGTAATTGCTCATTACATGATCGAGGGTTGTCATGGATCGTCCGATTGATAATCCTGACCAAAGTCTTGTTGGTACTTTCTGCTTGACCATTTCCTTGTGGATAGTAAGGCGTGGAGAAGATTTGTTTGATCCCATATTTATTGAGCAGCTTCTCAACATCTTGATTGGAAAAAGGAGTTCCGTTATCTGTGATGATATGATTAGGAACTCCGAATCTGCATATTATGTGCTCTTTAATGAAGGCGACAATTGTAACTCCAGTGGTGCTTCAAAGGGGAATATCTTCGACCCACTTGGTGAAGTACTCGGTCGCAGTGATGATGTATTCATGTTGTTTTGAAGATGCTGGATTGATCTTCCCAATGATATCTAGTCCCAAGATATAGAAAGGCCACGGACTATTCACAGAATTCAACGGGAGACAAGGAGTGTGGATGAGATTACCATGGGTTTGGCATTGGTGACACCTCTGAACGTGTGCGGCTGCATCATCTTCCATGGTTGGCCAATAATATTTCTAATGAATTTGAAGAAATAGTTTCCTCTTTCCTTGATGTTATCCATCATGTACTTCCTTCAGGATTGTAGGGATTTCATGTTTGACTAAGCGCCTCAGTAAATTTCCACCAAAGCTTTTGCGGTATAAGATCCCATCAAGATAGACGAATTTCTTAGCTTTCTGAATGAGTTTGACTGATTGCTTCTTTTCCAGTGGTAGTTCGTTGTCCCGGAGGTATTTGATGTAAGGCTCCCTCCAGTCCCCAGTGTGGTGGACCGTCAAAACCTCCAAGTGATGAGGAGGTGTTACCACTAACGTTTGCCCACAGACTTTCTCATGTATGCACTTGAGTTGTTCCTCCTCTTCGTCGTTCCCAAGACATCGTGATAGAGATCCATCAGGGTTTCTAGTATAGCCCTCCATGAAGCAAGAGGTAGTTCTTCAATTCCTTGGGGATGACTTGGCCTTCTGAGATAGAGCTGCTCAATTCATGAATGATGGGTGCTCGCCAATTCGTTTGCTGGAATGTCTTCGATCTGAGTGAGCCAAGTCGAAGATATTGTACGCCTCTGTACAATGATCGTTTTCTGGGCTCCTTCGAATTGCAGCTTGGAGGCGAGAGTTGCTAGGCAATCAGCATGCCTATTGTTAGTCCGTCCAGTATGGACGGTCGTTGCGTCAGCAAAATAGGTCAACAGTCGCTGAGCTTCGGTTCTGAATGGAGCAAGTGTAATTTCTTTGAGAGAATACGTTCCATTCATCTGGTTGACCAATAATTTTGAATCTCCCCTTATCTCGAGGTGTGTTGCTCCTGCTTGCTTGGCCAAGGATAATCCTAATAGGAAGGCTTCATATTCCGCTGAGTTGTTGGTGCAGTGGAAATCCAAGTTGAACGAATGTGACAAAACTTCACCAGATGGAGACACCAGCACTATGCCCGCTCCTCCAGTGTCACTACTAGGGGTGGCAGATCCATCAAAGTGTAGAAGCCATGTTTCTTACTTGATGACCAAGATGTCTGGGAATTCTCCGGGAACTTCTTCATGTAGTGTTGTTGTGTCTTTCCCTGGAAAATCCGCGAGCAAGTCTGCGACCGCTTGACCTTTGATGGCTTTAGGTGGCGTGTGGAGATGGGGAAAAACGATTTGCTAGTTTTTAAGGAATTGAGGAGACGACCGTACGGAGGAGACTCCTCAAACCGAGCGAAATATTAAACCTCACACAGATGCACCGCTGCAAAAGGGGTGCTTTAGATTCGAGAGATCAATCTATAGTACTCCAGCCTAAATCAAGAAATTGACCGTTCCAGAGTAAATTCGGTCACAAGAGAGGATGGGTTGATCTGTAGGAGGGAAGCTGAGAAATGTGTGGAATCAATGATAATCAAAGATTGTGGATGTGTGAATTCTGAGTACGATAAGCTCTGAGTGATTGAAATTGCTCAATTGAGAGTAGTTGCTCAATTGATGAGTTGATGATCTCGTGTTGTCAGTTTGACGTAAGATTGATGATACGGTTGATGATTTAATCATGATTCAGAGACTTATTTATATTGCTGAAATTGCAGACACCATGATTCCATGAAGTGTGACAGTTGATGGAATCAAGGAGTGGGGAAGTGGAGATCGTGTTTGAAACCAGTTGCTCAACGTGTGGAGACTTGGTCGATTTTCCACCCACTACCTCGTGAATTCCTTCAACTGATTGCACGACTTGCTCACATTCCATCGTGTGTTTGAACACACGTGCCGTAGACCGCCAGACCAAAACCCTAAGTGATATCCCCCCAAGTGACACGATTGACGTCTCGTGGTTTGTTAGTGAATTGATGACTTCGTGGTTTGATGGGAAGATGATTCCATGTAGTCATTGAGTTGAACATGATGTTCTGAAACTCGTGAATCGAACATGTCATGAGACAGAGATATAGTTCTTACGATGAAGTGAGCAGGTATTGCTCATTTGATGGATCGTTGAATATTGATTATTGAACCAATATTCCTTGGTTTGAACAAATATTTATCATCCGAGCAAGTGTTGCTCATGTGATGAATTTTTGAATATTTGGTCGTCTGAGCATGTGTTGCTCGGATGGATTATTGGCAGCATACCAAAAATATTAATTAGAATACTGGTCCTTGAACCGAGCATATTTATGAAATTAATGACCATGAAGTCGTCATAAAATTATTAAGGTTAGAATCTGGAATGATGATCCTTGGATTCAGAAACCCTAATCCGATCAATTGATGATCAATTCATGGTTCGTCAGAATTTAAACCATGGGATGAAGGAGGGAGCGACTACATGGGACCGTGGATCAACCATGTAGTGTCCATATGCTTACGTGAGCAAATACGAAGAACTCCTGAAGAGTTGACGATTTGTTGGTGAAAGAATGAATAAATGCTGGCTTAATCATTTATTCGAAAATACTCGTCTGAGCCTTAGGTGAGAAAACCTAATTAATTATGACGAGGCGAGGACCGACCATGGAGTCATGAAACCGTCCCTGGGTTTTCCCGTGACCGCCTGACGATCACTTCATGAAAATCCAAAGTGTTTGGGAGAGTTTTGGACCTAATACGAGCAATTGTGCAAATTAGGTCAAAACTGTGAAAATTGATGGGACTGGCTTCCGTGAGCCAAAGAGTCAATCTTGGTCGGTCAAAATAGCGTGCTCGTGTCCCCAAGGCGTCCGCGTCTCAGTCCTGAGAATTTTGATATTTTCTGGCGTGCAATTGAGCATCCATTCGAGAAAAAATATGACAAAATTAGGGTTTCGACGAAACTGAGGAAAACACCATGAGATGATGAAAAATAATTATAAAATAAGGAATGAGGAGGCGTGGGACCGCCGTGGTCAAGGCATGGTCGGCCCCACGGTCCCTGGTGCCTTTTCCTTAATTTTATAATATTTTGATGATTTTATGAAAAATTCATGAATTTTGAGGAATTTGATGAATTTTGGGAGTTTCCATGAATTGAAGGAGTTTTCATGAGTTCAAGGAAGCAAAAAAAATTAAAATAATAAAACAAGGGCGTGTGGGACTGTGGAAGGCATGGCCGGCCGGCTAGGGACCGGTCCCACGAGTTTCCCTAATTTTATAATGAATTTATGAAAAATTCATGAATTTTGAGAAATTTGATGAATTTAGGGAGTTTCCATGAACTGAAGGAGTTTTCATGAGTTCAGGGAAGCAAAAAATATTAAAATAATAAAAATAAGGGCGTGTGGGACCGTGGAGGCATGGATGGCCGGCTTGGGCCCGGTCCCACGAGTTTTCATAATTTTTTAATATTTTTTAGGTATTTTTGATGATTTGAGGGAATTTTTCCTAATTTGAGAAAAATACCATGAAATCAAGGAATTTGATGGATTCAAGGAAAACTAATGATAAAATAATAAAACAAAGGGGCGTGTGGGACCGGATAGGGCATGGGCGGCCGGCCAAGGCCCGGTCCCATAAGTTTTCATAATTTATATTATTTTATTATTATTTGATGATTTGTGCAAAAATACCATGAAATCAAGGAGTTTTTTTCATGAAATTAGAGAAATAATAATAATAATAATAATAAAATAATAAGGAACCGTGGGTGTGGGGCCGGTTGGGACCAAGGCATGGCTGGTTGGCCAATGGTCACACCCCACACTCATTTCCTTAATTTTATATTATTTTTTATGGATTTACGGAAGTACCATGAAACCGAGGAGTTTCCTCGAGACGAAGGAGATTTGATAAAATGAGAGGATTTTCATCAAATCATGGAAAATAATAAAAATGCATTAAAAATATAGAACTGTCGTGGGATTGACCACCACACGGTCAGTCGGTCGTGTGTCCGTGCTCCCAGCACCCTGGTCAATATTTTTAATTATTTATTATTTTCTTCTCTATTTTGCATAGGTTCATTGTTTTGTTGTATTTTTGAAATACTCGTTCGTGCGGTGACTGTTAGTGTATCATCGTTGAATACACCTTCACTATTCGAATCAGGGCTTACTTAGAGGTAGCTCAGACGCCCGGTTGTTGATTATTTATTACTAATTGTGGAATTCAGTGGAGAATAATTCACAAAACTGAGTAATAAGATGTTTATTATTAATTCATAGGATCAGCTGAGGATTCGACTACGAATTCAGAATAATAAAGTGAGCATTACCATTCCATGAGATCGTAGATTCGACCATAGAATCGGAGTAATTAAGGTTTATCTATTACCATTTATGCGACCAGTTGTGGATTCGATCATGAAATCGGAGTAATGAGATAATATAGTTATTGCTATTCTATGAGATCAAGCTGTGGATTCGATCATAGAATCAGAACAATTGTTATTGTCATTCCAGGGGACCAGATTCGACCATGGAATAGGAGCAATTGTTATTGCCATTCCATGGGACCAGTTGTGGATTCGACCATGGAATAGGAGCAATAATAGATTATTCAGGGAATTCAGTAGTGAATGTCACGACAGAATCAATCTTAATTAGGAAAAATTAACTTTGTGGCTCTATACTAGCAGAGCAAGCTGTCTAGGAGCATTAATTATCCCGATATGAGCTTGTCGGTAAGTTTTATCCTTTATATAGTCAGGGTAAACTCGTTGTTTTTTCCTGAAGATGTTATCACTCTATACTAGCAGAGCAAGCTGTCTAGGAGCTGTCCATCTCGTGATGCTATATATAAATAATCACTGAAAGTATTCAGTATTCATGAGATATGTCGTTGTCCAGTCATGAGACTACATATCTACATGTACTCTGAGAGAAAGTACTCTCCGTTGAGAATTCGATGAGAGACTCCTGTCTCGATACTCACGTCCGATTGCTGAATCGGAGTTTCGTATAATTATGAGTTTACGAATTTAGCCTTTGTCGAAAATCCACCATCTACATTAAGTCCCCTGCTTACTGAGGAAAGCTGTATTCCTTAGTCAGCATTAAATGGTGATTTTCCGGCCATAAATAATAATACCAGTAATTGAACTTAGTCGTAAGTTGAGACGTTACCGGATTTAGAGAGCATGAGAAAACCACGACTTGATGAAGGCTTCAATGTCATGATTGGAGCATCGTTTGATGAGCATAAATTGGTGTTGAACCTCTTGTTTGGACGACGAGTCCATGGTCGGTTAGGATTCGCGGGTCGGGCCCAATAAGGAAATCCTTAGAAAATTAGGTTTTGGAAATAAAATTGATATAAAAGGGATTAATCCTCTCTTCTTATTTTTTTTCCTCACACACGACCAGCACCTTCATCACCTTCACGCCAAGGAAGGAGAGCGGACCACCACCTGCCGCCGCCGGTCAAGGTTGTTGCCGCCGTCGGCCAATTTCCGGCCGACGCTCCCAGGTACGTTTTTTGTTTGTTTGTTTGCTGATGTTTATGTTCCTCATGAGTTGTTCGTGCTTTGATCATGATGAAGTTATATACATGTGTGTATATTAGTGTGAGTTTTATGAAAAACCCTCGTTTTTTGAAAACGTATGTTCGTTCGATCGTTAGTTTTGAAAACTAACTACAATCCCTAATTTAGGAGAGATTTTTTTCAATATGAACCTAGGTCCAGTGAGAAAACTTAGTGTATGAGCTTTCATGTATACCAAGGTTTCATCATAAAAGAAGTGAATTTTCATGAAATCGGAATAATCCTTCATTTTAAAGACAAATAATGATGACACGAAGGAAAATATGTATGATGAACTTGTGTCCAGTGATAAAATTTTTCTTATGAGCTTTCATGTAAATACAAAACTTTATCATATGTATGAGATGTGAACTTTCACAATATTTTTTGAAATAAACCTTCGTTTTAAAGACAAATAACGACGATACGAAGGAATTTTTTATATATATATATGTATCCGTGACATATATTGTGTAAAATATGATGGTATATTTTATTTGCATGAATTTGTTTTCATTAGATAAAATTCTTTGATAATTTATATATGCAAGTTGCATTAATTGCTGTTTTTTTTTCGAAAAATCAGAAACGTGGGTTTTGAGGAACCTTCGAAGATAGACAATATATTTATGATGAAATATTTTATTGTTGTAAACTTCATAGGTCAGTTGTGTGAATGTTCACATTATGGAAATTGTGTCCGTGATTTCATGAAAAATCAGTTTCGGAAATTAAATAAAGTTTCGTTCGTTTTTGCAGTTTTCGAAGAGACGAACGATTTTGGGGTGTTAACTCTAGCATTACTATCACTATTGTTAGTGGAAGTAAAAAAGGTAAGAGTTAAGAGTTTTCATTGTTGATCGTATTTCCTTGATTTATATCTGGACGGCATACTGAAGTAGAATGTAGTGTGAACATTTTCAGCTACTTATCAAAGATGTCCAATTCCCAAGCTGACTACGCCTCGAGGGAAGAGATGTGCGTTGATGATGGCATCTCCAGAGATGAGACATGCATGGATGAAACCTCCGTTGGGGGAGACGAAGACGAAATCCCTGGGATTAAGAATGTCTCGAACATAGATGATGTATTCTTTGAAAAAGATATCCCAGGAGCTGAGCAATATTTGAAATCCCCAGTGTATCGTCTTTTGATAAATCCAAGAACTGTTACTCAGAAGAAATTGGTGACTCCTAAGACAGTGATTCTATTTTGTCTTGAACGAGGGGTCTTCGCCTCATCAATCATAGAGTTTAATCTTTCTCGACGACCTTTGGAGAAATTTGCCGGCTGGGCGAGGCATATGTTGGGTTTTCCTCATGTGAGGACTATGCTCGACCAGGCGCAGGTGACGAGAGCTATTCAAGCTTCTGGAGAGTTGTTCATTTATCATGACGCAAGTGGTATTGTGGCTCTGTTTGCTCGCTGGTGCATTCCCACTCACACTTTCATATGTAGATGGGGAGAATTTACCATTACCTTGGAAGATGTGGCGGCTCTGATGCATCTCCCGATCACGGGCAATCTTCCTGGGGATCTTTCAGATGAGGAGACCGCCGTTTCTCATGTCTTGACAGCTGCAATTAAGAAAGCGAATAAGGCTGGTAGTAAAGGATGCTATGCTTCCTGATTGACACACTGGTTGCCCAAAGACGAGGTTTCTGATAAACCCATCTACGGTATGTTACCCATTGCTTCTTTCTTATGTTTATGGTTGTCCAGAGACGTTTTTGAAGACAGTGGAAACTTGTTGAAGCCTTTTGTGATTCCCTTTGCTATTAAGATGTCTCAAGGTGAGCAACTTCCGATAGGTAGTTTATTCTTAGGCTCCTTGTATTACAACCTGGACTCCTTGATTATAGACTCCAGTGTGTCGAACGGCTCTATGAAGATTGAGTGTTATGCCAACACGATGTTTCTTCAAGCTTTGATGTGGGAACATTTTAATAATTATGCACCTACTCCACGTAAGTGCAAGGACCGAATACTGATGCGCGCCATACTTTCCCTGAGAAATATAATGCTAGGATCATGCATTGGTCCACCAAGCAGCCTCGTTCTAAAATACGTTTTATTGATGTGTTAGATGAAGAATCTGAGTTCAATTTTCGCCCGTGGGTGTCAGTCCCTGATTATGTTTCTCAGCCGATGACTTTCAATACTGGAGAAGGCAAGAGTTTAACGTCTGGTGCGCATCTGAGTGATGGCGAAAGATCTTTCATGTTGAGTTGCACTCCTGGTCATTTGCTATCAGTCACGTTTGGAGAGCTTTCAGTGGAGGAGTATAATATTGATAGAGCAGCTCGACAAATGGGTATGGATCAGTGTGCTCCAACCATACGGATAAGGAAGCCATCTGTTGAGCAACTCAGGACTCATTTGGATCATACTCACGTGGAAGGGAGTAGCTACTGGTTTCCTGGTTCTGATAGATTCGCCTATGTAACCCCAAGTTATGTAGAATTCTGGGACCATCAACTTGGGCGTTTGCGTGGCTTTGTAAGATTTCCCAGAGCTCCATTCAAGGATCTTCCTTCGGCTGAGATGATTTCCAGTCAACCGAGATTGAAGTATCTTTCTGGTGATAAACGAAAGTCGTCTCCAGGATGCTCGCAGGTATGTTTCTTCATATAATCTTCACGAAATTATAAGAACTGTATTCTGATTACATTACTGGATTCCACCAAAGGACGGTCGTAATATACGACCTCGAATCGGTGTAGATTTCTCAGAGACTGAGGCGGTTATTCATGGCGGGGAAGGCAGGCATAAAGGTTATAAGCTGTTACCCAATGCCGTAAAGTCCCCAGTTGGTGCTTTGGTGAGTTCCCAATATTTCTCACCGTGACTTTCATTGCTATTAACATTAGAATCATGAAGCCAATGTTGTTAATTTTGTTGTAGAATTTTACTCCATCGAGTCTTGAAGGTCTTCAATTTTCTGCTACTGAACAAGCAGTCGCTGATTTGAGTGACGAAGAAACTGTAAGTATTTTTTCACATGTTCAAATGTGGTGCTTCATAGATGAAAATATTGATTGTAGAGGACGTGCACAGGAGGATGTCTCCATGGAGATGGAGAATTATGGAATTCAATCATCCTCTGGGAATGGGAATGAAGGTAATTCCCAAGATTCGGAGCCGGATGGAAGTGATGTTCCTCTTGACGTTGATGTGGACAACTCCAACCCCTTGGACACTTTGGAGACTCCTCAAGTAAGTATATATCCTTTATATTATTCATAGAAGTATAAATGTTCTGACTTGTGAATGAATGAATGAGAACCCATGTGAATATATGAAAACTTAGTCGAATTTCGTCGTCAGAAAATTCAGAACCCAGCTTTTTAATAGAAACGCTGTAAAATCTTCGTCCGGAGTCGGATTTTGATGATCTGCATGTGCAAATTCAAGCCCGGAAAATTTCCAAGCTTTTTCAAAGAATATTTTTAAGTTTTGAGCACGTTCAGAGCCTGAAAAAGGCAAAATAGTAAACTTCCAGGAGACTTCCAGAACTTTTTCAGATTACGCATCACTTAATATTTTGGCCACATATACTTGCTCGTTCATCGGATTGCCATGAAATTTTGACATGTCATAGAGGACATCCATACGAAGATAATGGCATATGACCAATCCTAGGATTCCTTGTAGATTGTTCCCAGTTCGTCTCCTAGTACATGGCAGAGTTCAGTTTCTTCATACGGGGACTCATCGTAAAATGTGTTTTCATGACTTTCATATTATTTTCTCGTGCCTTGAATGTAGTATGATGAACCTTGACGATGTTGCCTTGATGGTATACTGTGTTTCATAATCTCCTTTGGATTCGTGACTCTAACCTCATGTAATCTTCGTATTAGGTGCTAAATACCGAAGTTGAGGATACTGAAGCCAACGATGATAACTCTAACCATTCCGGAGTTATTGATAAAGAGGCAACCATCCCTGTATTTCAAGGCCATGAGAAGGTCGCTACTGCTGTTATGGAAACCCAGATGGTTGTTGCCTCAGTGATAGAAGAAACCGAGACAACAACGGAGAATACCGAAGGAACCTTTGCTTTAGTCGTGGGAGACACTCCAGTGACCGAGAACCGTATAATAGTGTATGAATATCCAAATTCAGGGGTCGCTTTCGATCCTCCCTTTAACACTTCACTCATGTATCATGAAATGGTCGGTGGATTCAACGTTCCCATTGGATATGCACTCTTGTATGAGACGATATGGAAGAAGTTCGGCCATATGATCGTTGACAGGAACCCTGGGCGTGCTTATGCTTTAATCATGCAAGTAGGCGTTATCTTGCGTGTCGTGAGTGATATGCATACGAGACCCAGGAATACCGTGACTCCAGATATACTCTTTGATTGGGAGTTTAACTTGGAGAATTCAGAAAGACTTGGCCTCAACGTGAAATGGCTTCGTAAGCAAATAAACGTTATCAAGGATTCATGTGAGAAGAACATACCCTTTCCAAACGATGCTGTGAAGGAGAAGGAGGAAAAGATTGCCAAGCTGACCGAGGAGTTGAACAAGGAGAGGGCGGCTTTGCAAATTTTGAAGGATGCTGATGAGCGAAAGCCTTTTCTTGCTGATCTCTTGAACTTTTGAACTTCTGAGATATGAGGTTTATACTTGGGTTTTTGATTTTTAGATGGTTTTGGATTGACTGATGGTTGAGGATTTTCTTGTAGATTTGATACAGATTTTCTTTTACGAAATATGAACTGAATTTTGATAAATTGTTGAATTCAAATATTGATTGCAAGTATTGCAAATGTTTTGGAGGAATTGAAATACAAATGAAAGAAAATCCTAAATGTTAAATCCCAACACCATGAGTGCTTCAAACGCCCAATACCTTAAATGTCCAATAATTTCAGATAAACTCCTTGAGCCAATTTTCGTGAATTACTGGTAGGGTTCTGCCATCTGTATTGGTCAATTTGTAGTATCCTTCTCCGGCCACGGATTCAGCGACCATGAATGGTCCTTCCCAATTGGAGTTCCTTGTAGAATGAAGACCGCGCTGAACTGCTTTGAGAAACAGGTCCCCTTTATGAAACTTGTTAGGCTTGGTCGATCGTGCCTTGAATATCTTCCACTGATTCGGAATTCCCTGTTTTATGGAATTCCTCGATTATGGCCCGTATGGACACTCGCGCAGAAGAGAGTATCCAGCATAGCGTTGATCATGCTTAGCCAAGTCTTCAGCAATAAACCTCTCGACGGAGTGACTGATTTGAAGAAGTTCTGAACCCAACCATTGAGTGTAATATTGATGAGGTGAAGTTACCCACTCGTAGATTTTGATGACTGCTAAATTATTCATGGGGAGAAGTCCCTGGACCATAGTAGCGTATTTGAACATTCGTAATATTGGAGCAAGAGGAGGAATAAGACTTGCCTTAGCTCGAAACCTTCTGACAAAGGTGTGTGGATTATCTCCAAGTTCCTGCGTAAGTCCCATCAGAGTTTTTACTTCTTCCATATGCTCAAACGGTGATGCGTCCTCTGCTTCTTCTTCCGACTCGGAATCCTTGTCGATGACAGGATGTGTTGAAGGCATCGTTGTCCTATTTTTAATTATTTATTATTTTCTTCTCTATTTTGCATAGGTTCATCGTTTCGTTGTATTTTTGAATACTCGTTCATGCGGTGACTGTTAGTGTATCGTCGTTGGATACACCTTCACCATTTGAATCGGGGCTTTCTTAGAGGTAGCTCAGACGCCCGGTTGTTGATTATTTATTACTAATTGTGGAATTCAGTGGAGAATAATTCACAAAACTGATTAATAAAATGTTTATTATTAATTCATAGGATCAGCTGAGGATTCGACTACGAATTCAGAATAATAAAGTGAGCATTACCATTCCATGGGATCGTAGATTCGACCATAGAATCAGAGTAATTAAGATTTATCTATTACCATTTATGAGACCGGTTGTGGATTCGATCATGAAATCGGAGTAATGAGATAATATAGTTATTGCTATTCTATGAGATCAAGCTGTGGATTCGATCATAGAATCAGAACAATTGTTATTGTCATTCCATGGGACCAGTCATGGATTCGACCATGGAATATGAGCGATTGTAATTAGGAATAATTAACTTTGTGGCTCTATACTAGCAGAGCAAGCTGTCTAGGAGCATTAATTATCCTGATACGAGCTTGCCGGTAAGTCATATCCTTTATATAGTCAGGGTAAACTTGTTGTTTGTTCCTGAAGACGTTATCGCTCTATACTAGCAGAGCAAGCTGTCTGGGAGCCGTCCATCTCGTGATGTTATATAGAAATAATCACTTAAAGTATTCAGTATTCATGAGATATGCCGTTGTCCAGTCGTGAGACTACATATCTACATGTACTCTGAGAGAAAGTACTCTCCGTTGAAAATTCGATGAGGGACCCGTGTCTCGATACTCACGTCTGATTGCCGAATCATAGCTTCGTATAATTATGGGTTTACGGATTTATCCTTTGTCGAAAATCTACCATCTACAGTATGGTTATCTTAGTCGTAGCTCCGTGAGTTTTCTTATGTTGAGCACAATCAATTAAATTGATCACTTTTGTGGTTTGATTTAGTTGCGTATTCCGATTAAACTAATCATGGGTTTACTTGTGGTTAATTTGATTGAGTTTTGGATATAGAAAATCATTTCCATGTTTTTTGGTGTCCAATTAAAAAATCCTTCTTTTCTTTCGAAATTAAGGTCGCTCTTGTTGTTCTTTCGGGGAATGACATCAAATGGGGGAAAGTTCTTTTGAACTTGTGCTTAATGGTAATATCTTGCGGGGTGTGCGGCTGTGGAATTTTATAGGGGTTATCTTGTATCTTAAAACTCCTTGATGAATGCATTTAGCTTCGGCTTTATGATTGCATCTAAATTAAGTTGGTATGTATTTTTTCTTTTAGTCTATGAAATGTCTCTTGTGAAAATTTCATTATGATCCCGTTCTTTTACCTTTGCCAATTTTATTGACAAAAAGGGGGAGAAATAATGTAGTTCACACTACAAATACATATGGTTTTCGGATCATTGTGTAAGGGGGAGTGGTTTCCATGATCGAGATGGAGTACTGACTAAGGGGGAGTGATACATATCACCATAGTATTGTTGTTAAAGTCGTGATGCAATTGGACTTTGATGTTACATAATGATACTATGACATTGTATAATAATGATCGAGAATCTCGATTTCTCTCATTGTTATAGCTACGGATCTTCAACAATGGTGGTGCTAAACTTACAACCATTGGGATCATTGGAGTACTTGGAAGGACGAAGATTTCAAGGAACGTTGAAGATTAGACTATGGAATAGGAGCCACTAAAGTTTATCTTTTTTGTATTCCATATGTATTAATAGTTTTGTCACTAAAATTGACAAAGGGGGAGATTGTTAGAGCATAGATCGGTCTACCTCGCATGCGTTGCTATATCAAGCATGTTTGTCAATGTTAGAAATCAAAACTATGAGTCTTGATTTCTAGTCTATTATAGCTAAGTCTCGGACTAGGATAGAAAAGTGTAGTTGAGCTCAAGGACTTCATGGCGATTCATCATACAATGACGAAGATCTACTCAAGGAACCGTGGAACTTCATCAACAAAAAGGTATGTGGAGACTTGAACTTATCTATCACTCAAAAGTCTATCTATTCTATCTCCTACTTCTTATGAGACAAAAAGTCCTATGCTATATAGACTGGATCATACACATTTGACTTTTCGAGTTGAATATTCATTACTTATCTTTTTCTGGAAATCGTGTGTTGGTAAAGTGTTTCGCTTTGATCAAGTTTATCTTCACCTAGTGACGAAAGTCATGAAAAGTTTCAACTACTTTGAGAATTGCTCTGACGTGAAACGGTCTGTGAATAACGGCTATATAACGTCCTCTGAGAATGTCTCAATGATTGAAATGAGAGTCTAGATTACATAACCATGTATTCCTTAATCCGAAGTTTTTAAACTTTGTTGATTGAGAGAAACCGGAGGAATTGGCTTTGCCAAGTCCGCGAACTCAGTTTGCAAACTCACTCCGCGAACTAACGGAAGTTCTCTTGCCGAGAATTTCTGCAGGGATTTTCCAAAAACTCGTTTGCGTGTTTAGTCCACGAACTCAGTCCGCGAACCTAGTCCGCGAACTGGCGAAAGTCTCTTTGCCGAGACTTTTTGCTGAGTTTGGAAAACTCTGCCGGTTGCCTTAAGTCCGCGAACTTTTTTGTGAGCTTAAGTGGTTATGATCTAAAGATGTGCTCTGAACATGAAACTTAAATTACTAAGTAATGCTTTATGCAAGCCGTGGCTATAAAGTTCATGAGCCGATTCAATCGAATCGAATCATCTTTGTTTCAATTGTGTCTTCTGTAGTTACATAAGATCTCATAGCAATTGAACAACTCTCTAACTAGTTCATTTGAGCCAATTGAACTAGTTATGGTGAAGAAGAACTAGGTTAATATGAATTGCTCATATGGTTAACCTTTTGGTTATTATGTTGAACCAACATACACGTACACTTTTGGGCATGGTTTTCACAAACCCAGTAAACGTCTGCCCAAGTGTGTGTGACAAGCTTTCGATCTAACGATTAAGAAATATTAGCTTGAATCTAAATCAGGTTTTCATCTAACGGTGAATATGGATTGCTTTGTAACTAAGGCAAAACCCTGATTTGAAGGATATATAAAGGAGACATCTAGCATTGTGCAAAACTAATCCCCACACGTTTGTGTGATACTACTGCGCTCACTAGAGTCGATTCTCCTTTAACCTTTGGTTTTCTTCTCTAAAACCAGGTTAACGACTTAAAGACTTCATTGGGATTGTGAAGCCAGACCAATACTACTTTTATCGTAGTTGTGTGATCTGATCTTGCATCTTCTATCGTACGAGTACAATCTATTGATTGGCTTGAGATCGTGAGAGTTCTCCGATAGGCAAGATAAAGAAGTCACAAACATCTTCGTCTCACTGTTTGTGATTCCTTGACAAACCGCTTGTGTAGTCAAGAAGGATTGTTGAGAGGTGATTGATTAATCTAGGATGTTCTTCGGGAATATAAGACCGGATTATCAATCGGTTCCTGTTCACCTTGATTTTATATCTTAACACGAAACAAAACCTAGGGTTTTTATGTGGGAGACAGATTTATCCTTTGATAGACTTTTCTGTGTGAGACAGATTTGTTTATTCTCAAGTCTGCGATTTTGGGTTGCAGCAACTCTTAGTTGTGGGTGAGATCAGCTAAAGGAATCAAGTGCGCAATATCCTGCTGGGATCAGAGGCGTAGGAGTACAACTGTACCTTGAATTAGTGGAAGACTGATTGGGGTTCAACTATAGTCCAGTCCGAAGTTAGCTTGTAGTAGGCTAGTGTCTGTAGCGGCTTAATACAGTGTGTATTCAATCTGGACTAGGTCCCGGGGTTTTTCTGCATTTGCGGTTTCCTCGTTAACAAAACTTCTGGTGTCTGCGTTATTTCTTTTCCGCATTATATTTTTTATATAATTGAAATAATACAGGTTGTGCGTTAAAGATCATCAATTGGAAATCCAACCTTTGGTTGTTGATTGATATTGATTGATTCTTGGACATTGGTCTTTGGTACCGTCCAAGTTATCTCTCTTTGATAAAGACTCGCAGATTTCCATTTGCTTGAGTAAAGATCAAATCGAGAGATTGAGATATAAACTCTTTGATATATCTTTTTATTGATTGAGTCTAACAATCTAGTTGATTCTCATAAAAAGTATATTGTAGTTTGTCCATACAGATTGCTAAGCAAAATATTGGGTGGTGTTGTTAGACCCCCGCTTTTTCATTCTCAATATATGAAATGAATGGAAAAATTCGGTTTTCATAATTCTAATAAATGCTTGTCCAATATTTCCAAAATATCTCAACAGAAAATCTCCAACTAGTAAATGCATATTACTAATTTTTATTTTCTAGAGATACACATTAATTGCAAGTAATTGATGTATACAAAATCAAAAGCCTTAATTAAAAGATTCTTAATTTATTTTGGCACATGATCACCTTGAGTACTAAGAAATATTTTTGAACAATAAATGATAAGATTTAATGCTCGTGTACAAAGTATGTTGACATCTTTTCACTGCAAATCCTTATTTCATATTTACATGGATTTGCCTTCTTGGAATAGGTTATACCACACTTCGAAACAAGTTTAGAATTGGTTCACCTGTATTCCAAGTCTACTATGTGATCCGTACATGGGTTCAATTGGTTCAACCAATCACTAGGATCGGTTATACCTACATATGGAAACACTTGTGATCCGTCACACCAGTTACTAAGATCGGTTACACCAGTTACAAGAATCGGTTCCATCTACACATGGTATTACTTGTGATCGGTCACACCAGTTACAAGGACCGGTTACACCAGTTACCAGGACCGGTTACCAATTACAAGGATCAATCACACAACACTCATGATCGGTCACATTAATTACTAGGATCGGTTACACCAATTATTAGGATCGGTCACACCAATTACAAGGATCGATCATACCATCACATGGTGATTACTTAGGATCGGTTACACTAATTAATAAAAACTAGTCATACAAAATCATAAGTCAGGCATTGTGATTAGTTATACCAAGATACATAACCTAAGTTAAGATCGATTCTACCATCTCACACATATTGGCCATCCAAATATTTGCAATGAATAGTCGGACCAATAAGCCTAATGATTTCCCTAGGATGAAATCTTCACCATAACCTATTCACATAATCATAACAATATACACAAGATTATGTTGATGTCATATCTACGAAGTTCAAAAGATAAGTGTTATACTTCGTAGTTTAATTCCCTAATACTATGATCATACTATTATGATCATGTCACATCACTAGATTATTATACAATATGTACAGTATATACAGCTTCAAAGTTATGTTTTCAATATAGCACGACTTGAAAGATACGTTAGGAATGAAACATCTCAAGTCAATATTACTAACCTCAAGTGGAAGGATGATGTCGTCGTTGTAGTTCGCTACTTCTTCTCATTCTTTAGGTCTTCGGAGTAATACTTGGATGTCTTAGCATTCCTAGACTTTCTAGTCTAACCTAAACGAAGTTGACTCTATTATTTAATCAAGCGACTCTAGATGAGTTTTGATACTAAAATATGAAAACCAAACTTGGCATACCAACGCTTGGTTAGTTCATCCGAGTTAAACTCTAACAGTTTGCTTGCACATCAGTACGAATATTAGGAAACAAACCACTAGTAAACATACTAAACTGCTGACTTTTTGGAATTGGGGCTGCCTTAGCCAACAATTTTTCAAACTTGATATGGAAGTCCTGAATGGTGGTGGTCCGACAACTCCCCGAAGAAATCCATGTACTGATTTGGACCAAATCTTGTATACTAGTTCTCCTTTTACTCATCCCAAGAAATATAGATCATGTCTTGTTTCAATAGCTGGTACCACAACTGTGCATCTCCTTAGAGGTGGAAACCCGCCAAAGGAACTTGATATACTAGTGGAGTTTCATGAAGTTTAAACCAGTGCTCTACCTTACAAATATATATTGAAAAGACGAGGGTACCCAAATACACTACAATCTTTTTGTTTTCAACCTATAAGTCCTCTTACCGAAAGTGATCGTCTATGAACAGAGTCAAGACAATACAACAAATCGGTATTCACACTTTGTTTGATTGTCTATGGATACAAGATCGAGACAATACGACAACCAAAGTGTGATACTTGGTAATAGGTTCGTACCTAACCAAACTCTTTAGGATCACTATCAAGTATATCCGAGTTAGCGTTTGTGGAATTTACTCTAAATTATATAAACAAATATAATTGCGAAAAACAAAGGTAAATCACACAACAAGATTTTGTTAACGAGGAAAACTGCAAGTGTAGAAAAATCCCGGAACCTAGTCCAGAATTGAATACTCTCAGAATTAACCCGCTATACAAAATCTATACCAACTTCATATAGTTGAGACCAAGCAACTACCCATAGTTCACTTAGTTTCCTCAGTATCCCTGCGCTTCTGACTTCGAAGGTCACGCGCTGGTACAATTCCTTTGGATCGTATTCCAAACATCAAAGGAACAACCAATATTTTTGGTAACAACTCTTTTGATTATTTCAAGATAAAGATATCTCAAGTCATACACAAAGGCTCTTCCGTTTAATCTAATAAACTCCTTTGCCTGGTTAGATCAATCTATCCAATAACTACAAAAGCAGTTAAGTTTAGATTCACACTCAATCAAAATAAATCTCAAAGAGATATATTGAAAATACCGATCTCACGCGACTGACCAATCGAATAAATCCGATTCTAGTTAGATCCCAGCCGATCAAGGTTTGTGCACACACAAAGATATGAGAACTAAATAAGAAATCTTCTTCGTCTTCAAATCTTCTTTAATCTTGAATAAACACCTGCACAACACCAGTTGAATCTCTTGTGATCAATCACACACAGAACGGAGTCTGTTAACAATGGATTATCACAAGATGTCTTTAGATCTACAATCAGTTCTAAAGATCTTGTCAATACTTCGATCTAGTTTGAGTGAATCTTATATCAGAAGAGAAGATTCTCAAGAATAAACAAACTAAGTGCAATCAAAGTTTCAACAACCGTCAGTCAATCAAATCAGTCGAAAACTAATAACACTGCAATTTTCTAGTTTCCCACCAACGGTACTCGTAGAGATTCTTGATCCCACGATAGTCTTTAAACGAGCGGCCGTAAGAGATTTTATATAATTAGGATACTTTCCTCTCCAAATAGACGGCTCCACCAGAAACAACAAGCATGAAGTTTGCCTGCCTCTTAGGATAGTTTGCTAGAAATGCAAACTTAGTTATTTATAGACCAAGGATGTTGGACACCAAGGAATTTCCAAAATCGAAAATATTCTCAAGATATGCAATGAATAACAAAATTCGGTTTTCCTAATTCCAATAAATTCTTGTCCAAAATTTTCAAAATCTCTCAATAGAAAATCTCCAATTAGTAAATGCACATTACTAAATATTGTAATGGTTGAAAAAAGGATGGGCCTTTTTATGATTTCCCTCCTATGGACGCGCCAATTAGTATTTCCTAACTAAGGAACTCTCTACCGAAAATGGCAGAGAGTTCCTTATAAATCTCACGCTAGTCCTTTGTTGTCCTTTACAACGAGTATATCCTTTATATAGATTTTTTTCGGCATTGTTTCCTCTTTCGGCAGAGGAAAGATAAGGCAGCGGGAAACAATGGATGCACAAGGTCATCAGCATTGTGAGCGTGAGCATTACTGGTTGTTCTTCGTTTCACCTCCATGGATAATGGATGTACAAAGGTATCGACATCGTGACTGTGAGAAGAAAGTACAAAAACGAAGAGAAGAGCCCTAATTTCATCAACTACAGTAAAAGAAAAGACGAAACCCTAACCTCTATATTCAAAATAGGTTATTGTTGTTCATCAATTTTTCATCTGGGTTTTGTTGATATAGGGTTTGTATTTCTTGAAAACCTCTTTTTTCAATCCATCCGGGTTCTGTTGATACAGGACCAGAGAAATCCGGAGATTTTGTGCAGATTTTGATTGATTTTGGCTTGTTGTGTAGTTGTCAGTACAAATTTCCACTTGTGCTTCAAGAATCTATTTGTTCACATATCTGTTTAATGTAAGTTGATGTTTGGGTGTTTTTTTGTTGATTAAATTCTTGAACGATTAGGTATTTTAGTAATGGAATTGATTCAAATTTTATTCTTTTTCATGGGTATTTTTTTGTTTTTCTGTTCGTAATCTGGATATTATCTGTATTGAAACTGAATTATGCTTATTTTTAGATCTTAGTATGATTGATGTGTTCTTTTTATACGAATTTTATTGATCTCGGCTCGAAATAACAAATGTGTATAATCGAAGTCTATATAGCAATACGACTTTTATCTCAAGATAGGATATAGAGTAGATAGACTTTTGAGTGATAGATAAGTTCAAGTCTCCACATAACTTTTAGTCGATGAAGTTCCACCAGTTCCTTGAGTAGTTCTTCGTCTTTGTATGATGAACGTCGTGGAGTCTAGAGCTTAACTACACTTTTTATCCTAGTCCGAGACTTAGCTATAAGTAGACTAGAAATCAAGACTTATAGTTTTGGAAAATAAACCCGACATACAAGCTTGAGATAGCAACGCTTGCGAGTTCGACCGAGCAGTGCTCTAACAATCTCCCCCTTTGTCATTTTACTGACAAAACTGTCAATACATATGGAATACAAAATAAATAAACTTTGCAGCTTCTCTTCCACATGCATGATCTCCTTGGTTTTTCAACTTTACTCGAAAGCTTCATCACTTCCAAGTACTCCAATGATTCCAAAGATATTCAATGCAGCATCATTGTTGTTGAAGATCTGTAGCCATAACAATGAGAAAACAAAAGCTCTCAATCATTGTTACACAGTGTCATAGTATCATTACACGACATCAAAGTTTAATTGTATCACAACTTCGACAACAATACTATGGTGATATGTATCACTCCCCCTTGGTCAATACTCCATATCACATAGAAACCACTCCCCCTTACATAATGATCCGAAAACCATATGTATTTGTAGTGTTAACTACACATTAATTCTCCCCCTTTTTGTCAATAAAATTGGCAAAGGTACGAAAACTAGTGGGATCCTAATGAACTTTCCATAGAGACATTTCATGACCAAAAGAAAGTACATATCAACGTTTTAGATGCAATCATATAGTCGAAGTTAAATGCATTCATCAAGGAGTTTATAAAGATACAAGATAACCCCTACAATATTCCACAGCCGCACTCCCCACAAAGATTTGGCAATTAAGCACACGTTCAATTAAGAACTGTCCCCCATAAAATGTCACTCCCGAAAGAACAACAAGAGCGACCTTACTTTCACAAGAAAAGAATGAGTTCTTTGGACAACAATAAATCACATAAAAATATGAATATGTATCCAAAAACTCGATTAAATTAGCCACAAGAGAACCCATGATTAATTTAATCGGAAATGCTCAAGATAAGAGAACTTACGGAGCCGCACAGTATATGCATACAATATGGATCAGGGAAGATCAATACTGCGGAATAAACAAGGATTCATTCTATCTTTCATCAATATTTGCACAACGACATACAATATACTTAATCTTTTTTAAACAAAAGTTCATCCTTTCTTCCATCAGTGTTTGCATAATGACATAAAAGGCTTAACTTTTGTTTGTCAAAATTTCATTCAATCTTTTATCAATACATGCATATCGACATACGACGGACTTAACTTTTGACCAAGTATGGGACACTCATAGTTCACGGACGCAAACACACATATCCCATAACAATTTGCAATATATAAAACCATAAAGATTAATACTGCAAAAATCATCTTCCAAACAAACTTTAGAATTTAAACAAATAAATCTAAAAAACATTGGAGATGAAAATCGCTGGGCATAGCTATGTGTAATCACAATAATGGTTATTCCAAACTCTAGTTATTCTTCCTAAAAACACAAGAATAAAATTCTCATAAGAAGATTTCCTAGACATTGAGACCTATGAAAAATTCTTTATCGTCCCCGAAATCCTTGTCATCAACAACCATGGGAACATATGGTTCGTAAAGAAAGGAGTCAATTCCAACAAACCTTCTAGGCTGAAGATGTCGAACCAGGGCCTTCTGAATTTCAAGAGTTCTCAAAACGCAAGCCTTTATTTGTTGAATCTCTTTTCTTGTCTCCTTTAACTCTTCAAGAACATCAGAAAACTTCTGAGAATTTGAAGGAACAACTCTTGGCTTCCTCACATTCCTTCTATTTCTTTTCAAAGTTGGAGGTAACAGAGATCTTTCTATTTCCTTCGTTATTGATGGCTTAACAATCATATTAACATCTTTTCCATCAGAAGACATTGAAAAAGCGGGGGTCTAACACCACCACCCAATATTTAGCTTAGCAATCTGTATGGACTAACTCCGAAATACTTTTCTAGAGAATCAACTAGACAGTCAGACTCAATCTAGATTAAAGTATCTCAAGGAGTTAACATCTCTCTCTTGATTTGATTTTTACTCAAGCTAAAAACAATAGCGAGTCTTTATCAAATACAAGGAATAACTTGGACGGTACCAAAGACCAACATCCAAGGATCAATCAATATCAATCAACAACCAAAGGTTGGATTTCCAATTGATGATCTTAACGCACAACCTGTATTATTTCAATTATATAAGAAATATAATGCGAAAAAGAAATAACACAGACACCAGAAGTTTTGTTAACGAGGAAACCGCAAATGCAATAAAACCCCGGGACCTAGTCCAGATTGAATACACACTGTATTAAGCCGCTACAGACATTAGCCTACTACAAGCTAACTTCGGACTGGACTATAGTTGAACCCCAATCAGTCTCCCACTAATTCAAGTTACAGTTGTACTCATACGCCTCTGATCCCATCAGGATACTGCGCACTTGATTCCCTTAGCTGATCTCACCCACAACTAAGAGTTGCTGAAATCGCAGACTTGATAATAAAAAAATCTGTCTCACACAGAAAAGTCTATCAAAGGATAAATCTGTCACCCACAGAAAAACCCTAGGTTTTTGTTCCATCTTAAGATATAAAATCAAGGTGGACAGGAACCAATTGATAATCCGGTCTTATATTCCCGAAGAACAACCTAGATTAATCAATCACCTATCAACAATCCTTCTTGACTACACAAGCGGTTTGTCTAGGAATCACAAACAATGAGACGAAGATGTTTGTGACTTCTCTATCTTGCTTATCGGAGAACTCTCACGATCTCAAGCCAATCAATAGATTGTACTCGTACGATAGAAGATGCAAGATCGGATCACACAACTACGATAAAAGTAGTATCGGTCTGGCTTCACAATCCCAATGAAGTCTTTAAGTCGTTAACATGGTTTTAGAGAAGAAAACCAAAGGTTAAAGGAGAATCGACTCTAGCGAGCGCACTAGTATCACACAGACGTGTGGGGATTAGTTTTGCACAATGCTGGATGTCTCCTTTATATAGCCTTCAAATCAGGGTTTTGCCTTAGTTACAAAGCAATCCATATTCACCGTTAGATGAAAAACTGATTTAGATTCAAGCTAATATTTCTCAACCGTTAGATCGAAAACTTAGCTTGTCACACACACTTGGGTAGACGTTTACTGGGTTTTTGAAAACCATGCCCAAACGTGTACGTGTATGTTGGTTCAACATAGTAACCCAAAAGGTTAACCATATGAGCAATTCATATTAACCTAGTTCTTCTTCACCATAACTAGTTCAATTGACTCAAATGAACTAGTTAGAGAGTTGTTTAATTGCTATGAGATCTTATGTAACTACACAAGACACAATTGAAACAAAGATGATTCGATTCGATTGAATCGGCTCATGAACTTTATAGCCACGGTTTGCATAAAGCATTCCTTAGTAATTTAAGTTTCATGTTCAGAGCACATCTTTAGATCATAACCAATTAAGCTCACAAGCAAGTTCGCGGACTTAAGGCAACCGGCAGAGTTTTCCAAACTCAGCAGAAAATCTCGGCAAAGAGACTTCCGCCAGTTCACGGACTAGATTCGCGGACTGAGTTCGCGGGCTAAACACGTAAACGAGTTTTTGGAAAATCCCAGCAGAAATTTTCGGCAAGAGAACTTCTGTCAGTTCGCGGACTGAGTTCGCAAACTGAGTTCACGGACTTGGCAAAACCAATTCCTCCGGTTTCTCTCAATCAACAAAGTTCGAGAACTTCGGATTAAGGAATACATGGTTATGTAATCTAAACTCTCATTCCAATCATTGAGACATTCTCAGAGGACGTTATATAGACGTTATTCACAGACCGTTTCATGTCAGATCAATTCTCAAAGTAATTGAAACTTTTCATGACTTTCGTCACTCGGTGAAGATAAACTTGATCAAAGCGAAACGCTTTACCAACACACGATTTCGAGAAAAAGATAAGTAGTGAATACTCAGCTCGAAATGTCAAATGTGTATGATCAAGTCTATATAGCATACGACTTTTTTTTCTCATAAGAAGTATGAGATAGAATAGATAGACTTTTGAGTGATAGATAAGTCCAAGTCTCAACATACCTTTTTGTTGATGAAGTTCCACGGTTCCTTGAGTATATCTTCGTCGTTCTATGATGAATCTCCATGAAGTCCTTGAGCTCAACTACACTTTTCTATCCTAGTCCGAGACGTAGCTATAATAGACTAGAAATCAAGACTCATAGTTTTGATCACTAACATTGACAAACATGCTTGATATAGAAACGCATGCGAGGTCGACTGAGCTATGCTCTAACTATCTCCCCCTTTGTCAATTTCAGTGACAAAACTATTAATACATATGGAATACAAAAAAGATAAACTTTAGTGGCTCTTATTCCATAGTCTAATCTTCAACGTTCCTTGAAATCTTCGTCCTTCCAAGTACTCCAATGATCCCAAAGGTTGTAAGTTTAGCACCACCGTTGTTGAAGATCCATAGCTATAACAATGAGAGAAATCGAGATTCTCGATCATTATAATACAATGTCATAGTATCATTATGTAACATCAAAGTCCAATTACATCATGACTTTAACAACAATACTATGGTGATATGTATCACTCCCCCTTAGTCAATACTCCATCTCGATCATGGAAACCACTCCCCCTTACACAATGATCCGAAAACCAAGGCCGCCTATGGCAGTCTCAAGTTCATCACGTCCGTCCAACTTCACCGGCGTGGTTGGACGGTGTGGATCAGCCCAAAGCCGGTCGAACAAGCGCCGTGGTGTACACCGACGGACCTTTTTCCTACCTGCATGACCAACTCTTCCTTAACCTGATCAGATTGCAATATACGTTTGTTCGAAGTTGTGTCAGTGTGAAGAATTGAGGGTCACAGGAAATTCCACTAAAGGCCCCAAATTAATCACGACCATCCAATTTCACCGGTATGATTGGATGGCTTAGATCGGACCCATAACCACCAGGCAGGTATTGGCGCGTTCACCACCGGACCAATGTGGGCCCCACATGGTCGGCCTCCCCAAAAGAGAAGCGTGGATTGCCAATTCGTCCAGCCAAAGCAGCGTGGACGTGAAACCCTAATTAGGGTTTGCGACACATCACATGTGTCGCAAATCAGTCTCAACCATCCATCTTCGCAGGCATAGATGGAGGGTGTAGATGTAGATTCAAAGTGCTCAGAGCATGTCAACACAATCATCATGGGCCCGCCTACATACATGACTAATCGGTCAAGACCAACTATGGTTGGTCGTCTCGATTCGTGCGCCCAAACTAGGCATGGCCACGCGTTTTCAACTGAAAATCGATCTCGACCACTCAATTTTGCCGGAAAAATTGAGTGGCTTAGATCACATCTTCACGGGACAGTAAGGTACGGACGTGTACACTGGCCCGCCGACTGCATGCCTGACTGATAGGCCAAGACCGACCATGGTTGGTCGTCTCGAAACGCACGCCCGAAGTAGGCATGACGTGCGGTCTTCAATTCCTTTGCGGCATGGGATTTCTGTCGCAAATCAATCTCAGCCGCTCCTCTTTGTCAGACAAATTGAGTGGATTATATCGCATCTCCATGGGACAGTGAGGTACAAACACCTACACAAGCATGCCGTCTACATGCATGCCCAATCGTCCCTGCCAAAAACGTGTCCCATGCTTGGATTCGACCAAGCTAAAGGTTGGTGTTCGAGCACCTCCTAAACCCTAATCCGACGGTCGCAGATGTGGGTCGCAAGCCATCTCGTCCGTCCAACTTCACCAGCTTGGACGGACAACCTAAGACAGGAGTTAGGCGACCAGTAAGGCATCACCACGATCACCGTCCAGCACTCTTCCACACAAAGTGATCGTAAAAGTCAAGACTTACCTGTACAACCTCCAAACGATCACTCTAAGATGGCTGGACGTGATGCTATTTTAAGATGCTTAATCCGCGACTTACTCCGTTAAGCATTAAAACAGCGATGCTTCACACATGCTGAATATATTCGATGCATTACCTGCATAAAATACACACGATACTTCATATGTATCGACTTTCTCAATAACTTAGTTATTTAATCTAGCATCACATGCTACTTTTTGTGGGTCCCACGATCCACACCTTCGAGACATCAAACATGTCACAAACTGGGGGATACTTACTGGGGTATTGGTATGGCGGTTTACAGCGTGCAGCGCACAACGTGCTATCACAAGAACGTGTCAGGAAGACATGTACGGTTAGTGATGATGGGAGAAGTGGGAAAGACTGATCATGTGACACTAACACACTCAACTCCACTACTCCATCACTCCACTTTCTCCACTTCCCACGAGAGACGTGGGTTAGGCTCAATGACTTGTATAAATAGGTTCTCCTCCCTATTTCCAAGACAACAAGAACACAAAAACCAAGTGTTGATACAACCGTATCCAAACACCAGAACTGATAGCTTACATTCTGCAAGCCAGTTCAGCTTTCTGATACAATTCATACACAGCCAACACCTCCACAATATCAGCACCTTCTTCACTTCCCTCCCTAAGATCAACCCCATCTCCTTCACTTTGTGACCTAAGAAAGTATGGAACGATCATTTCTTGGTTTAGGCCGAAGTTGTACAGATTGATTTCTCGATTCACAAGCACTCCCGTGCAGTGCATTTGTTTAGGGTTTAGATTCATTTCTCATCCACACACCCCAAATTACCAAAACCAGCAGAAATAGTTTTCACCTATAAACAATTGGCGACCACAGTGGGAGGTTAATCTCTCGGTTGTAAAGTCAATTCCTTCAAAATCTAATTCAATCCTGTCAATTTCGAAGGGGTAGATCTTAGATTCAATTCAATCATCAACTGTCTCAAGATGGTAGAACTTAGGTCAGGATCAACAATCAATTCTGATGGATCTAGTGCAGATAACACTCTCGGTGTTGACGTACCTGTCAGTGGAGCTACTGTGGTCAATACGTCTCGTGGAGTCGTCTCTTCTACCACCAACGTCGGCGGAGCAGGAGATATTCCAGTAAGTGCAACGCCTCCTATCACCAGAGCCAGAGCAGCCGCGAATCCTGGTATCGCCTCATGTGTAACGCCTCCGACGATCACCAGAGAAACAACTTCCACTCCTTCATCAGGACGAGGAGCTGGAGGAGCAAGAGGAGGACCATCTCCTATTACCATCGCAGACTTGATGGAGAGGCAGGAATCTCTTGCTAAGACTCAAACGGATATGACTGCAACTCAGAAAGAGGTACTCACTTTTCTTAAAACCTTAACTGAACGATTGCCACAAGATTCACGGCAACCCCTGGAGCCAACAAGGAATGCCTTCGATACACCCGGAGCAGGCGTTTCCACTCATACCCACATGAACGAAGAAGCTCGTGTTACTCCTGAACACCCAAGGGAGATGGACCGGCCATCCAACTTCATCACACGTGAAGACCTGGAACGACTTCTCCAAAACCGAGGCAAAGGAAACATGATGGAGGCGCACCAACATCTGCCTTCGTACCATCAAGATGTGCAACGAATTCCTCTTCCAAGAGGATACACCTCTACTCAGTTCTCCCTCTACGATGGTTCTGGTAACGCTCATGAACACATCTCTCGATTCTTGGAATCCTTGGGAGAGCATGAATACAACCGTGTTCTCCGTCTGAAAGAATTCTCGAAATCACTTACGGGGAGGGCGTACACCTGGTACAACAACATTACACCTAACAGCATATCCAATTGGGACGGGATGGTCAGCGCTTTCTATAAAAAATACTTCTTCGTGTCCGAGCAAATCACCTTTTCAGATCTGGGGAGAGTCTCTCAGCGGAACAACGAACATCCGAACGACTTCGTCAAGAGGTTCAGAACTCAAGCACTAGATTGTCATGATCCGAACATCACTGAACGTCAGTTGGTAGAGTTGTGCATAAACGGGATGATACCCATATACCGCGCCTTACTGGAGAATCTAGGCTTTCAGACGTTCTCTGAACTCCATGAAGCTGCCAAGCGTTCAGCCACAACTGCCCCGGCGTTGCTAGAGAGAACCAGGGTTGTTCGAAACGAAGATCCACGTGAGAGTCGAGGAAGCAGGCGTCTCACAAACAAGCAATACAACACTGGTCCTTCTGTGAGCGTGGTAGGCGAAGGACGAAAAAAGAAATCTCCAGCAATGGAACGGAAACCCAAGCGTGCGGCTCCGGCATACACGACCTCGTATCAAAAAGGAGCGGGGAAGACTCCTGCACAAGACACTGAAGATGCAGGATTCCCATTCCCCATGAGTGAAGTAATGGAACTCTTGGAAGAATGGATTCAAGACGATGCTATCAAGATGGCTCCTATCAGACACCCACCAACTGAGAAAGACATGGCGAACCCCAAGTACTGCCGCTACCATAGGTTTGTCCATCATCCGACCAAAGACTGTAATAGGCTGAAACAAATCTTCAGAGAAAAGATAGAGGCAGGAGAACTCCATCTTGGAAACGAAGGTGTTAATAGAGATCCTCTCCCTATCAGGAACTGCATGATTTCCGGGGATTCTGTTTGCAAGACTATATAATCTATGATGGAACGTTTGTGCGAGATTTTATATTTCTCCAAGGCGCAGCGTCAGGACATATTTGCAGCCCTCAACCGCGTTGTCTCAGGTAGGCGTTTGTATCTGGAAAAGGAAGCGGTCTCGAAACCTCAGTCTCTACTGGAAGATGCAAGCAAGGGAAACCGGGGACTCCTAACCGTCGCTCGTTTGAAGGATGTTGAGTTAGATAGCACATTGATTGATACGGTCTCCGAATTCAACATCATCACTGTCAAGACCTTGAAGGCAGCAAGGATTTCAAAGCAAGAAGCCACTCGCAGCCCAACTGTGATTAAGAATCCAGAGGGAGAACTTGGAGATGCATATGGATACATCGATCTTGAAGTCAAATTGGGTGATGCCTCGACGCAAGAAAGATTCTACATAGTCAAAGAGCATCTCAATTACGACATGGTCCTGGGACGCTCTTGGATACATGACAACAAGGCAACGCTAGGAGCTTGTCCTCTACCGGCTACGATACCCGAAAGAATATCCAACAAGCTGTCCGAACCTGAAGACTGCCTGTTACCGCACTTGCAGCTTGCCAACGTGACACAACTTCCTGGAGAGAGCCCATCAGCATACATTAAGAGGTTCCTAGCTCAAGTAAGTCTCACCAAGCAACACTTTTTGCAACCAATCACTCCTCACTCTGACAAGTCCTGGGGACTGGTTCCAACTAACAAACCAACCCCGGCTAGGAGATGTGAATGGGAGGCCGGCCCCTTCAAAAGTTTTATCAAGAGCTTAGAGGTTGTCTCGATCAAAGATGATAAGGCCAAGGTCCAAGTATCTGCACACCAAAACCCATTTAGAATTGGAGATCTGGTGAAGAAGATGACTATATTCAAGGTTGGGAGCATGACGGTGAAAATGACCACTCCACCTGACACATCCACCGAAAGAGAGGATGAACCCTACCTGGTAGCAGATGTTATCCTAGGCGGCTACTGCAAGCTCATCAACGCTGACAAACTGGAAGGTGTAAAAATTCACTCACGATGGCTCAAACCCTACCGTTCTTAAGACGCTGTGCTACCACTTTCCAGCGTCCTCCATACTTTAAAAACGTTGTGCTATTTCCTCCAGCGTGTTTCTTTTACAATTACCTTTTCATACCATATTTGTAATTCCTCTAGAAAATGATTGCAATACTTGCATTCATAATTAGGATTTCAATGTTCAATTTTCAAGTTAATTGAAATATTATTTCATCTAAGAACTTCTTTACCCCCTAAAGGAAGACACAAAATCCTGAGTCAGCCTAAATCAACCCACTAGAGCAAGCCAGGAAGAAAACCCTAAGCAAACATTTCGTAAGAAGTCAAGAATATTTGCAGAAAAGAAGATGCTTTGAGACATTTATCCCAACAAGACCAGGGAGATATCGCGTCAGGAGCACATACAGGTCCGTGGTATTCCATTATGGCATTATTTCTTTTATCATGAAAAATCACATACATATGAAGGCACACCATTGTGCCTGAAAAGGTTCAGATGTAGTCTTACGAAAGATTATAACATAAAAACCTTTATTCAAACAAGCAAACAAAAGAAGAAGATCTTGAACTCAGCCTCCACTGAGTACAAGGAAGATGTTCACGAATTATGGGAATATATTTGAAAAGATAAAAAGAAGCAAAGAGGTTTAGCCATCAAGAAGGTCGACCGCGCCTACACCACCGCTAGGACCTGCTTCAACACCATCGCCATCGTGGACCGCTACTGCTTCTTCCTCCGGATCTGCCTCAGCTTCCGCTTCGGATATTTCTGCAGCAACGCTATCCGCCTCAACAGCATCAACAGAGACAACTTCCACATCTTCCTCAAGAAGCATGACAGCGTTAGGAATTCTGTTGAGCACTTTCAGACACTCAGGTTCGTCTGTGTCAGAATCGAGGATTATCACGCCATCATGGATTGGGTAATCACATTTATCTTCACTGAGGGGCCGTTTGTGTTCAACCCTCCGCCTCTTTAGCCGTGCTGCAAATCTCTCAGCTCTTGCGCTTCTTGATTCTCGCAATACTTCATCGCGCCTCCATTGCCCCTCTATATCGATCGCAGTTGAAAGGGCACAGATGTGTCCCCTGGTAATACGCAGGTGCAGAATGGACATCCCCTGTATAGAACGACCGACTTCACGGAGTGGGAGATCAATTTTAGCCATTACCTCCTCATGTGCACCAGCCTCCTCAGGCTTATTGACTTCGAAACTTTTTTCTGGAGAAGTTACAGAGTGATCATCACTAATCGCCTCCATGATAAACTGCGAAGAAGAAGAAGTTATGGTTACAAAAAAAAAATCATCATTATTGTTGATCGATCAGAAGATCAGATAAGCGCAGAGCAGTACCTGGAATATAGAAGAAAACAATTCTGTGATAGGAGGAGTCCTTAGAATTTTCTTTATATTTCACGAGCCAACAGAATCCCAAGGAGAAAGGGAATATTCACTTGCCACCTATAAAGGATGTTAATTTGGGATAAATATCAACAATGCTTATCGGATATATTTGAGAGAAGCCGCCGTATAATGGAAGGGAGTACACCCAGTCCAAGAAGCAGTCCAAGCTCTGTCCAGATATATGCGGAGGAAACCAAAGGGAACCGGCTCACCTGACCAAGTCCTGCTTCCCCCACAATCCTAATCAGGTTCGACCAGCCAGACAACACCTGACGATATCTATCTATGCGATAAATGTGTATTTACTTTAGCTTAATCATTTCAATATACAAATTTGTCACCATCTCATGCCTACCCCACAATAGTGTAACCATTATGCGCTAGGTAGGGGACTTAATGTTGATGGTGGATTTTCATTTAAGGCTAAAATTGTAAAAAGCCAAAATTATGCGTTGATATCCTGCAAAGGATAAATCCACTGATAAAATGATGAATACTTCTTCACTTCACTAATTTACTTAGAATGGAGCATGTAGCAAGAATCCCATGTACCCTATGAATTTATGGCATCATGACCAGCCTTGTATTTCCTGTGTTGTTCCCACTGAACTCTCATTATTGGTGCGGCATGACGACTTAGTGTTACTCTCAGCAGAGCAACACGAATCTCCAAGTGTCACTAATGAGGCATACACGAAATACCCGTACAGGATACAACTCTCGGTGTTATACTAGCCCGATCGAGCATCTGGACTGTCTACGTCAGTTTTAGAAACAATCACGGACACACAAGTCGGCCGCACGATTTAACCAGCCTAGACGATCCTCAGCAGGAGAAGGCTAGTACATTAATGACCACCAACATGCCCACTTATTCCCTGGTCGGTCAAATACCCTACAATGCCTCCCAAACTACCACCGAACACCAGCCTGAAGTTGGATGTCCAGGCTGGTATGGAGCATCTTGGAGGAATCGTACAAACAAAGGCCTCCTATGGCAGTCTCAAATTCATCACGTCCGTCCAACTTCACCGACGTGGTTGGACGACGTGGATCATCCCAAAGCCGGTCGAACAAGCGCCGTGGTGTACACCAGCGGACCTTCTTCCTACCTGCATGACCGACTCTTCCTTAATCTGACCAAATTGCAATATACGTTTGTCCGAAGTTGTGTCAGCGTGAAGAATTGAGGGTCGCAGGAAATTCCACTAAAGGTCCCAAATTGATCACGACCATCCAATTTCACCGACATGATTGGATGGCTTAGATCGGACCCATAGCCACCAGGCAGGTATTGGCGCGTTCACCACCGGCCCAACGTGGGCCCACACATGGTCGGCCTCCTCAAAAGAGAAGCGTGGCTTGCCAATTCGTCCATCCAAAGCAGCATGGACGTGAAACCCTAATTAGGGTTTGCGGCACATCACATGTGTCGCAAATCAGTCTCAACCATCCATCTTCGCATGCACATATGGAGGGTGTAGATGGAGATTAAAAGGGCCCAAAGCATGTCAGCACAATCACCGTGGGCCCGCCTACATACATGACTAATCGGTCAAGACCAACTATGGTTGGTCGTCTCGATTCGTGCGCCCAAACTAGGCATGGCCACGCATTTTCAACTGCAAATCGATCTCGATCACTCAAGTTTTCCGGAAAAATTGAATGGCTTAGATCACATCTTCACGGGACAGTAAGGTACGCACGTGTACACTGGCCTGCCAACTGCACGCCTGACTGATCGGCCAAGACCGACCATGGTTGGTCGTCTCGAAACGTGCGCCCGAAGTAGGCACGACGTGTGGTCTTCAATTCCTTTGCGGCATGGGATTTCTGTCGCAAATCAATCTCAGCCGCTCCTCTTTGCCAGACTAATTGAGTGGCTTAGATCGCATCTCCATGGGACAGTGAGGTACAGACACCTACACTAGCATGCCGCCTACACGCATGCCCAATCGGCCCTGCCAAAAACGTGTCCCATGCTTGGATTCGACCAAGCTAAAGGTTGGTGTTCGAGCACCTCCTAAACCCTAATCCGACGATCGCAGATGTGGGTCGCAAGCCATCTCGTCCGTCCAACATCACCAGCTTGGACGGACAGCCTAAGATAGGAGTTAGGCGACCAGTGAGGCATCACCACGATCACCGTCCACCACTCTTCCACACAAAGTGATCGTCCAAGTCAGGACTTACCTGTACAACCTCCAAACGATCACTCGAAGATGGCTGGACGTGATGTTATTTTAAGATGCTTAATCCGCGACTTACTACGTTAAGCCTTAAAACAGCGATGCTTCACACATGCTGAATATATTCGATGCATTACCTGCATAAAATACACACGATACTTCACATGTATCGACTTCCTAAATAACTTAGTTATTTAATCTAGCATCACATGCTACTTTTTGTGGGTCCCACAATCCACACCTTCGAGACATCAAACATGTCACAAACTAGGGGATACTTACTGGGGTATTGTTCTGGCGGTTTACAGCGTGCAGCGTAGAACGCGCCATCACAAGAACGTGTCAGGAAGACATGGACGGTTAGTGATGATGGGAGAAGTGGGAAAGACTGATCGTGTGACACTAACACACGCAACTCCACTACTCCATCACTCCACTTTCTCCACTTTCCATGAGAGACGTGGGTTAGGCTCAATGACTTGTATAAATAGGTTTACCTCCTTATTTCCAAGACAGAACAAGACAACAGAAACCAAGTGTTGATACAACCGTATCCAAACACCAGAACTGATAGCTTACATTCTGCAAGCCAGATCAGCTTTCTGATACAAGTCATACACAGCCAACACCTCCACAATCTCAGCACCTTCTTCACTTCCCTCCCTAAGATCAACCCCATCTCCTTCACTTTGTGACCGAAGCAAGTCTGGAACAGCCATTTCTTGGTTTAGGACGGAGTTGTACAGATTGATTTCTCGAATTACAAGCACTCCCGTGCAGTGCATTTGTTTAGGGTTTAGACTCATTTCTCATCCACACACCCCAAATTACCAAAACCAGCAGAAATAGTTTTCACCCATAAACACAGGGATCTTTTGAATTTTCATCACAATGTCCTTTTCAGGAATAGTCTTACCCAATGCAAAAGATGCATTAACAATTTCAGACACTTTGTAATTAAACTCATCAAATGAATCTTCATCTTCCATACGAAGGTTTTCCCAATCAAAATTTAGGTTTTGAAGCCTAGCTACTTTTTCACAGGTATTTCCTTCAAATACGGTTTCTAAGATATCCCAGGCTTCTTTAGACTTTATGTACGTAGTCACATGATGTCGAAGATCTAGGGTAATGGCATGTATGATAGCATTTAAGCCGTCATAATTTTGCTTTGCAACAAGGATTTCTTCTGGACTATTTCTACTAATATCCTTAGGTATAGATACATCGCCTTCTGTATTAACCGGAGGATCATAGCCATTAACAGCACATACCCATGTTTGAAAATCACGAGCTTGAAGAAAAAAGCACGCATATCGATTTTCGACCATAAGTAGTTTGAGCCATCAAAGACTGGTGGTACGTTTATGGAGATATAATGTCTGTCCATAGAGTCAGATCGCTACAAACACAAACTTATAAGGTCTTAAAACGTGTTTGACTGCTCTGATACCAATTGAAAAAGTTGGGGTCTAACAACCTCACCTAATACTTTGCTTAGAAATTTGTATGGACTAACTCCAATATACTTTTAAGAGAATCAACTAGACAGTCAGAATCAATTTTAATAAAAAGTATATCAAGGAGTTATATCTCAATTTCTCGATTCAATACTTACTCGAGCAAATAGAAATCTGCGAGTCTAATTGAATACAAGAGAAATTAACTTGAACAGTACCAAAGACCAATGTTCATGTATCAATCATTTTCAATCAACAACCAAAGGTTGGATTTACCAATTGATCGATTCAACGCACAACATGTAATATTTCAATTATATAACAAAATATACCGCGGAAAAGAAATAACACAGAACCAGGAGTTTTGTTAACGAGGAAACCGCAAATGCAGAAAAACCCCGGAACCTAGTCCAGATTGAGCACACACTGTATTAAGCCTCTACAGAAACTAGCCTACTACAAACTAACTTCAGTCTGGACTGTAGTTGAACCCCAATCAATCTCACACTGATCCAAGGTACAGTTGCGCTCCTTACGTCTCTGATCCCAGTAGGATACTACGCACTTGATTCTCTTAGCTAATCTCACCCACAACTAAGAGTTGCTATGACCCAAAGTCGAAGACTTTAATAAACAAATCTGTATCACACAGAAAAGTCACAAGATAGATAAATTTGTCTCCCACGGAAATACCTACGAGTTTTATTCTGCCTTTTGATAAATCAAGGTGAACAGGAACCAATCGATAACCCAGACTTATATTCCCGAAGAACAGCCTAGAATTATCAATCACCTCACAATAATCTTAATCGACTAGTGAAACAAGATATTGCGGAATCACAAACGATGAGACGAAGATGTTTGTGACTACTTTTCTATCTTGCCTATCGGGGAATTAATCAAAAGCCAATTTTACAATTGTACTCAATATGATAGAAACAGCAAGATCAGATCACGCAACTACAGAGAAAATAGTTGGGTTTGGCTTCACAATCCCAATGAAGTTTTCAAGTCGTTAACCTACAGGGTCTCGATAGAAACCTAAGGTTAAAGGAGAATCGACTCTAGATTATACAACTAGTATCAGACAGTGAAAAGGAGAGGGCACCCAAACATACGCTAAAACTTTTCCTACCTATAAGTCCTTTCTCCAAAAGTGATTGTCTATGGACTGAGTCAAGACAATACAACTAATCGGTTCACACTTCGTGTGATCGTCTATGGATACGAGATCAAGACAATACAACAACAAAGTATGTTTACTTGATAAGAGGTTCAGACTTAACCAAACACAATAAGATTACTATAAAGTAAATAGGAATTAACACTTATGTAATTTACTTTAAATTATAATCACAACAATTATAATTGCGGAAAATAAAAGTAAATGACATAGCAATATTTTGTTAACGAGGAAACCGCAAAAGCAGAAAAACCCTGGGACCTTGTCCAGAATTAAATACTCTCAGGATTAAGCCGCTATACAAAATCAAACCAACTTCGTATAGTTGATACCAAGCAACTAAACCTATAGTTCACCTAGTTCCTTCTGTATTCCCACGCCTCCAACTTATGAATAAGTCACGTACTTGGAACAATTCCTTTGGTTCATATTCTAAACAGAAAATGAACAATAAATCTGTTTGGTAGCAACTCTTTTCAACCAAGTGATATGAGTTTGACAAAGCCTCTTCTGTTTATCTCAATAAACTCCTTCGTCAGGTTCTTAGATCTATCTTATGATCAACTACCAAAGGTAATTGTTAAGATTTTGCAATCAATACTTTTAATCACAAAGAATTTTATTAATGCCGATCTACACTGAAAAAGTCGGGGTACAACAACCACACCCAATATTTCGCTTAGCAATCTGTATGAACAAACTCCAATATACTTTCTAGAGAATCAACTAGACAGTCAGACTCAATCTAGATAAAAAGAATATCAAAGAGTTTATATCTCTATCTCTTGATTTGATATATACTCAAGCAAATAGAAATCTGCGAGTCTTTATCAAATACTAGAGAGATAACTTGGATGGTACCAAAGACCAATATCCAAGTGTCAATCAATTTAAATCAACAACCAAAAGGTTGGACATTCTAATTGATTGAACAACGCATAACCTGTGATATTTCAATTATATAACAAAATATAATGCGAAAAAGAAATAACACAGACACCAGAATTTTGTTAACGAGGAAACCACAAATGCAGAAAAATCTCGGGACCTAGTCCAGATTGAACACACTGTATTAAGCCACTACAGACACTAGCCTACTCCAAATTAACTTCGGTCTGGACTGTAGTTGAACCTCAATCAATGTCACACTTATCCAAGGTACAGTTATGCTCCTATGTCTCTGATCCCAGCAGGATGCTACGTACTTGATTCCCTTAGCTGATCTCACCCACAACTAAGAGTTGCTATGACCCAAAGTCGAAGACTTTAATAAACAAATCTGTATCACACAGAAAAGTCTACGGTAATAGATAAATCCCTCTCCCACGAATATACCTACGAGTTTTGTTCCGTCTTTTGATAAATCAAGGTGAACAGGAACCAATTGATAAATCAGACTTATATTCCCGAAGAACAGCCTAGTATTATCAATCATCTCACAATAATTTAATCGACGCAGCGAAAAAAAATATTGCGGAATCACAAACAATGAGACGAAGTGTTTGTGATTTCTTTTATATCTTGCCTATGGGAGATATCAATCTCAAGCCAATTATTACAATTGTACTCGTACGATAGAAACATCAAGATCAGATCATACAACTACAAGAAAGTAGTATCAGTCTGGCTTCACAATCCTAATGAAGTCTTTAAGTCGTTAACCTGGTTTAGAAGAAGAAACCAAAGGTTAAAGGATAATCGACTCTATCTTAGCACAACTAATATCACACAGAAGATGTGGGGATTAGATTTCCCAGTTGCTAGAGTTCTCCCTTATATGCTCTTTCAAATCAGGGTTTGCAATCAATGTTAGATTGGTAACAAAGCATTCGATATTCACCGTTAGATGAAAACCTGATTAGATTCAAGCTAATATCTTTCAACCATTAGATCGAAAACTAGCTTGTTACACACAAATGAAATGCACGTTTCTAGGCTTGTGTGACCGTACCCAAACTTGTACATTTGTTGGTTCAACAATAGTCAACCAAATGGTTATCCATATGATCACTTTCATATCAACCATATTCTTCTTCACCATAACTAGTTCAAGTGACTCAAATGAACTAGTTATAGAGTTGTTCAATTGCAAGGAAATCTTATGTAACTACACAAGACACAATTGAAGCAAAAACGATTTGATTCACTCGAATCGGTTCATGAACTATATAGCCACGGTTTGCAATTTGCATTCCTTAGTTTATATAAGAATAAGTTCACAAACATCGTTTTTAGATATAACCTACTCAAGTTCGCGGAAGGAGTTCACAAACTCCAGCAGAATTTCTCGGGACAAGAACTTCCGCCAGTTCGCGGACTTGGCTCACGCCACCATTCCGGTTCTCTTGATCAACAAAGTTCGCAAACTTCGGTTCAAGGAATAAGGACTTATATATATGTGTGTTTCCACAACAATGCTTATATCCTCCAATGGTTATATAATCTAAACTCTCATTTCAATCATTGAAACATTCTTAGAGGACGTTGATATTCTATAGTTGTTATTCACAAACTATTTTTCGTCAAAGTAAGCAATTTTCAAAGTGATTGAAACTTGTCATGACTTTCGTCACTTGTTAAAGATGAACTTGGTTAAATCGAAAGCTTACCAACACATATTTCGATAAATAGATAGACGAGATAAACTCGGCTCGAAATAGCAAATGTGTATAATCTAAGTCTATATAGCAAAACGACTTTTGTCTCAAGATAGGAGATAAATAGACTTTTGAGTGATAGATAAGTTCAAGTCTCCACATACCTTTTAGTCGATGAAGATCCACTGGTTCCTTGAGTAGTCCTTCGTCTTGTATGATGATTGTCATGGAGTTCTTGAGCTCAACTACACTTTCTATCCTAGTACGAGACCTTAGCTATAGTAGACTAGAAACCAAGACTTATAGTTTTGATCACTAACATTGACAAACATGCTTGAGATATCAACGCATGCGAGTTCGACCGAGCAATGCTCTAACAATCTCCCCCTTTGTCAATTTCAGTGACAAAACTATCAATACATATGGAATACAAAAAATAAATAACTAACTTTTGTAGCTCCTATTACACATGTCTAATCTTCAACATTACTCGAAATCTTCGTCACTTCCAAGTACTCCAATGATCCCAAAGGTTGTAAGTTCAGGATCATGGTTGTTGAAAATCCATAGTTATAACAACGAGAAAATAAGAGTTCTCAATCATTGTTATACAGTGTCATAGTATCATTACACAACGTCAAAGTTCAATTGTATCACAACTTCAACAACAATACTATGGTGATATGTATCACTCCCCCTTAGTCAATACTCCATCTCACATGGAAACCACACCCCCTTACATAATGATCCGAAAACCATATCTATTTGTAGTGTGAACTACATATTAATTCTTCCCCTTTTTGTCAATAAAATTGGCAAAGGTACAAGAACGGGATCCTAATGAAATTTCCGAAAGAGACATTTCATGACCAAAAGAAAGAAACACATATCATCTTATTTAGATGCAATCATAAAGTCTAAGCTAAATGCATTCATCAAGGAGTTTACAAAGATACAAGATAACCCCTATAATATTCCACAACCGCACTCCCCACAAAGATTTGGCAATTAAGCACAAATTCAATTAAGAACTCTTCCCCATAAAATGTCATTCCCAAAAGAACAACAAGAGCGACCTTAATTTCGAAAGAAAAGAAGGATTTCTTTGGACATAACAAATCAACAAGAATGAATTTGGATCCAAAAAACTCAATTAAATTAACCACAAGATAACCCATGATTGATTTAATCGAAAAACGCTCAACATAAGTGAACTTATGGAGACTAAAAAAATACAATTAGATTAATCACAAGAGAACCCATAATTAATATAATTGAAATACACAACCAAACTAATCACAAAAGTAATCAATTTAATTGGTCATGCTCATCATAAGAAAACTTACGGAGCAACAACTAAATAACCAAACAAGATAATTAATTTAGTTGAATATGCTCGACATAAAGTATCTCGCGGAACAACAACTAAACTAATCATAAAAATAATCAACTTGGTCATTTTAGTGCTCAACATAAGACACTTTACAGAGCCTCACAGTAATACATAAAATATGGATCAGGGAAGATTAATACTGCGGAATACACAAGGATTCATTCTATTTTTCATCGTTATTTGCATAACGACATTCAATAGACATAATCCTTGCAAACAAAAGATTTTAACCTATATTTAATCAATAATTGACATAATAGGCTTAAATTTTGTATTTGTCAAAAGTCTATTCATTCTTTTATCAATACATGCATATCGACATACGAAAGACTTTACTTTTGACAAGGTATGGGGCAATCATAGTTCACGGACGTAAACACACATATCCCATACTAAAATTGCAATATATAATACCATAAAGATTAATACTACAAAAATCATCTTCCAAACAAATTTAGAATTTAAACCAATAAATCTAAAAACATGAAGATGAAAACGTTGGACATAGCTATGTGTAATCACAATAATGGCTATTCCAAACTCTAGTTATTCTTCTAAACAAAACAAGAAAACATAAGATTTACTAGGCAATAAAATCATCTTTTACACATTGTCTTCCTCATCATAGATACTCCAAGATGCTTGAATTGTTTTCAACTCTTCCTTGAGCTCGAGAAACTTAGTTGCAACCAATGATAATTGTTCTTGTATGCACTTCACCCTTGAATCGACCTTACACACGCCCTTGTGAATTTTTTGAAGAAGGATCAAGGTGGTAGGGTCACAATCGATAAGTGAAGCATCTCTTTGTATTTTGCACACATTCTCCCTTATGCGTCTGAAGGTACATGGATGAACTGGTTTGGGAACCCCGAGAGACTTTCCAATTGGATCAAAACCACGATCACGACAAATTTGACCAATCAAGCAAGGCTAACCTAATATCTTGATGGGTGAAGTCATCGAAGTCATTTTAAAGATGATAAGACCACAAATATCGAGACTTTGAACACCCAATTTCAAGGAAATAGACCAATTCCGCAAACTCATGGCTCCACAAAGAATTCTCAATTGTGGAGGGACAAAGATTCGAGATACCAAGTTTTCAAAATGCCATCAATGCAATACTAAGATCATTAGTAGGGAACTTTCCTTGATTCCAAGCTACCTTCTTGCCACAAATCCCAATAGAGATTTCATCATATGATGGACGTTCATCACTTGGTCTAGGAAGACGCACGTTTCCCAACGTAATGTTGGTAATCTTTGAAATTAATTCTCTATCAACAATAAATCTTTTTCTATTTATCATGGATTTGAATTCCATCTTATTAAGATCAACATCATGAATGTTGGCATAGAAAATTCTTGTGAGAGAATCAAATCCTTGACCATGACCATCAAAGATATTTCCAAGCTTGAATTTTTCAAAGCAAGCTAAATCCTCTTCATGCCTACTAGAGAGATCCAATTTCTTTTCTAGGATAAAACCTTTAGATGAAATCTTTTCAAAAATTCTAGCACAAGAATCATCCACAAACCTAATCCTAAGAGAATTTTGGTCACAAGGAGAATCCATGCTAGAGGTATTTGAACTTTTGGAGATTCTTTTTGAGCCCTTAGAATTCATCATGAGATCAAAGAAATTGAAAGGAACAAGAGGAATTTACTTACTTGGAGTGAATCTTGAACACCCTTTCTTTCAATTTCTCCAAGAAGGATTCAATGGAGGAAACACACAAAACCCTAGAGGTTCACGTACGCGGACGGGTAATGAAGAAGAGGGTGCGTGAACTTCTTCTTTATATGACCAATAATGGGCTTGAACCCGTTTGTGAACCGCGACCCACACAAGGAAAAGTGTGATTTTCTTAGCCGTTTGCACATCAAAGGTTATGCATCCCGTGAAAACACACTTTTGTGAGAGACGATGGATGCAGTAGAAAGCTTTATTTGGTATTCTAAAAGAGAATAACAAAAATATACACAACTCAAACATTTCTTGCCCCATTCCAAGATATATACAAATGGGGTAGTGCCAGGCATGTCACCAAGAGGCATAATGTGCAGAGGAATTCTCATGCAACATTTCTGGTTGATATGTGTGAATAGTCCCCGTGATATAATCAACATAATGACGATAATCAGGGCATTCAGAACTTTCTATCCTTCGTTTGATCTGGCTAGAAGGGAAATTCTTCCGATTCCTAGGATGTACAATATTATTCGATGGTTTAAAATGTACAAAACCTTTTTCGCAAGGATTCTTAGACTTAACAGAATTAAGTTCTTTTAAGAGTTTAAAAACGCCTTCGAACGCTCTAAATAGATCTTTATCAATTGATCCATTACGATAGTATTCCTCAAAAAGATCAAGAGTTAATCTAGTGAGGGTCCATATCCTTGGGCGTGACGAGCGTTTCTTCAACCTTTCCTTCTTTTTATTTTTTCCTTTAGATTGGATCTCATCATCTAAATTTTCCTTTTTAGATGAAATGAGATTATCATGTGAACCCTGAGGTTTTAATAATAATCCTTGAGCAATCTTTAAGGACTTCTGGCGTGCGTTACAGATGCCAAGAGCAAGTTTTCCAAAGAAATTTCCCAAGGGATAATTTTTAAGGAACGAACAAACACAAACTTATTACGTTTAGAGTGTTTGCCTGCTCTGATACCAATTGAAAAAGTAGGGGTACAACAACCACACCCAATATTTCGCTTAGAAATCTGTATGGACAAACTCAAATATACTTTCTAGAGAATCAACTAGACAGTCAGACTCAATCTAGATAAAAAGTATATCAAAGAGTTCATATCTGTATCTCTCGAATTGATATATACTCAAGCAAATAGAAATTTGCGAGTCTTTATCAAATACAAGAAGGATAACTTGGATTGTACCAAAGACCAATATCCAAGTGTCAATCATTTTAAATCAACAACCAAAAGGTCGGATATTCTAATTGATTGAACAACGCACAACCTGTGATATTTCATTTATATAACAAAATATAATGCGGAAAAGAAATAACACAGACACCAGAATTTTGTTAATGAGGAAACCGCAAATGCAGAAAAACCCCGGGACCTAGTCCAGATTAAACACGCACTATATTAAGCCGCTACAGACACTAGCCTACTCCAAATTAACTTTGGTATGGACTGTAGTTGAACCCCAATCAATCTCACATTGATCCAAGGTACAGTTATGCTCCTACGTCTCTGATCCCAGCAGGATGCTACGTACTTGATTCCCTTAGCTGATCTCACCCACAACTAAGAGTTGCTACGACCCAAAGTCGAAGACTTTAATAAACAAATCTGTATCACCCAGAAAAGTATATGGTAATAGATAAATCCTTCTTCCGTCTTTTGATAAATCAAGGTGAACAGGAACCAATTGATAAACCGGACTTATATTCCCGTAGAAAAGCCTAGTATTATCAATCACCTCACAATAATCTTAATAGACGCAGCGAAAAAAGATATTGCGGAATCACAAACGATGAGACGAAGTGTTTGTGATTTATTTTATATCTTGCCTATCGGAGATATCAATCTCAAGCCAATTATTACAATTGTACTCGTACGATAGAAACAACAAGATCAGATCACACAACTACAAGAAAGTAGTATCGGTCTGGCTTCACAATCCCAATGAAGTCTTTAAGTCGTTAACCTGGTTTAGAAGAAGAAACAAAGGTTAAAGGAGAATTGACTCTAGCTTAGCACAACTAGTATCACACAGAAGATGTGGGGATTAGATTTCCCAGCTTCTAGAGTTCTCCCTTATATAGTCATTCAAATAAGGGTTTGCAATCAATGTTAGATTGGTAATAAAGCACCGTTAGATGAAAACCTGATTAGATTCAAGCTAATAACTTTCAACCGTTAGATCGAAAACTAGCTTGTTACACACAAATGAAATGCACGTCTCTAGGCTTGTGTAACCGTACCCTAACTTGTACATTTGTTGGTTCAACAATAGTCAACCAAATGGTTAGTCATATGATCACTTTCATATCAACCATATTCTTCTTACCCATAACTAGTTCAAGTGACTCAAATGAACTAGTTATAGAGTTGTTCAATTGCAATGAAATATTATGTAACTACACAAGAAACAATTGAAGCAAAAATGATTTGATTCACTCGAATCGGTGCATGAACTATATAGCCACGGTTTGAAATTTGCATTCCTTAGTTTATATAAGTTCACAAACATCGTTTTTAGATATAACCTACTCAAGTTCGCCGACTGGGTTTGCGGGCTTAAGTTCCCGGACAGAGTTCACAAACTCCAGAAGAATTTCTCGGGATGAGAACTTCCGCCATTTCGCGGACTTGGCTCACGCCACCATTATGGTTCTATTGATCAACAAAATTCGCAAACTTCGGTTCAAGTAATAAGGACTTATACATATATGTGTTTCCACAACAATGCTTATATCCTCCAATGGTTATATAATCTAAACTCTCATTTCAATCATTGAAACATTCTTAGAGGACGTTGATATTCTATAGTTGTTATTCACAAACTATTTTTCGTCAAAGTAAGCAATTTTCAAAGTGATTGAAACTTGTCATGACTTTCGTCACTAGGTAAAGATGAATTTTTGTTAAAGCGAAAGCTTACCAACACATATTTCTTGAAATAGATAGACGAGATAAACTCGACTCGAAATAGAAAATGTGTATTATCTAAGTCTATATAGGAAAACGAATTTTGTCTAAAGATAGGTGATAAATAGATTTTTGAGTGATAGATAAGTTCAAGTCTCCGCATACCTTTTAGTCGATGAAGATCCACTGGTTCCTTGAATAGTCCTTCGTCTTTTATGATGATTGCCATGGAGTTCTTGAGCTCAATTACACTTTCTATCCTAGTACGAGACCTTAGTTATAGTAGACTAGAAATCAAGACTTGTAGTTTTGATCACTAACATTGACAAACATGCTTGAGATAACAACGCATGCGAGTTCGACTGAGCAATGCTCTAACATACACAACTAATCAATCTAATGTACCACAAGAATAAACCGATTATATTTGGATCCTCTATACCGAAACAAGTATTGTGCACACCAAAGATTATGAATCCCAAATCAGAAATCTTCAATATCTTCTTTGTCTTCAAATCTTCTTAGATCTTCAATAAACGCCTGCACACAACAACTTGAATCTCTTGTGATCAATCACGCATAGAACGGAGTCTGTTAACAATGGATTATTACAAGACATCTTTAGATCTACAAACAGTCTAAAGATCCCTGTCGAAACTTCGATCTAGTTTGAGTGAATCTTATATCAGAAGAGAAGATTCTCAAGCATAAACAAACTAGGTGGAATCAAAGTTCAACCATTGTTAGTCAATCAAATCAATTGAAAAGACAAGATAAACCACAATTATCTAGTTTCCCACCAACGATACTAATAGAGATTCTCAATCCCAAAGAAGACTTTAAACTGAGCATCCTTAAGAGATTTTGCCTAATTAGGTTACTCTCTTTACTGAATTGGCGGCTTCACCAGTAAAAACACAACCGAGGAAGTTTGCTGTCATGAAGGATTAGTTTTCTAGAAATGCAAACTTCAAGTATTTATAGACAAGCAAGTTTGGACACCAAGGAATCTCCAAAACCGAAAATATTCTCAAGATATGCAATATATTCCAAATTCGGTTTCCATAATTCCTGGATATGCTCTGTCCAAAATAATGACCGAAAATCTCTTTGGAAAATCTTCAACTAGTAAATGCACATTACTAATTCTCATTTTCCAAAAATAAAATTAAAAACCTTAAATAAAAGATTCTTAACTTATTTATGTTTCGATCATGGGATTCTCTTCCTTTAGCTATTAAGGAAACTTTGAACAATTAAAGATAAGCGTTACTGCACATGTTCAAAGTATGTCGACATCCTTACTTTGTAAGTCCTCTTTCATACTTACAACCTTGAAATCGATTTACCACACTTCCAAACAAGTTTAGAATTGGTTCGTCTGACTTTCAAGAACTATGTGATTGATCAAGAATACTCAATCACAAATCATGGGTTTAACAGTTCTACCAAAACAAGTTTCGTTTCTACCTCCATGTGAGTAATGTCCATAGTCACGCTAGCTTTCCAAAATTCGGTTGACTAGCTACTAGGATCGATTCCCCACATATATATGGTATCTAACTTGAATGTGTTGCACATGTCCATAGGATCGATTCCCCTTTCTGCTAAAACATGTTGCACCTCATACAAGGATCGATTCCCCTTTGTGATGTATTGCACCTCTTACTAGGATCGGTTCCCCTTTACCCAGAGTTGGTCATACACAAAATCACAAACTCGATCATACCATCTCAGGTGATTATTTAAGATCGGTTTCACTAATAAAAGCCATGCCAATACAAAAGTCAGGCCTTTGTGAATAGTTTTACTAAGAACACAAACAAGTCATGAGCGGTTATACTAATCACACATATTGGTTGTTCACGAGATATGCAATGAATAACAATACCAATAACGCCAGACTATTTCCTTTTCGGTTCACAAAACAAGTTCATGAATTTACTTCCTTAAAACACATGTAAAACATTGTTTCCTAGGATGAAATCCTCACCTCATACCCATACATAATCACAATAGCATGTAAACGATTATGTCGATGTCTTATCTACAAAGTTTAATGGTTAAGCAATAAACCTCGTATTGTATTCCTTAATACTATGTATATAGTGTTCATGTTTCACAGTTTTATTTTCAATATGCACGACTTGAAACATACATTAGGGAATGAAACAGTTCAAGTCAAATATCACTAACCTCAAGTGGAAGGATGATGTTGTCGTTGTAGCTTCTTACTTATTCACTTCTTCAAGTCTTCGCAATACTTGTAATGTCTCATATCCTAATACTTTCAAGCTAACCTACACGAAGTTGACTCTAGTACATAATCAAGCGACTCTTTAAATGAGTTTTGATTCACTAAAATATGACAACCAAACTTGACATACCAACGCTTGGTGGGTTCAACCGAGCTATGCTCTAACAATCTCCCCCTTTGTCAATTTTAGTGAAAAAACTCTTACATCATATGGATAAACAAATTACAAGAATTCATTACACATACAATTGATTCCCGCATTCAAGAACACAATAACCTGTATAATTCAATCCTTAAATGCCGCTGTTGACATTATGATAACAAAGAATATTACTCCCCCTAAAGGTAAGATAGATAGATTTTATCAATCCGCACGTCTTTGTTATTCCTTTGTAATGATATGTTACTCCCCCTAGTCTATGCTTTCACTCTTTCGTTAAATAAACGTTTAAGCACAATTGTCCTTTCCCTTAGTGATACCAATCAATATAAAATCAATGCCAGTATCACTTGTTTACTCCATATATTTCTCCCCCCCTTTTGTCACAAAATGACAAAGAAACGAAAAAATAAAGGACAAACCGAAAAGAATCTTACAAATCTCAAAATAGACTTGCAACCTATAGAGTTAAGCACGAGGGTTCCACACACCATTTTTTGATAACCAATATGAAAACCGAAACTAGAAAGTAATTTGTTTTGATATGTTATCAAGGAAACAATTCCCCGAAGCAATTTTCCCTAATAGTTTAGCAAACCAAAAAATCAACTAAGCACCTTAGTTGCTTTGCTAAACCGATTGTACGAATACAATCGCTTGTTCGATAAGACCAAAATAAAGATAACTCTATTTTCTCATCAGGTTCTAATTATCCATATAACTTAGACCTTTAACTTTTAAAAAAGACAAGTACTAGGTTAGTTAACTAGCATTTCTTGTTAAGGCATTCGATTAGACTTGAATAACCGAAACCTCCAATTTGATAAGTCTAACTAAGATCAGAATTAACTTAGTTTCTCTTATCCGGAATCGAATTGGACTAAATAATTCATCTCGTAAACCTTTTCTTTCGTTAAGCCATAAACAATTTATACAAACCAAAATAAATCAACTTGTATAATTATTCACCTCAACCGGAAGAAATTGAAACAACATAGACATTAAAGCACCGCAATTGCACCAAAATTTTGTAAGCCTAAACAATTGATACCACACAATAAAGCAAGATAACAATAGTTTTTCTTAGTCGGAAAAATTGAATCACACACACATCCATACACACATAATGGAATAAAACATCAATTGTACTGGAATTTTGTTAAGAAAAAGCAATAAATATATGAAATAACATCAGGCTTTTCTTAAACAGGAAAACAATTAATTAACAAGATTGTTACCTAAATTTTCGCATCCTCTTCTCCAATATGTTTGCATCTTCTTCCAGGGAGAATTGATATCGAAATATCATTATGTTGTCATCCTTATGCAAAACAAAAGAATAATAACAACCAACCTTTACCAGAGAAAGGTTGAAAACCGGTTTTTAACTATTTCAAGCAAAAGTTGAAAACCCTCGAAACACATATGCTTTTATGTTAAACCAAAACCGATTCAACATATTGTGAATTTTTCACATATTGTTTATATCAGAACCCCTCATGATCCTTGGATAAAGCCTGCCAACTTGGGATAGAACTTGATCCTGCTAAATCAAAAAGTCACCCAAACCATAAGGGTTCACAACATTATGAGATCGAATATCAAGGTAATAAAACCGAAATCAAACATCCCATAAACATACATAGCAATAATAGAGCATTCAAGCACAGGCTATGTAAATCAAAAAATATCACAAGACACAAGAAAATTACAAATCAAATAACTTTATTCATAATAGACTTAATACAATCGTTGAAAGAAATCAAAATTTGATGTCTATTTTCCTGGATTAAGTATTGCAGCATATAACTTAATCTCTAGTGGTGCTCTTGTTGTTCATTGAGATTTCTTTAGTGTTCAAACTTTTAAAGCATGTCTCAAGAGACTTGTCAGCAACCACTTCCTGTTTTTCAAGTTCTTCAACTAGAACTTTGAGTTCAGCAAGAGCATTTCTTGTTTGAACAGTTCTTTCTTTGAGCCAGTCTCGATGTTGTACGACCATGATGAGATTGGTTCTCTGTTCTTCAGTTAAATCTTCCTCACTACCTTCATAAGACGAAAGCATTGTATCACAGGGTTGTGACATCATAGGAGCATTATCATACCAATTTACATTCCCTTGTCTTCCCTTTTTTTTTTATAGAAGCAGCGGCTCAAATAGGAAAGTTTTTCTATACAAAAACCGAGCCTAAACTTAAAAAGAGGCTATCGCAAGTTTTGAGAAGTCATAGAATTACGAAGAGGCTATCACAACGTATCAATTCCATCATATCCGAAAGAGGCTATCACAACGTATCAATTCCATCATATCCGAAACTTACAAAGAGGCTATCGCAACGTATCAATTCCATCATATCCGAAACTTACAAAGAGGCTATCGCAACTTACAAAGAGCTAGCGCAACGTATCAACTCCATCATATCCGAAACGAAAACCGAGCCTAAACTTACAAAAAGGCTATCACAAGTTTTGAGAAGTCATAGAATTACAGTTAACTCCCTTTTGTCTTTTTAGAGTTTAGTAAATCATCGAAAGATGCTTTCACATTAATATCACTGGATATCTCTAGATCCTTTTTGAGTCTAAGCACTAGACATTCATAGTCATCTTTGTCTAAGATTAAAACCGGATTGTTTTTCTTAGAATCTGTTTTAGATAACTTCCTTTTGGATACCTTCTCGGATTTTGGTATCAACTTGTAGGTGGATTCTGAATGAAGGTTCTTCATTTCTGGTGACATTGCATCTTTACATCTTGAAACATCATATCTCATATCCCCTTTGATAAAAGTATTACCTTTTCTATTATTTTTCCTTTTAGAAATGTTTCTTTTAGGATATGATTTTGATTTTTTTTAAAAATTCGTTAGTCTCACAGGACAGTGATGATCTGAGAGGTTTTTGGAGATGACACTGTTCAATTCTTTAGATACAAATGATAGAGCGTTTTGCATCTTTCGAATTTTACAATCCCTTTGCATATGACCTTTATATCTCCAATAATAGCAATGCTTATTGAAAGGAATAAAGTTTTTAGTTTTACCTTTATGAGATGTTCGGCTACTATGCTGATCCTTGGTTGGAGTCTTCTTCTGACTGCTTCCGGAGATGGTTTTCGTTGGAATCTCAATAGAGCACTTGGGTGTCTCAGGCGTACAAGATTGTTTAGGTGGATTTTTTGGAGTGGGTGGGCTAACAACCTTGACGAATTTTACATCTTTGTTGATTCAACGTATCAATTCCATCATATGCTAATCCACGTTTGTTGCCATGACTTCTTCCTGCATCCAACATGGAAGATAAATTGATTGTGCTATCATTGAGTCTTCTTAGACTTACAACTTCCTCTTCTAAGACCTTGATTCTTTCAAGATCTTTATCTAGTTGATCCTCAAGAGGATTTTTTATGAAGAAATCCGACTCATTTTGTTCGTTACTCGTTGATTGTTGAGAGTTAATCTTTGCTTCTGACTCAACAAGTTTCTTATTCAACAAATAATGTTTCCTGTTGAGATTCTCAAACTCAAGAGTTTTTGAGTGTAGACTTTCTTTGTAGTCTTTAAGTAAATATATGGAATTCTGATATCCATAAAAGAAGCCAGAAAATATTTTTCTTAGTTTCCTATTCTCTCTGCTGAGAGGAGCAACAAGTCCAATTGCATCTGTAGAAGTCAGTCTTTTTGTGGAGACAACTCCTAGCAACGAGGAAAATTCAGATAGATCATCTTCAACATCTTGATCAATTTCTGAGTCACCATCTTCAGAAATCTCATCAAGTTGCTTTTGAAGGCAAGTTTTCCAGTCACCAGAGTCTACATTATAGGGGTCAGACTGTTCAGTAGATTCACAGAAGGTGTTATCCTCAAGTGTTGAATTATCATCTTGACTTACGGTAACTAAATCACTCATTAGATTCATTCGCACCAAACACAGATTGTTAGATCTTTCGTGTTTGCCTGCTCTGATACCAATTGAAAAGGCGAGGGTACCCAAATATACCTCAAGCTAAAACTTTTCCTACCTATAAGTCTTTTCTACGAAAGTGATTGTCTATGGACTGAGTTGAGACAATGAAACTAATCGGTTCACACTTCGTTTGATCGTCTATGGATACGAGATCAAGATAATACAACAACAAAGTATGTTTACTTGATAAAAAGTTTCGGACTTAACCAAACACAATAGGTTGCTTATCAAGTAAATAGGAATTAACGTTTGTGTAATTTACTTTAATTATAATAAAAACAATTATAATGCGGAAATATAAAGTAAATGACACAACAAGATTTTGTTAACAAGGAAACCGCAAGTGCATAAAAACCCCGAGACCTTGTCCAGAATTGATTACTCTCATGATTAAGCCACAACACAAAATTAAACCAACTTCGTATAGTTGAGACCAAGCAACTAAACCTATAGTTCACCTAGTTCCGTCTGTATTCCCACGCCTCCAACTTATGGATAACGTACTTGGAACAATCTTTTGGTTCGTGTTCCAAACAGGAAAGGAACAACAAATCTGTTTGGTAGAAACTCTTTTCAACCAAGTGATGTGAGTCCGACAAAGGCTCTTCTGTTTATCTCAATAAACTCCGTCGTCAGATTCTTAGATCTATCTTATGATCAACTAGCAAAGGTAATTGTTAAGATTTTGGAATCAATACTTTTAATCACAAAGAATTGTATTGATGCCGATCTACACAACTAATCAATCTAATCTACAATAAGGATAAACTGATTATAGTTGGATCATCTATACCGAAACAAGTATCGTGCACACCAAAGATTATGAACCCCAAATCAAAAATCTTCAATATCTTCTTTGTCTTCAAATCTTCTTAGATCTTCAATAAACGCCTGCACACAACAACTTGAATCTCTTGTGATCAATCACACACAAAACGGAGTCTGCTAACAATGGTTTATCACAAGACATCTTTATATCTACAAACAGTCTAAATATCCCTGTCGAAACTTCGATCTTATATCAGAAGAGAAGATTCTCAAGCATAAACAAACTAGGTGCAATCAAAGTTCAACCACCGTTAGTCAATCAAATCAATCGAAAACACAAGATAAACCGCAATTATCAATTTTCCCACCAAAGGTACTAATAGAGCTTCTCAATCCTAAAAAAGACTTTTAACTGAGCGGCCGTAAGAGATCTCGCCTAATTAGGTTACTCTCCTCTCTGAATAGACGGCTTCACCAGTAACAACACAACCGAGAAAGTTTGCTGTCGCGAAGGATTAGTTTTCTAGAAATGAAAACTTCAAATATTTATAGACAAGGAAGTTTGGATACCAAGGGATTTCCAAAACCGAAAATATTCTCAAGATATGCAATATATTCCAAATTCGGTTTCCAAAATTCTTGGAAATTCTCTTTCCAAAATAATGACCGAAAATCTCTTTGGAAAATCTTCAACTAGTAAATGCACATTACTAATTCTCATTTTCCTAAAATAAAATTAAAAACCTTAAGTAAAAGATTCTTATATTATTTATGTTTCGATCCTGGGATTCTCTTCCTTTAACTATTAAGGAATAACTTTGAACAATTAATGATAAAGCGTTATTGCACATGTTCAAAGTATGTCGACATCCTTACTTTGTAAGTCCTCTTTCACACTTATAACCTTGAAACCGATTTGCCACACTTCCAAACAAGTTTAGAATTGGTTCCTCTGACTTTCAAGAACTATGTGATTGATCAAGAACACTCAATCACAAATCGTGGGTTTAACGGTTCTACCAAAACAAGTTTCCGTTCTACCTCCATGTGAGTATTGTGCATAGTCACGCTAGCTTTCCAAAATTCGGTTGACTAGGTACTAGGATCGGTTCCCCACATATATATGGTATCTAACTTGAATGTGTTGCACATGTCCATAGGATCGGTTCCCCTTTCTGCTAAAACATGCTTCACCTCATACAAGGATCGATTCCCCTTTGTGATGTGTTGCACATCTTACTAGGATCGGTTCCCCTTTACCCAGAGTTGGTCAGACACAAAATCACAAACTCGATCATACCATCTCAGGTGATTACTTGAGATCGGTTTCACTAACAAAAGTCATACCAATACAAAAGTCAGGCCTTTGTGAATAGTTTTACCAAGAACACAAACAAGTCATGAGCGGTTATACTAATCACACATATTGGTTGTTCACAAGATATGCAATGAATAACGATACGAATAACGCCAGGCGATTTCCTTTTCGATTCTCAAAACAAGTTCATGAATTTACTTCCTTAAAACACATGTAAAAAATTGTTTCCTAGGATGAAATCCTCACCTCATACCCATACATAATCACAATAGCATTTAAACGATTATGTCAATGTCTTATCTACAAAGGTTAATGGTTAAGCAATAAACCTCGTATTGTATTCCTTAATACTATGTCTATCTAGAGTGTTCATGCTGCACAATTATGTTTTCAATATGCATGACTTGAAAGTTACGTTAGGGAATGAAACAGTTCAAGTCAAATATCACTAACCTCAAGTGGAAGGATGATGTTGTCGTTGTAGCTTCTTACTTCTTCACCTCTTCAAGTCTTCGCAATACATGTAATGTCTCATATACATATACTTTCAAGCTAACCTATACGAAGTTGACTCTAGTACATAATCAAGCGACTCTTTAAATGAGTTTTGATTCACTAAAATATGACAACCAAACTTGACATACCAACGCTTGGTGGGTTCAACGGAGCTATGCTCTAACACACAAGAGGTGTGGGGATTATATTTCCCAATTGCTAGAGTTCTCCTTTATATAGTCTTCAAATCAGGGTTTGCAATCAATGCTACCTTGGTAACAAAGCATTCAATATTCACCGTTAGATGAAAACTTGATTAGATTCAAGCTAATATCTTTCAACCGTTAGATCAAATCTTAGCTTGTTATACACAAATGAAATGCGCGTTCATTTAGGTTTGTGTTACCGTACCTAAACGTTTATACCTAGTTGGTTCAATAATAGTTAACCAAATGGTTAGCCATATGAGCACTTTCATGTCAACTATATTCATCTTCACCATAACTAGTTCAAATGACTCAAAAGAACTAGATAGAGAGTTGTTCAATTGCTTAGATCTTATAGAGGTATACAAGACACAATCGAAGCAAAATTGGTTTTGATTCACTCGAATCGATTCATGGACATTATAGCCAGGGTTTGTGTAAAGACCCTCAAGCTCGTCAACGCTATTAGACCAGTCAAGAGACGATTTAACCGATAATAACTCGATTAGTTAATATAGATTCTAATTAATATGAATTAATCTAACAACCTTTTGGATACGAAACTAGTACCGTTCGATAAATCTCGAAAAGTTATGCGGTATGGACTACTCGAACGTGTCATTTGGGCACCGGACGAGAAAGATATCACACTCTGAAGATGGAGTCGAAATTCAGTCAAAATTACTGTTGACCGTCACCGTTGAACTTGCCATTGGCCGGAACTGTTGCTTTGTTTTGACCGGACCTTAACTTAGTAAAAGGGTTATCCCTTAGTCAGTTCAAAGGGTTAGTGTTAGTAGTACCCTAGGCGTGTAAATGGAGTGTAAAAATATATAAATATTTTGGATTTGGAATTAAATACGTAAGGAGAGTCATCTTTTTAGTAAGTAGGTGGTGGAGAGATTTTGGAAGAATGGGGCCAGCCTTAGTTGATGCTGTTAGAGTTAGATAAGAAGAGGGATGTTAGTATATGTGGAGTGAAAGAAAGATGAGATCGTATGTGAGAGTATAGTTAAGAGAAGGGTTGATGTATTAACCTTTGGAGTTTTTTATGGAAGATATGATAAGAGTTTTGATTATGAATAGAATGATTTTTAGAAAGAGTGAATTAACTACAGAGGTTCCGTTGGAGTTTGGAGAGTTACTTGATGATTCGATGTTGATATTAGAGGGATGATGATGTTCTTGTTTGAGTTTGGAAATGAAGATGATTATGGTTTCGTGATGACGATGGAGAGTTGGATTTTAATCAACTATGAGACCAAGGTAACATCTCTAACTAGACCTAGATTGTGATTTATGGATTGGGTATCTTTTTATTACTGATATAGGTTGGAGGAAACCATGAAACTATAGTTTTAAACATTATAGCAATATTTATAAAATTCACGATTTTATGTTAGTTAATTTATTGTTTACTGGCCTTAATCTATACACTTGTTTAGGTACCTTACTTAGTGAATTGGATGTATCTCTATAAACGTTAATTGTAGTACTTTGTTTTGTGGTTCTGTAGATATAAAGTTTGTAGATTTCCGTTAAGAAACGAGGGAGTTATGGTGCGTAGAACATGGTACGTCAAAACTATAATCCTGTGTAATCAGTTCCGTGTAGTAAAATGAATGAAACTTTTTAGATAGGTTAGAGCAAGAATCGATAAATATTCAGTAGGAAAAACTTGTAGAAGGTCATCCCAAGATTCCAACGAGACATCAAGTACTCAATTTTGATTACAAATGACTAATATAAATACCATCAAAGTTAGACCCGTATGCTGTTTCTAGAGTTGGAATTATTTCTGAATATAAACTTCCTTTGTGTAAATAATTAGAAGTGTTCATCAACTGTTTGCGAAAATGACCGAGTCAACTCGGTGAAACTTTGAGTTAGATTAGCTGACTCGAGAGTCAGTCCAAGTCAGATAGGTATATGGCTGAATCGGCTTAGGGGGCTGATTTTATGGACCGGGTCAGGTAGGCACGTGGGCTTGGCTTAGGGCCGGACATCTTATTTTGAGTTTATGGAACACTTAGATTCCGATTTAGCTTTCGGTTCCTTCTGCAAAGATGTAGGGTTTTTCGAGAGCTTTCCGATGACACCCAATTTTACCATATTTAGATAAGCAGATATGTTTTAACCCAAAATTACTTATTACTAAGTTATGAAACCATTAATAAAACTAGAACCGTTAGTTATAAGACTTAGTCTATTATTAGAGACTTGTATGAAACTATGTTGTGATTTTTGTATGAGCCTATTGGCTAAAGTCTTAGTATGCTTGTGTGATTAACAATTAGTCTGTATTAACAACGATCGATTCAAAGGACGAAACAGTGGATCGTGGATCTCGATATAGGAGTGGCTTGTCATCAAAAGAGGTGGGAATACTTTTAACGCTTTTGAAACCATTGTTGTTTCCTTTACAAAATTTTATGTTTAACAAAGTCATGCATTGTCAGTTGTGCATTTCATGCATTATTTTGTTTGTATTGTGATTGTTCAATTGACTCTTTGAATCTTTACATGAATTGGAAAGGACCTGTAATGTTTGGTTGTCAATATGAATTGTCCACATGTGGTATCTAGGATACGCTCCTTCATTTATATCTACATGAATTCATCTTTTATGCTTATTAGGTGTGGAACAATCCGGCGTCATTATAGCTATGTAGGTGTGGAAAAACCCGGCATCACTAATATATATTGTTTGAAGAAGGCGTTTGTACATATACATTGTTTGTGCATTTCCAGTGACTTAGTCACTTTGATGTTTGGGAAAACATGAATTTTTTTCCAAATCTTGCTCATGATTTCTTTAAAGTTAAATGTTATTCCTGTTGGGTACCCCTTTTAGGGATGATGTGCTCACCCATTTCCATTTTCAGTTTCAGAGACAAATCAAGATGTGCATGTGACGATGAAAGCTTCTAAGAATTAGTTATTTTAATTAGTTAGCTTCCGCTATGTTATTTTGTGTTTGTATTCTATTTGTAAATCAACTCATTATTGAATATGTATCATTTTAGAGAAATTCTTGTCTATATATTTCAGAGTGGGGATAGTTTTCGGGTTAAGTTTTGTAGCAGATTTCTTAATTGAATGTTTAAGTAAATGATTTAGATTCTTAGTGCCTCTTTATTTGGTTAATCTCTTGGATTAGTCAGTTACTAGCTTTGGGGCGCTACAGTTTGCAAATTTTATTCCTTATTATATAAATGTTTTAGTTCACGAACCAATTTTAGAAAGTAACACACTTAAGTATGCGTACGGATATGTGTACTTAAGTAACCATATTTGAGTTTGTTTTGGTTTTTAAACTAAGCAGAGACGTAAACTTTCCGCTAGTATGCTTACCCGAGTTTGTTTTGGTTTTCAAACTCAGCAGAAATTCACGGACGTGAACTTTCCGCTAGTATGCGTACGGGTACGCATAATTTGGTAACCGGATTGAGTTGGTTTTGAATTCCAAACTCAGCAGAAATTCACGGTCGTGAACTTTCGCCAGTATGCATAGGGGTACGCATACTTACCCAGTCTCCATCAACCATTTAGTACAAAAAAAAGTATGCATACATTTGGTTCCCGGTTTTGGACTTATACACTAATGTGCGAACACACTATATGCTTATATCAAAAGATGGTTACATATTCTAAACTCTCATTTCGATCATTGAAACATTCTTAGAGGATGTTATATAGCGGTTATTCACACACTATTTTTCATCAAAGAGATTTTCAAAAGATAGAAACAATCAACATGACTTTCGTCACTTGTAAAGATGAACTTGGCCAAAGCGAAAGCTTACCAATACATATTTCTATAAATAGATAAGCGAGATAAACTCGGCTCGAAATAGCAAATGTGTATAATTGAAGTCTATATAGCAATACGACTTTTGTCTCAATATAGGTGTAGATGGGGCAAAACGATTTGCTGGTTTTTACGGAATTGAGGAGACGACCGTACGGAGGAGACTCCTTGAACCGAGTGAAATGTTCAACCTCACACAGATGCACTTCAAGAAGGGAGTGCTTTGAATTCGAGAGATCAATCTGTAGTACTCTGGCCTAAACCAATACAATGGCCGTTCTAGAGTAAATTCGGTCACAAGAGAGGATGAGTAGATCTATAGGAGGGAAGCTGAGAAATGTGTGGAATCAACGGTAACCAAAGATTGTAGGTGTGTTGTGTATTCTAAATAAGATAAGTTCCGAATGATTAAATTTGCTCTGTTGAGAGTAATTGCTCAGATGTTGAGTTGTTAATCACGTGTTGTCTGTTTGACGTTAGATTCTTATATATTCAATCATGATTTCAGAGACTTATTTATATTGCTGGAATTGTAGACACCATGATCCCATGAAGTGTGACAGTTGATGGAATCAAAGAGTGGGGAAATGGAAATCGTGTTTGAAACCAGTTGTTCATCGTGCGGAGACTTGGTCGATTTTCCATCCAATACTTTGTTAACTCCTTCAACTGATTGCACGACTTGATCACATTTCATCGTGTGTATGAACACACGTGTCGTAGACCGCCAGACCAAAACCCTAGTTAAACACGTGTGTATGTGACACGATTGACGTATCGTGGCTAATTAGTCAGTTGTTGACTTCATGACTTTATGGGACGATGAGTCCATGTATTTGTTGAGTTGAACATGATTTTGAAAATTGTTCTGAAACTCATGAACTGAACGTGTCTGTTGAGACAGAGGTATAATTCTCACGTTGATAGTTGAGGCGAGCAAGTATTGTTCATTCGATGAATTGTTGAATATTGATAGTTGAACCAATATTCCTTGATTTGAGCAAATGTTGCTTATATGAGCAAGTGTTGCTCGTCTGATGAATTATTGGTAGCGTGACCAAAATAAAATATTAATTAGAATACTGGTAGTTGAACCGAGCATAATTAATAAGAAAACTGATCATGAGATCATCGTAAAGTTATTAGCGTTCGAATATGGAATTATGATCCTTGGACTCAGAAACCCTAATTTGATCAATTGATGACCAATTGATGGTTTATTTCAAAATCAACCATGGAATGAAAGAGGGATCGACTACATGAGACCATGGATCGACCACATAGCGCACATATGCTCATGTGAGTAAACAGCAAGGTATCTTGAAGAGTTGGTGATTTGTTGATGAAAGAATGATTAAATGCTGGTTTAATCATTTATTCGAAAAATGTTCGTCTGAGCCTTAGGTGATAAAACCTAATTAATTATGAAGGGGTGAGGGCCCGACCAAGGGGTCATGAAACCGTCCTTAGTGGTCATGGGATCGACTGACGATCATTCTATGAAATTCCAAAATTATTTGGAAGAGTTTTGGACCTAATACGTGCAATTGCGCAAATTAGGTCAAATCATGAAAATACGTGGGACCGGCTCATTGAGAGCCAAAGAGCCAACCCTGGTTGGTCAAGGTAACATGCTCACGTCGTCAACACGTCCGTGTCTCAGTCCTGAGAATCTTGATATTTTCTGGCGTGCGTTTGCGCAACCATTTGAGAAAATATGACAAAATCAGGGTTTTGCTGAAACTGAGGAAACTTCATGAGATGAAGGAAAGTAATTATAAAATGAAGGAATATGAGGCGTGGGACCGCTGGAGCCAAGGCATGTCCGGCCGTCCAGTAACCACGGTCTCATGGTGCCTTTTCCTAATTTTATAATATTTTTCATGATTTTATGAAAATATCATGAAATCAAGGAATTTTGTTGAAATTAAGGAGTTTCCTTAAAGTGAAAGAGTTTCCATGGGATCAAGGAAGCAAATAATATTAAAATAATAAAAAAAGGGTGTGTGGGGCCGGCTAGGGCATGGCCGGTCGGCTTGGGCCCGGTCACACAAGTTTCCCTAATTTTATGTAATTTTTGTGTATTATTTTCCATGATTTGAAGGTATTTTCATAATTTGAAAGAAATACCATGAAATCAAGGAATTTCATGGGATCAAGGAAATCTTAAAATAATAATAATAAAAAAATATGGGGCGTGTGGGAATGGCTGAGGCATGGAAGGCCGGCTAGGCCCGGTCCCACGAGTTTCCCTAATTTTATATTATATTTTCATGGTTTTGTGAAAATACCATGAGATTAAGGAGTTTTCATGAGATTAGGGAAATAATAATAAAATAATGAGGAACCATGAGGTGTGGGGCCGGCGGGGATCAAGGCATTGTGTGAAATTTTTCCTTGGTTACCCTTTTGACAAGAACCACATACACCTTCTACTTTAGTATTTATTTTGGGAACGCCTCTGAAAAGTTCACGATTAATGAGCTTACCCATCATTCGGTAGTTGATATGACCAAACCGTTCATGCCACAAATGAGTTGACTCTACATTGGTCAGGTTACATTATAGATTAGACTGTATATCAAGGAGATAAAAGTTATTCATACTTCTTCGTCCTAGAAAAATGATTTTTCCGGACTTATCTTCAATATCACAACCTCCCATATCGAAGATAACCTTATGACCCTTATCACAGATTTGACTTGTTGAAAGAAGATTACCTTTCATTCCTTTGACATAAACAACATCATGAATTTCAGGAACACCTGGAAGTTTGATGGTTCCCTTTTTGCTAAAAAGGCAGATACTTTCATCTCCGAAGGTTACAAATCCTCCTTTGTAGTCTTCTGTCTTTGTGAACCAAGAGAGATCACATGTCATATGTCTGCTACAACCATTGTCTAGAAACCATTGGAAAGGAGAAGTAGTTTTGAGTGAAAAGGCTCCCAGACATTTTTCAACAGATTCCACAGATTGTTTAACTTGGTTTTTTGATTCTGAGTTAGGGTGACTGGTTAAGTTCTTAAATAATCCCTTAACACGTTTAATCAGATTTTTTGCACAATAAAACTTCTGATTCAAGATTTTCCACCTTTTTGAAGAAACCCTCTGTATTGTTTCTTCTTGTTCGGTTTTAAATGTCTAGATGCACATTGAACATTTATGAGACTTCTTTTTTTATGAAGTTTTATGGTATCCTTGACCAGTCCTCTATCTATCAAGATATTACTGATGTCTTCAATATATGACTGGTTTTGTTCAACATTTTCTTTTAACGTCTTGATAAGTACCGAGTAATACTCTTCAGTGTCTTCCATATCATATTGAAGAGTATTTAAAATCTTTGAACGCTAACTGAATCAACCATTAGATTCAATTCTTAAAAGGTTGGATCGCACAAAACACAGATTGTTAGATCCTTTCGTGTTTGCCTGCTCTGATACCAATTGAAAAGACGAGGGTACCCAAATACACCACAATCTTTTTGTTTTCAACCTATAAGTCCTCTTACCGAAAGTGCTCGTCTATGGACAGAGTCAAGACAATACAACAAATCGGTATGCACACTTTGTGTGATTATCTATGGATACAAGATCGAGACAATACGACAACCAAAGTATGATACTTGATAATAGGTTTGGACTTAACCAAACTCAATAGGATCACGATCAAGTATATCGGAGTTAACGTTTGTGGAATTTACTTTAAATTATATAAGCAAATATAATTGCGTAAAACAAAAGTAAATCACATAGCAATATTTTGTTAACGAGGAAAACTGCAAGTGCAGAAAAACCCCGGGACCTAGTCCAGAATTGAATACTCTCAGAATTAAGCCGCTATACAAAATCTACACCAAATTCATATAGTTGAGACCAAGCAACTACCCTTAGTTCACTTAGTTTCCTCAGTATCCCTCCGCTTCCGAATTCAAAAGTCACGCACTGGTACTATTACTTTGGATCGTATTCCAAACAACAAAGGAACAACGAATTTGTTTTGTAACAACTCTTTTGATTCTTTCAAGATAAAGATATCTCAAGCCATACGCAAAGGCTCTTCCGTTTAATCTAATAAACTCCCTTTCCTGGTTAGATCAATCTATCCAATAACTATAAAAGCAGTTAAGTCTAGATTCAGAATCAATCAAAATAAATCTCAAAGAGATATATTGAGAATGTCGATCTCACGCAACTAATCAATCGAATAAATCTGATTCTAGTTGGATCCCAGCCGATCAAGGTTTGTGCACACACAAAGATATGAGAACTAAATAAGAAATCTTCTTTGTCTTTAAATCTTCTTTAATTTTCAATAAACATCTGCACAACACCACTTGAATCACTTGTGATCAATCACACACAAAATGGAGTCTGTTAACAACCGATTATCACTAGATGTCTTTAGATCTACAAATAGTTCTAAAAATCTCGTCGATACTTCGATCTAGTTTGAGTGAATCTTATATCATAAGAGAAGATTCTCAAGAATAAACAAACTAGGTGAAATCAAGGTTTCAACAACCGTTAGTCAATCTAATCAATCGAAAACTAATAACACTACAATTATCTAGTTTCCCACCAACGGTACTCGTAGAGCTTCTTGATCACACAGAAGTCTTTAAACGAGCGGTCGTAAGAGATTTCACCTAATTAGGATACCTTCCTCTCCGAATAGATGGCTTCACCAGAAACAACAAGAATGAAGTTTTCCTGGCTCTTAGGATAGTTTTCTAGAAATGAAAACTTAGTTATTTGTAGACCAAGGATGTTTGGACACCAAAGAATTTCCAAAACCGAAAATATTCTCAAGATATGCAATGAATAGCAAAATTTTATTTTCCTAATTCCAATAAATGCTTGTCCAAAATTTCCGAAATCTCTCAATAGAAAATCTCCAATTAGTAAATGCACATTACTAATTTTTATTCCCTAGAGATATGCATTTAATTGATGGTAATTAAAGCATATAAAACCAAAAAACTTAATTAAAAGATTCCCAATTTATTTCGGCACATGATCTCCTTGTGTACTAAGGAATATCTTTAAACAATAAATGATAAGAGTTATTGTACGTATTTAAAGTATGTTAATTTTTCTTCACTGTAAATCCTTATTCATATTTACATGGATTTACATTCTTGGAATCGGTTATACCACACTTCCAAACAAGTTTAGAATTGGTTGACCTGTATTCCAAGATAACTATGTGATTGATCAAATCAAATCACATACATGGGTTCAATCGGTTCTACCAATCACTAGGATCAGTTATACCTCAATATGGAAATACTTGTGATTGGTCACACAAGTTACCAGGACCGGTTACATCAGTTACCAGGACCGTTTACCATATTCCCATGGTATTGCTTGTGATTGGTCACACCAGTTACCAGGATCGGTTACACCAATTACCAGGACCGGTTTCCAATTACAAGTATCGATTACACAACACTCTATGATTGGTCACACCAATTACTAGGATCGGTCACACTATTTACAAATATCGATCATACCATCTCATGGTGATTTCTTAGGATAGGTTACACTAATTAATAAAAACTAGTCATACCAAATCATAAGTCAGGCACTTGTGATCAGTTATACCAAGATATATAACAAAGTTACGATCGGTTCTACCATCTCACACATATTGGTAATCCAAAGATTTGCAATGAATAGCCTACCAATAAGCCTAACGATTTCCCTTTCGATTCATAAATGTACTTCCTTTAAACAAATGTAAAACATTGTTTCCTAGGATGAAATCTTCACCATAACCCAATCACATAATCATAACAGTATATACAAGATTATGTTGATGTCATATCGAAGAAGTACAAAAGATAACTGACCATGTCACATCACTAGAGTATCATACAATATTTAAAGTATATACAGCTTCGCAGTTATGTTTTCAATATAACACGACTTGAAAGATAAGTTAGGAATGAAACAGTTCAAGTCAATATTAATAACCTCAAGAGGAAGGATGATATCGTCGTTGTAGTTCGATTCTTCTTCACATTCTTCAGGTCTTCGGAAAAATACTTGTATATCTCAACATTCCTAGACTTTCTAGTCTAACCTAAACGAAGTTGAATCTAGTATACATTCAAGCGACTTTAGATGAGTTTTGACACACTAAAATATGACAACCAAACTTGACATACCAACTTGGTGAGTTCAACCGAGCTATGCTCTAACATATATAGTTGGATCTTCTCCAATCACAAAATGAGGAAAACCTAATTTTATCCGTGCAGGTCTAAGAGCTTCAGAAACAAAAGGTTGATGAATTCTACCTCCAGCATTTGGTCGAGCACCTGATGTGCGTTCTTCACTTGTAGAACCTTCAGCCTTCTGATTAGTCTGTAGTTCCATAAACTTTTGAAAATGTTCAATCAACACATTCAAATTATTTGCAATTGAGTTTTTCCCTTTCTCCATAAAATTTTGGAATGGTATCTCATGCTCCTTTGATGATTTCTTTGCTTCATCACCTGGAGATATGTCTGGCTATGATACCAAATATTATAGTTCAAAGGAACAATAACGGTAGAACTGAAATATGAGAGATCTAATAAGAATAAGTGAAAGATAATAGAGTACTTCAAGGAAATCAAACTGTAATACTCGTGCTTTGCATTCCATTTGGTTAAAGGAGTATGTGCCCCTTAAAAATTGGTTGTTTTTGTATATCATTTGAATTGGTTATATAATACCAAGGAGGAATATCCATTTTTCTAAAACGATAATTACAAGAAATGAAACGAAAGAGGAATTAGGAATCCGGCGGTAGAGTTCATGTTGGGTTAGTTGTTTCGAGGTTCTTTTGATTTTTTTTATTTTTATGTCCGATCTGTATGATGTATAAAGACCCGTCTTGGTATTTTGGATTTCAATTACATAGGTTTCGAAAAGGGAACATTTTTACCTAAAAAGTTGGACTCCAAGATTTGGTCGCATCATCGTATGAGGCAAATTTATCTTTGATCTTCTAGTTCTGGGCAGATATAATGGATTAAGTACATGGGCTTGTTGCAGTAGACATTTAGAGATTTTAAAACATAAATCCATGCATTTAGGTGATAGTTAGAACTGATCTGTGCATCAATTTATGGTGTTTTAAGAAAAACAGTCTAAATCATCATTTCTGAGCGATTTTGTTATTTATTTAGGTTGTTGTGTAAATAGCCTCATTTTTTATTATCATATGTGTGATCTTGATATAGGTTCATGTGGTTTGTGTAAACATTTTGATTTTTATTTTCACCTGACAATGGGAAAGGTTGGGTGATTTAACTTTGTGATTTAATCTCCTTTAAGATATGATTGTGAATATATCATATAATTTGTATTGATTAGGGATTAGTGGCACAATTGAGAAACCTAGCTAATAAGGTAGTGTAAATATGCATTGGTGTCGTTGTCAGTCACACAATTGTAAAGGTACTAGATGATGAGAAACTTGGCTAATAAAGGACCAAATACACAATTGTGGTTTAATGATTCAGTATTATATCTTATGAGTTTTACTTCTTTTGTAACTTGAAATGTATTAGAGGACGGTGTAGCTTTGCAGTGCACTAACCAAAGTGTATCTGTTGTTACATGTCTCTACAAAAAATATTAGTGAATCATTATTATGCTTCATGTGATAGGAGTTTATGTAATGCTTGTTATGCTCGTTTGTTGGTTGACGAGATGGTGAGTCTATTAGTTCGTGGTGTTTTGAATGCCAATTATGTCGTTCTTTATAAAAGGATTGGAACCGGAGTATAGGAACTTATATAATGTGTTCTTACTCGTTTGTTTGTCAACGAGATGGAAATCTATTGACTCATGGTGTTTTATAGTCCAATTCTGCAGTTCTTTATCAAAGGATAGGAACTGGAGTAGAGGAACTTATACAATATGTTCCTATTTGATCATTCGTCGTCGAGATGGTGGGTCCATTGGCCTCTTGGTGAGTCCATTGAGCCTATGGTGTTGTGTATGCCGCTTGTGCAGTTCGTTTTCCAAGGATTTAAACCAGAGTGTTTCTGTGGTAGCTAATATGGATCTTGGTAGGTTTATGATTATCATGTCTGGATGGGTTATGTTCTGATATGTCTTGGATTGTATGTTTTGGCACTTTTATATTTTGATACGCAGGATTTACTGTATTTTTGTGTTAGAGTTTAATGAAATCTTTTGTTGACTTGCATTGTAGGTAGCAGTATATTCTCTAACTGATAAACCTTTGAACTTCGTAGTCATTTTAGTTCTAATATTTCCTAACTCTATATTCTGGTCATGTGGATTTCATTCTTTATATTTTTTCTCGTGATTCGGAGACGAGGTGGACTTGCTTGGAGTTTAACTCTCGTTGACAATATTTCAGGTGTTATTAGAGATCGAGAAGGAGCTTTGACTCCAATTTCGGGTGGATATTTGGAGATATCTAGCTAAGGATGGATATTTGTTCTTATTCTTTTGCTCTAAATGTTATTTCTCCCAGACTAGTTAGTGAGGCAGTGGGGGTATGTTACCTTGGGTAGCTCCCAATTTTTATATTTTTTTTTAAATTTGTAGTTGGATCAAATTCCTTGTGAACATTAATTATTTTCTTTGGAACCTTTTGTTATCGAGAACTAAGACAGCTGGAAATGTGCCTTCGTAATAAATACTTCGAGTTCCTTATTCTTTGAGTATTCTTAGATTTAGTAATTTTTAACCATATATTTTCTGTGTAATCATCGATCGGGGTTGTGTGGAAAGTAGAATCGTTACAGTTGGTATCCGATCTTAGGTTTGGAAACCTTTAGGACCTGGAGGTGTGAGCTTAGGACGTTTCGTTGAGTATATCCATGGATGGGATATGCACTCCCGTATCTACATGTTTAATTAGAACTAATTTTGATTTGCTAATACGAAGTAATTGACTAGTGAATCAAAATCTTGAAATACATAGTGGTTTGCTGATACGAAGTAATAGACTAGTGAATCAAAATCTTGAAATACATATATTTATTTAGGGTAGATTCCACTTCACATTCGGTTGGTTTTTATAGGGCAAAGTATGGAATTATTTTGTGATCATGATGTTGGCATGTGGTTAATGATGATGCTAACAACATGAAGAAATTGGTGCATGCATATGTGTGATTAGTATAACCGCTCATGACTTGTTTATGTTCTTGGTAAAACTATTCACAAGGCTTGAGTTTTGTATTGGTATGACTTTTATTAGTGAAACCGATCTTAAGTAATCACCTGAGATGGTATGATCGATTTAGTGTTATTGGTATGACCAACTCTAGGCAAAGGGGAAATGATCCTAGTAAGAGGTGCAACCGATCACAAGAGGGGAATCGATCCTTGTATGAGGTGCAACAAGTTTCTAGATATTGGGAACCGATCCTATGAACACGTGCAACACGTTTTTAGACATTGGGAACCGATCCTATGGACATGTGCAACAAATACAAGTTAGATACCATATATATGTGGGAACCGATCCTAGTACCTAGTCAACCGAATTTTTGGAAATCTAGTGTGACTAAATCCAGGACCCACATGGAGGTAGAACCGAAACTTGTTTTGGTAGAACCGTGAAACCCATGTTTGGTGATTGAGTGTTCTTAATCAATCACATAGTTCTTGAAAGCTAGATGAACTAATTCTAAACTTGTTTGGAAGTGTGGAAAATCGGTTGCAAGATTGTAAGTATGAAAGAGGACTTACAAAGTAAAGATATCGACATACTTTGAACATGTGCAGTAACGCTTATCTTTTATTGTTCAAAGACATTCCTTAATAGCTAAAGGAAAAAATCCCGGATCGGAAAATAAGTTGAGAATCTTTTAATTAAGGTTTTCAATTTTATTTTTGGAAAATGAAAATTAGTAATGTGCATTTACTAGTTAGAGATTTTCTAAGAGATTTTCGGTCAATGTTTGGACAAAGCATTTCCAGGAATTATGGAAACCAAATTTGGAATATATTGCATATCTTGAGAATATTTTCGGGTTTGGAAATTCCTTGGTGTCCAAACTTCCTTGGTCTATAAATATCAAATTTTGCATTTCGAGCAAACTAATCCTCAGAGCCATCAAAACTACCTAGTTGTGTTGTTACTGTTGGAACCGCCTATTCAGAGAGGAAAGTAACCTAATTAGGCGAAATCTCTTACGGCCGCTCGGTTTAAATACTTATTTGGGATTGAGAAGATCTATTAGTACCGTTGGTGGGAAACTAGATAATTGCGGTTTATTATTAGTTTTCGATTGATTTGATTTGTTAAACTTTGATTGCACCTAGTTTGTTTATGCTTGAGAATCTTCTCTTTTGATATAAGATTCACTCAAACTAGATCGAAGTTTCGACGGGGATCTTTAGACTGTTTGTAGATCTAAAGACGTCTTGTGATAATCCATTGTTAACAAACTCCATTCTATGCGTGATTAATCACATGAGATTCAAGTTGATTGTGTGCATTTGTTTATTGAAGATCTAAGAAGATTTGAAGACAAAGAAGACTTTGAAGATTTATGATTTGGGTTCATAATCTTTGGTGTGCACAATACTTGTTTCGGTTAAAGAGGATCCAACTATAATCGTTTTATCCTTGTGGTAGATTTGATTGATTAGTTAAGTAGATCGGCATCAATACAATTATTTGTGATTCAAAGTATTGATTGCAAAATCTTGACAATTACTTTGGTATTTGTTATTAGATAGATCTAAGGACCTGACAAAGGAGTTTATTGGGATAAACAGAAGATCCTTTTGTCGAACTCACATCACTTGGTTGAAAAGAGTTGTTACCAAATATATTTGTTGTTCCTTTACTGTTTGGAATACGAACCAAAGGAATTGTTCCAAGTACGTGACTTATTACAAGTTGGAGGCGTGGGAATACAGACGTAACTAGGAGAACTATAGGTTTAGTTGCTTGGTCTCAACTATACGAAGTTGGTTTGATTTTGTATAGCGGCTTAATCCTGAGATTATTCAATTCTGGACAAGGTCCCGGGGTTTTTCTGCATTTGCGGTTTCCTCGTTAACAAAATCTTGTTGTGTCTTTTACTTTTCTATTTCCGCAATTATAATTGTTTTATTATAATTAGAAGTAAAATACACAAACATTAATTCCTATTTACTTGATAGTAATCCTATTGTGTTTGGTTAAGTCCGAACCATTTATCAAGTAAACATACTTCGTTATTGTATTTTCTCGATCTTGTCCATAGTCAATCACACAAGTTATCTTGTTGTCGTAGTGTCTCGATCTCGTATCCATAGACGATCACACGAAGTATGAACCGATTAGTTGTATTGTCTCGACTCAGTCCATAGACAATCACTTTCGTAGAAAGGACTTATAGGTGGAAAAGTTTTAGATTGAGGTATATTTGGGTACCCTCGTCTTTTCAATTGGTATCAGAGCGGACAAACACGAAAAGATCGAAAAATCTGTATTTGGTGCGATCCAACTTATAAGACATGAGTCAAAGTAGAGTTAAGCGAGAGCGAAAACTAAAGAAAGACTCAGTTAACGTGTCGCAAGAGGTTATTGAACCACCCTAAGAATTTGTTTGTAAGCAATTGCTTATTTACAAAAAAGTAATGGAGAAAAATCGGGATGATTTTAAATCAATTACTATTGAATGTGAAATGATGCATCAAAATCACAAAAAGTTTAGGAAAGATACTTCTCAACAAATACATGGTCTTGAAGAAAAAGCAAACGCTAGTCTCTCTCAAGCAGAATTGTTATAAAGGGAGCGCGATGCTGCTCTTGAAAAAATTCATTTGTTGGAAGAGAAACTTGTTGAATCTGATGCAAGGATTAACTCTCAACAAAAAAGTTTTGAAGAGAAAAAAGGTGTATATCTCTCACGAGAAACACACCTTGAGGCTGATCTAGTTGGTGCTCTTGATAAAATCAAGATGTTGGAAGAAGAAAACTTGAACCTGAAAAATTTCAATGATAGCTCAAACAATTTAACCTCAATGTTAGAAGCAAGTAGAAATCATCGTGATATACAAGGATTGGGATATAAGGGAATAGATGCTTCAAATATTAGCAAAGAGGTAAAATTTGTCAAAGCTGCAAATTCTTCTAAACCAGAGGCTTCCACTGATGTAAAAGATGTAGGATCAGAATCTCGCAACAATTATGTCTCAGCGAAATTATCAATGGTATTGCACAATAGCGTTGCAGAATAATTTCAGAAACGACATCAGCAAGGATCATGAGAAAGATATGATAGTCTTGCGAAAATTAGAGAGCTTGCGAAGTGAACATTTTTAAGGTTGCGAGAATGTCGCAAACCATATCCGAAAATAAAGGACAGATTAGCTGTCATCCACTATGTATTTCCTTATAAATAGTCATTCGAGTTGCAAAGGAGGGGAGAGATCTTTTTTGAGTAAGAAACAAGTAAATAGGAGAGAGAAAGTTCAGAGCAAAGTTCATTCTTGATTTTTTTATCTTTCTTGTAAGAACATTCAAAAATTAATCAATAAAATTAAGAGTGTAAATCTAAAAATGAGTTGATCATCAATGAAATCATATGAGGGGTGTAGTGTAGGATTTCCTGCAACTACATAATGGCGCTAGAAACAGGGAATCAGTGAATTGAAGATGGAAAGTTGAAGATTGTTGGTTGAGAATATTCAAATCAAGAAAATGATTAAATAAATCAGTGAATCAATTAAAAGAAATATGAGAAGAATTAATGAAAATGGCAAAAGATTGGAGTGTAATATGATAACAAAAAGCTTGATCAATGAATTTCATGAAAACGTCAAAGGAAGAATACATAAACGAAATTTTGAAGGGAAGAAAATTATAGCGGTAGAAAAAATATCACCCTTGAAAGAGTGGGAAAGGAAAAAAATTGCATTCATGGCGGAAGAAATACCAAAAGAAAATTTAAATCATACATCTCCGTTGGTTATCACAGTGCCGGTTACACGAAAAGAGAAGGATACAGTAATAAAATCCGCAGGAGAATGGATGTTGAACAGAACTTTAATCGATACAGGAAGTTCAGTTGACATAATATTTTATCATGCATTCCGGGGAATGGGATTTAAAGATGAAGAAATGTCCAATTCAGCATATTTTGTTCACGGCTTTGGAAAATCCACAACAAAACCTAAAGGAGAAATAATGGTGCGAATTCCACTTGGAGAAATCGAAACATATGTAACATTGTGTGTGGTGGATATGGAATCGCCATATAATATGTTATTAGGAAGATCATGGATACATGCGATAAAAGTTTTGGTGTCAACGTTGCATCAATGTATTAAATTCCCCACTCCAAATGGAATATGTGAAATTAGAGGAGATGTTGACAATGCGAAATTATGCCATCAAATTGAAGTAAAGCATTATGAAGAACAAGCAAAAAGGAAACAATTTCACAGAAAATTGGCAAAGGAAGCAAAGAAGGAAGAAGAATTTAGAGTTTATATGATAAGGGAAAAAGAAGGAAAAGGAATACCCACCGAAATTTCGGAAGAAGGGGAAGGACCCATAAAAGCAATAAAAGAACCAACACCAATGGGAGAACCTAAATCCAGTTACACTGCCGCAGAACCAACAAAAGAAATAAATGTTGGGACTGTAGAGGAGCCTCTAATGTTGAGAATTGGAACCAAAATGGATGTAGAAGAAGAAGAAAGAACTGTCAACTTGTTGCGAGAATATAAGGATATTTTCGCAGGAAACATGGATGAGATACCAGGAATAGATCCCTCAATTGCTTTCCACAAATTGGAGATTAACAAAAATGTGAGACCATTTAAACAGAGAATAAGAAAAATTGCAACAACTTACCATTCCCAGATAGAAGAAGAATTACAGAAAATGCTTGAGGCAGGAATTATAAGAGAAGCTAAGTACCCAGAATGGATAGCGAATATGGTCATTGTTCCAAAGAAAAACAAGGGAATCAGGATTTGCATAGATTTCGCTGATTTGAACAAAGCTTGCCCCAAAGATAGTTTTCCGTTACCCGATATTCCTCAAATGGTGGAATCTGCAGCGGGAAATGATAGGGTATCATCTTTAGATGGGTACAAAGGGTATAACCAAATTCCTCTCGCTGAAGAAGATCAAGAACATACTGCTTTCTTTGCCCCTAGAGGTTTATATTGTTACACGAAAATTCCATTTGGTTTGCGAAATCCGGGAGCGACATATCAAAGAATGGTAGAGAAGGTGTTCGCAAAATGGATACATAAAACATTAGAAGTATACGTGGACGACATGTTAGTAAAGAGTAAAGAAGCTAAAGACCATGTACAAGACTTGAGGGAGATTTTTGAATAAATGCGGCAGTATAACATTAAATTGAATCCTGAGAAGTGTACTATTGGAGTGGCATCGGGAAAATTTTTAGGCTACATTGTATCAAAGGAAGGAATACAGGTTGATCCAGAAAAACTGCAAGCAGTTCGTGACATGCCAACACCAGCAACAATAAAAGATGTACAGAAGTTGAATGGGCTTCTAGCTTCGCTGGGGAGATTCATTTCGCGATCATCAGACAAATGCAAATATTTTTTCGATATACTCAAGAAGGGTGCAAAATTTAAATGGAGTGATGAATGTGAAAAGGCTTTTCAAGGAATCAAATAACATCTTATGAATACAACTATTTTTCAAAAGGCAGTACCAGGAGAAGAATTATTGATTTACCTTGCGACAACGTCGCATGCGTTAAGTGCTGTGTTATTACGAGTAGACGCAGGAGTAGAGAAACCCATTTATTACATTAGCAAAACTTTTAATACTGCTGATAAGAATTACTCAAAGATTGAAAATTTAATCTTAGCATTGGTATATGCATCATTTAAGCTCCGCATATACTTTCAAGCACACAAGATAAAGGTATTAACAAAAGTACCAATTGATCAGTGATGAAGAATTCTAAAAGATTAGGAAGGGTAGAGAGATGGAATGCACAAGTAGGCCACTTTGATATTAAATATGAAATTTTTTCTTCACCAAAATCACAAGTTGTTACGGATTTCTTGACATAATTTCCTTTAGAAGAAGATGAAGCAGTAGAAGAAATGATGGATGTAGAAGAAGAACATGGAGATCCAAAAGATTTATTAACAGAACCAAATAGATGGGAAATATTGGTAGATGGATCATCAAATGGAGAAGGAAATGGAGTTGGAATTGTTTTAATTTTGCCAGAAGGAGTAAAGATGGCTTTTTCATTCAGATTGGAATTTGCGTCCACTAATAATGAAACAGAGTATGAAGCTGTGATACATGCTTTAAAATTCGCAATAGAAATGAAACTAGAAAATGCCAGGATCACTAGTGATTCACAGCTAGTTATTCGCCAAATAAAAGGAGAGTATACTACAAATGAACCATCCTTGAAGAAATACAAGAAGTTGGTTGAAGAATTATCAGCGAAAATCCCAAAGATAAAAAGGAGGCAAATTTCGAGAAAGGATAATAGACTCGCAGACGCTTTTGCTTTTATCTCAAGCATGATGACAGATCCAACTGCGAGATGCATAAAAATACAAACACTTCTGTCACCATCAATAAATAAGGAAGAGGAAGATATGGATGTGATGATGATAGATAATGAAAAAGAAGAAAAAATGAACAATGTCGCAGACTGGAGAGTGGAACTTCACGCATATTTGGCGAAAGGAGAAACACCAAGAAATAGATTGGAAACACACAAGTTAAAAAGCCGAGCAACGAATTATGAATTAAAAGATGGGTTGCTATACCGAAAGTCCTTTAGTGGACCATCACTCAGATGTTTGACACGAGAGGAAGGAGAAAAGGTGCTGAAAATGTTACATAGTGGAGATGATGGCAATCATAGTGGAGGATGATATTTGGCACATAGAGCAAAATGCAAGGTTATTATTGGCCATACATGCATGAAGATGCAAAACAAATATCAAGATGCTGCGAAGATTGCCAGCGACATGGAAAGAAAATACATGCACCAGGAGCACCATTGTCATCTTCAACCAGTGTATGGCCTTTTGGAAAATGGGGCTTAGACATTGTGGGGCCATTTCTACCAGGAACTGGACAAAGAAGATACTTAATAGTCGCAACAGATTATTTCACAAAATGGACATAAATAAAGGCAGTACAACATATTCGCGACAAAGATATCTTTACATTCATATTCGAAAATATCATTTGCAGATTTGGAATTCCTGCACAGTTGGTATCTGATAATGGGAAACAGTTTGAGGGGCAGAATATAGAAATGTTACTTAATGCATTCAAGATAAAATGTGGAAAGTCCACTCCTTTATATCCACAAGCTAATGGGCAAGTAGAAGCAACAAATAAAATAATTGCAGATATATTAAAGAAGAAATTGGAAGGACATCATAGATCATGGTGCGAACAAGTACATAATGCAGTATGGGCTTATAATACAACTAGAAGAGAAGCTACTGGAATGTCACCTTTTTGTTTAACATACAGAGTTGAAGCGGTGTTACCGACAGAAGTTGTTATTCCAACAACAAAAAGAGAAGCTTGGGAGAAAAATCTTAGTGCGGGTTTAATTTTAAACAAACTTGATGAATTAGAAGAAAAAAGAGAAAAAGCTTTACAATATATGGAGAATTATCAGCGAAGATTAGCTCGAGAATATAATAAACGTGTCAAAATACGTAAATTTCAACTAGGAGATTTAGTTCTGCGAGAAACACCAGTATATCAGCGAGAAAATGGTGGAAAATTAGCGAAAAAATGGGATGGACCTTACATCATTAAGGAGATAGTTGGAACAGGAGCTTATAGATTAATGGATCCAGAAGGAAGAGATGTTGGTCATAGATTAGACAGACCATGGAACAGGTTGTTTGAAAAGATATTATCAGTAAGAAGCTTTGAGAAGTTATGAATTCTGAAAAATAATTGCAGATTACTCATATCAAAAGAAGATCATGATGTGCGAAATTTCGCAGAGATAATCACAGAACAATGACATAAAAGAAAGGGGCGAACCTTTATGGCGTACACCCTAGTTCGCGAATAAAATTTCGCAAGAGGCAAATGTAAGACCTAAAGTACGTCATATTAGGGGGTACCTGTTACATGGCTCAGGGAAAGGCTACACCCCCCGGAACCTGAGTCATGGAGATTTGGGGTCAATAAAGCCCATCCGGGAGAGGCACCTTGGATTCTAACTTAAGCATATGACTTAGGTTGGGCGACTAAGGTAATAAGGACTCTCCCAAGGAGTGCAGAATCTGATCAAGGCGCCGAGGTACACGGTTGAGTCAAGAGTGCCGGGGCGTTTGAAGCGTCCTTGCCATTCTTGACAAGTCTTGGCTTATACTGCACTCGGCCTGAAAAAACCCCACTTAGGGTGCAGTCTCGTAACCATAAGCCCTATAGGTAAAAGGGATAAGAGGCTGCGAAAACAACTGGTTGTTGTTAAGACTGGATGGGAGGAGCTAACCTTGTATGGTAGAAGTACGCCTCCTTGAAGGGGCAACCAGGGGGAGATAAGGGCGGCACCCTCCATTAGGGAGCTGATAAGTGTCTTAAGACGCAAATGTCATGAGGCTTTTTATTCGCAAGGATATTAAGGCTTGTCATATTTGTGCAACAATCCTGAAGAGGCAATAATACAAAAGAAAAAGATAAGACGAGATCAATGGGTTTTCGCATGAAAGTGCGAAGACGTCCTGCGATTTCGTCGCAAGACGGCAATGTCATGGGGCTTTATTTTCGCAAGAATATTTAGGCCTGTCATATTGTCGCAACATTCCTGAAGAGGCCATAATACAAAAAAAAGTTAAGACAAGATCAATGGGTTTTTGTATGAAAGTGCAAGGACGTCCTGCGATTTTGTCGCAATGACAAGAGATGGCATAATAAGACCTTTAATTAGGAAGGCAAAATAAGACCATATGATAAAACAAATTAATATAAGCATTCAACAGATTTTTTTGCAAGAAAGATAATGAGAGGCAAGTATGGGAATCGATACAAGAAGCATTATCTTTCTTATCAACAAAATATTAAAAGGAAAAGTTGACTCCAAAGTTATTGAAAAATGTACTCTCAAAAGTGATAAAAATAAGACAGTTCAAGAAAACAAAGCTAAAAGAAGCTCAAGCTTCAATATTAATTCAGTAGCAGGAGATGACAGAAATTCTTCGCCAACATTCTCGCAAGCTTCTCCTTCATTTCGGCTTTGATCTTCGCCATGACTAGCATTTGATTATCGCCAGCAATTACTTCTTCAGGAGAAATTTCTTTCTCATTCTGATTAACACCAGCAGATACTTCTTTAGAAGGAATTCTTCATCTTCAGAAATTATCTCTGCACCGCTTTCGTAATCATAATCACTATCAGCAGGACGAGGAACTTCATCATCATCTACTTTAAAGGATCAATTGATGTAGGAGGAAGAGAGTTGGACATAAATGTCATTTACAAGGACTTCAGCCCGGAGATGAACTTGGCGAAGAAGTGCTCTTTGATGATTCCTATCTTGAATATCCTTAAAATAAGCAAGATAATCAAGTCTTCTTTCTGCTCGTCGCGAGAACCAGTAAGGGTAGAGACGAGCAATGCATTTCTTTGCGAATTTTGGCATATTTAGCCTCCAATCAGAAATAGAGAATGAAGATTCTTCTCAGACTCTGCGAAAATAGAATACAAAATTTTATTAAATAAGGAATTCAGAGAGATATGACAAAGAAAAGATAATTAAGGCAGTCAAACTATTATGACTACCTTCCTTTTGCGAAATAAGGTGTTGAATCAAGGATAGACAACTATTCTCCCAATGGTCCATTGCGTCATCAAATTTATCTCCAACTAAACCTTTAAGTCGAGACTGAAGATTTTTCTCTTTAGAAACAAGAAGGCATTTTTCTTCGCAAGAGAAGAATAAGATTCTTCTAATTTGGAATATTGTTCTTTAAGCTGATTTGCCTTCACACTTAAAGCTATTCTACCTTGAATGAGTGTATCTCTTTCAGCGATAGATGATTCTGTTACTTCTTTAAGTTCATTTCTAAAGAGCGAAGAGATTTCTCTTGGTCAGCACATACTTTTTGGAGAATACTAAGTTGTTGCGAAGATATCGCCATCTTGTTTAAATAAAGCTTCTCTTGAGATAAGGTTTTATTCTCATCTGATAAAGTTTCCATCCCTAAATTAGCTTTAGTTAAAGAATAAGAAAGACGAGATACTTCATTACTTAATAGATCTTGTCTTTGAACTAATTGGGTATTTTCATTGGTAAGATTATTTATTGATCAAGAGAATATGAATAGAGGTTATCTAATTGGTTATATTGATCCATAAGATTCTTTATCAACACGGGCTTCTTCAACAGCAGATTCAAATTGATATCTCTCCATTATTCGTTTCTGATTTAATGCTTAACATGCGAAAGAGGGATTTAAAGGATAATTAAACATGGGAAGGATAAAACCATCGAAAAGGCAAATTAAAGACATAGATGAGGAAATCATACCTCTTAATTCATCATTTCTTGCGAAGATTGTCACGATCCAGCAAAACATTCTGAAGTTTCTGATTTTCAAGACGAAGAGCATTACATTCTTTCTAAAGTGTCTGCGAAGCAGCTTTGTCAGAACCCAAATGCTTGCTCAGAATTTCGCAAACATTAGACTTGATGGGATCAGTAGAAGACTTCTTCCATCATCCAGAATCTCAGATAAAACCTTGAAAGCCATATCTATCCCTTCCACGGTTTCTTTCGACAGAGGAAGAGACTTGGGTAGAGAACTAGTAGAGATAGAAGGTTGAGAAACATTCTCAATGGGAAGAGAAGAGGTTTCATTCGCATAAGGACCCATAAGGGGAATTTCAATCATGGAAAGATCAACTGGAGAAATGAAATCAGAGGCAACATTTTCGCGAGTTGGAGATAAAGGTTTATCTTACGAAGAGATCGCAGGCGATTTGGAAGAAATGAAATCAGAAGCAGCATCTTCCTGAACTGGAGATAAAGGTTTATCTTGCGAAGATGTCGCAGGAGATTTGGAAGAAATGAGTAGGTGGAAGGGAACAGAAGTTGGAACAGTCTTGAGGTGGCGATATTTCTTGTGAGTTTTATGAAGATCTTTATCACCCTGCGAATAAAAATCTAGATAAGAAACAGAGGCAACAATATTGTTATTAGAAAAAGATATTGTTTCTTACTACCTTCTCATTCGCAGACTTTCTTTTGTGTGCGACAACTTTATGCTGTGATTTGGGATTGTTAGGGTTCTGAACTGTAAATTTAGTGTTGGAGCCACTTTTGCTGAAATAACAAGGGTATGGGAATCACATAAATAACATAAGGAGATAAACAAGATTAATTTCAAATATATCAATTTCAACAAAACTTATAAGTAAGAAAAGAGAAGACTAACCTTGATGAATCCATGGAAAATGATAGTAGGGAGATTGTCTCGAAGAAGATCACGAACTATGAAGATCTAGTTTGAAGATGAAGAAGAACTTGAAAAGATTGAAGAAGAAAGAAGAAAAATTGCAATAATGGGATTTGCAGAAGAACGATGAAGTTGCAGAGAGAATAAAAGGAAAGAAGAAGAGAATGAAAATAAATATATATAGAGGGAATTTTTCCTCGAGAAAATAAACACAGTTAATATGAAAAGATAGGCAGTTGCGGCATTTATCACATCATTCTCTACTTTGCAGAGAAGATATGAGAAGAGGAAAGATGTAGGATCAGAATCTCGCAACAATTATGTCTCAGCGAAATTATCAATGGTATTGCATAATAGCGTCGCAGAACAATTTCAGAAACGATATCAGCAAGGATCATGAGAAAGATATGATAGTCTTGCAAAAATTAGAGAGCTTGCGAAGTGAACATTTGTAAGGTTGGGAGAATGTTGCAAACCATATCCGAAAATAAAGGACAAATTAGCTGTCATCCACTATGTATTTCCTTATAAATAGTCATTCGAGTTGCAAAGGAGGGGACAGATCTTTTTTGAGTAGGAAACAAGTAAATAGGAGAGAGAAAGTTCAGAGCAAAGTTCATTCTTGATTTCTTTATCTTTCTTGTAAGAACATTCAAAAATTAATCAATAAAATTAAGAGTGTAAATCTAAAAATGAGTTGATCATCAATGAAATCATATGAGGGGTGTAGTGTAAGATTTCCTGCAACTACAAAAGATGCTCCTGTAAAGAAGTAAAACAAGTAAAGCCTGAAAATCATGTTCATCCAGACTCTTCAAGAGCAGCAATCAAAGAGAGCACTTCTGCTAATGTCAAGAAAGCGACAAAGTTGAACAAAAATATAAGAAGAAGAATAAGAAGAAGAAGAGGAAAAATCATCAAGCTCCAATGCAAGAGGATCCACAAAAAGGTAACATTAAAACTCAGACTTCGTATGTTACTAAGCATAGTTGTTATTGTGATAATAAAGGGCATGTGGAATGGGGATGTAATATTCGTAAGATAAAAGATACACTTTCTTTTGTATCAAACAAATTGGCTAAGTTTGCTCCCCGAAAGAACTCAAAACGATATTGTCCAAAGTTTAGGCAAAAGAATTATTATAATGATAGTTCAAATTTTTCCTATCGATCGACAAGGCCATCTCATAAAATACCCGAATATAGAAAGAGAGATGACTATGTAAATGCTAAGACAAGATATAATGTTCCAAATTGGAGAAAAGTTGTTTCGCAAAGTATTCAAAAGGACAATTGATGTAGTTTTTAAGTGGTAGTAAAATTCGTTCAACTCGGATCGTGTAAAGGTTTGATTTAAGAACTAAGAATAAAAATACTAAAAATATATTCACAAGGTTGTCACGAATATCGAGAGGTACTGAGACTTAGGATTTCACCACTAATCACATTCAATTGGTTCATATGATGACTCGTAACAATTCTAGCTCTTTTGTTGACTCTTTTCTTTGCCAAAAGTAGATTTTATAAATCATTAGATGTAAATCACAAGCATGACGCATCAAAAGTTCCTAAAACCCAGCATGCGACATCAAACAAAATCACAACTAATCAAGAAAAATCATAAATCGATTAAAACAAGTGCAAAAGTCATAAAGAATCAATAATAGTTACCAAGTGATTGTGAAATAGGGCTTCCTCCATCATCCCAGTGTTGGGGTTTAGCTCCTCATGTCAAAAACACGCTCAAAATATTTAATCATGGCTCAAATAGGTGTTTTTATTGAAGAAGTGAATTTGTAACAGATATAATTGTTACAGAATCCACTGTGACGGAAGCTTCCCTTACAAATAAATTCTAACAGGAATAGTTGTTGCAAACTTGTTACAAAGGTATTGGATTTGAAAGATTAGGCAACGGTTTCTTGCTAAGTTGCGAAGTGTTCTACGACGTCGTTCTTGAGCAGCAGAAACGTCTTCTCTGCAACTCCTGATTTTCACCTCTGCAGCTTCACCAAGCCCTCAGATCGGTCCCCCAAAGTCTCGACTCCCTTCTATGAACTTCCAGCAACTTATATATAGACAACAGAGCGATTTTATCTCCCCAAAACTTCTCGAAATCTCTTCTTTTCTTTTCTTGGCAGTTACGGCAATAATCTCTTCCCAAAATTGTTTCACGCGTTTCTGAGCTTTCCAACTTATCTCAAACTCTTCCTTAGATAGATATGTATCTTTGGTAAGAGTTTCTTTCCTTTAGTCTTCCTAGAATTCCAAAAATAAGTCATACAGAGACCCGTGCAAAACCTGACTTCTATTTCTTTTTTCGGCTATTCTAGCCAATTTGGGTTCAAACAAAATACTTCACCAGGCCTGTTTAGGCCTAGGGAGTAAACCCAATCAATTTCAGCCATTGAATCACTCTAGAAATCGATCGAATTCAATCCCCAACTCTGCCAGTTGCATGCATATTTTTCCCCCAAAAAACTATAAAACTTGATTCATCTCCTGCGGATTGTCTAGCCAATTCTGGGCAAAAATAAGACCATTACCAGCCCTGTTTAGCCAAGAGGAACAAACCCATTTGATTTCAGCCATTGAATCTCCCTAGAACACCTTCAATTCTTCAACCCTAATTTTGTTCTTATTTTCCCTCCAAAATTCAAATTTCAAATGAAGAAGTTAACTTCCCTTATCTAAAGTGAAAGTCCGTATAGTAATTTTCTCCAACGAGCGCAAAAACCACTTTTTTAGCCAATTTCGCCGCAAAAGATTATTTCTCCAAAAATACCTACAGGGACATAAAAAGCCATAATAAATATAAAATCGAGCACTAATAATATATACAATTGAGATTATATAAGACACAAAAATGTGCCTATCAACAATCTTCCTAATGGTATGAAGGAGAAAGCTGCTCCTACGAAACCCTCCTCTAAATGGGTCCCAAAATCCTCCATAGCCAAAATAGGACCAAAAGTTAGTCACAAGAATGACTCTCAGCTGTTAACTGTTGGTGACAATAATTACAATAGTTTTCTTGAAAGACTAAAGAGAGACATCATGTCTGAATTCTCTTGTACTAGTGGACGTTGTAATAATGACACTCTTCATCACAAGTCAAATAAGAAAAACAAGAGATGGAACAAGAGAAAACAAACGAAGCAATAGGTCAAGAATGTTGATTTTGTCTTAGTCCCTAGTGACAAAGAAGACAAGGCTCAAATAAACACAACCTAGTTGTGTTAGAATGTGCATGCTCACCTTGGTGCTCAATCTTTTTAAATGAGGAAACACGTGAAAACTGAGCACATGATCTCTCGATTATTATATGACTAATTAACATCTTTAAGGAGGTTTATTTTCTTCTATACTCATACTTTCTCTATATATATTTGAGCTTTTGATAGAAACGTTAATTTTGATTTTATGATGTTAATATCTACTGTTCATATATGTGTATCTCTTGTTTTTACGGTTAAAACGAGCCAAAAATCACTGAATTCGGACATTGTATGCAAAAGTTATGTCTAAAACGGTTTTGTGTATGAATTCATGTTGTATCCGGTCCTGGTGATTGGTATAACCTGGTATCATGACCTGGTATGATAACCGTTCCTAGTGATTAGTTCATACGAAGAAGTGTAAAACTGTTTTACCTATATCTTCCTCATCTGAACTCGGAATGACCTCATTCTTTTTGCGTTGGTTTCATAATTAAATTCCCTACAAGATTGAGATAATTGCAATACGTGATTTTCTGTTGAATATTTATTGTGTATTGCAAATTGGATTTATGGGATGTATGATTTCAGTTTTCATAACCTTAATATTCGATCTCATATTGTGTGAACCCTTATGGTTTGGGTGACTTTTTGGTTTAGAAGGATTAAGTTATAGCCCATGTTGGTAGGCTTTATCAAAGGATCATGAGGGGTTCTGATTGAAACAATATGTGAAAAAGTCACAATATGTTGAATCGTTTGGTTTAACATAAAAGCATATGTGTTTCGGAGTTTTCAAATTTTGCTTGCAATAGTTAAAAACCGGTTTTTAACCTTTCTCTACTAAAGGTTGATTGTTTTTATTCTTTTGTTTTGCATACGGATGACAACATATTGATATTTCGATATCAATTCTCCCTGGAAGAAGATGCAAACATATTGGAGAAGAGGATGTGAAATTTGAGGTAACGACTTTGTTAGTTAATAGTTTTCCTGTTTAAGAAAAGCCTGAGTTTATTGCGTATATTTATTGCTTTTGCTTAACAAAATTTCGGTACAATTGATGTTTTATTCCATTATTTGTGTATGGATGTGTGTGTGATTCAATTGTTTCCGGTTAAGAAAAATTATTATTATCTTGCTTTATTGTTTGGTATCAATCGTTTAGGCTTACAAAATTTCGGTGCAATTGCGGTGCTTTAATGTCTATGTTGGTTCAATTGCTTCTGGTTGAGGTAGATAATTATGCAACTTAATTTATTCGGTTTGTATGAATTTTTTATGGCTTAACGAAAGAAAAGTGTTTCGGGATGAATTGTTTAGTCCAATTCGATTTAGGATAAGAGAAACTAAGTTTATTCTGATCTTAGTTAGACTTATCAAAGTGGAGGTTTCAGTTATTCAAGTCTAATCGAATACCTTAACAAGAAATGCTATTTAACTAACCTAGTACTTGTCTTGTTTAAAAGTGAAAGGTCTAAGTTATATGGATAATTAGAACCTGATGAGAAAAATAAAGTTATCTTTATTTTGGTCTTATACATATGGTTTACGGATCATTATGTAAGGGGGAGTGATACATATCACCATAGTGTTATTGTCAAAGTTGTGATACAATTGAACTTTGATGTTGTGTAATAATACTATGACACCGTATAACAATGATTTAGAGCATTTGTTTTCTCATTGTTATCACTACGGATCTTCAACTAACGATGGTGCTAAACTTACAACCTTTGGAATCATTGGAGTACTTGGAAGTGACGAAACTTTCGAGTCATGTTGAAGATGCCAAGGAGATCAAGCATTTGGATGAGAAGCTACAATTTTTATTTATTTTGTAATCCATATGTATTTTGTAATCATGATTGTTAGAGCACTGCTTGGTCGAACTCGCATGTGTCGTTATCTCAAGCATGTTTGTCAATGTTAGTGATCAAAACTATAAGTCTTGATTTCTAGCATATTTATAGATGTCTCGGACTAGGACATAGTTTGTGTAGTTGAGCTTAAACTTCACGACGTTTATCACTTGAAGACGAAGAAATACTAAGGAGAGCTTGTGGAACTTCATCGACAAAAGGTATGTGGAAACTTAAACTCATCTATCACTTGGAAAGTCTATTTATACTCTATCTCCTATATTGAGACATAAGTCGTATTACAATATAGTTTTCTATATACACATTTGAGATTTCGAGATGAGTATATCTCGTTTACATATTTCTCGAAATATGTGTTGGTAAGCTTTCGCTTCGACCAAGTTCATCTTATATCATGAGAAAATTACCGAGTAACATCTTACATGGTTTTTGGGATACAATCATTTGGTGTAAGACTTGGAATGTTTCGATAATGATTATTTCAATATCTTGAAAATTTCCTTGATGCTAATAGTGTGTGAAAACGACTATTGTCATTATAGAAGAATGTTTCAATGATTGAAATAAAAAGTTTAGAATCATGTAACCTTCTTTGGATATAAGCATAGGGTGTGTTTGCACATTTGTGTATAAGTCCAAAACCGGAAACCTAAAGTATGCATACTTGTGTGTATACAAAATGGTCGAAGGAGACTGGATAAGTATGCGTACCCGTACGCATACTGGCGGAAGTTCACATCCGTGAATTTCTGTTGATGTTGGAATTTCAAAACCAACTCATTCAGTTACCTAAGTATGCATACTGGCGGAAAGTTCACGTCCATGAATTTCTGTTGAGTTTTGAAAAACCAAACTCAAAAAACCGGTTACTTAAGTACGCGTACTTAAGTGGTTACTTTCTAAAATCGGTAGTGTACATGAACTTAAACATCTATTATTAAGGAATGCAATCTTTGCAAATCGTGGCTATAATGTCCATGTATTGATTCGAGTGAATCAAACCGATTTTGCTTCAATTGTGTTCTTGTATAAATCCATGAGAATATAGCAATTGAACAACTCTTTAACTAGTTTCATTTGAGTCATTTGAACTAGTTCTGGTTAAGATGAATAAGGTTGATACGAGAGTAATCATATGGCTAACCTCAGTTAACTATTTGTGAACCAACATGGTGTACACGTTTGGGTACGGTTACATAAATCTAAATGAGGGTACATTTCATTTGTGTGTAACAATATAATTTCAATATAACGGTTGAAAGATATTAGCTTGAATCTAATCAAGTTTTCATCTAATGGTGAATATTGAATGCTTTGTTACCAAGGTAATATTGATTGCAAACCCTGATTTGAAAACTATATAAAGAAGAACTCTAGCAATTGGGAAACCTAATCCCCACACCTCCTGTGTGTTACTAGTTGCATAACTAGAGTCGATTCTCCTTTAACCTTAGGTTTCTTCTCGAGACCCTGTAGGTTAACGACTTGAAGACTTCATTAGGATTGTGGAGCCAAACCCAACTGTTCTCTTTGTAGTTCCGTCATCTGATCTTGCTGTTTCTATCGTGATTGAGTGCAATTGTAAAATTGGCTTGGGATTTATATCTCTGATAGGAAAGATAGAAAAGTAGTCACAAACACCTTCGTCTCATCATTTGTGATTACACAATAACTTGTTTCGCTAGTCGATTAAGTTTATTGTGAGGTGATTGACAATACTAGGCTGTTCTTCGGGAATATAAGTCTGGTTTATCAATTGGTTCATGTTCACCTTGATTTATCAAAATACGGAACAAAAGCTCTTGGGTATTTCTGTGGGAGACAGATTTATTCAATCCTATAGACTTTTTTGTGTGATACAGATTTGTTTATCAAGTCTTTGACTTTGGGTCATGAAAACTCTTAGTTGTGGGTCAGATCTGATAGAGCATAGCTCGGTCGACCTCACATACGTTGCTATATCAAGCATGTTTGTCAATGTTAGTGATCAAAACTATGAGTCTTGATTTTTAGTCTATTATATCTAAGTCTCGGACTAGGATAGAAAAGTGTAGTTGAGCTCAAGGACTTCATGGAGATTCATCATACAACGACGAAGATCCACTCAAAGAACCGTGGAACTTCATCAACAGAAAGGTATGTGGAGACTTGAACTTATCTATCACTCAAAAGTCTATCTATCCTATCTCTTACTTCTTATGAGACAAAAAGTCGTATGCTATATAAACTGGATCATACACATTTGACATTTCGAGCTGAGTATTCACTACTTATTTTTTTCTCAAAATCGTGTGTTGGTAAAGCGTTTCGCTTTGATCAAGTTTATCTTCACCTAGTGACGAAAGTCATGAAAAGTTTAAATTACTTTGAGAATTGCTCTGACGTGAAACGGTCTGTGAATAACATCTATATAACGTCCTCTGAGAATGTCTCAATGATTGGAATGAGAGTTTAGATTACATAACCATGTATTCCTTAATCCGAAGTTTTCGAACTTTGTTGATTGAAAGAAACCGGAGGAATTGGCTTTGCCAAGTCCGCGAACCCAGTTTGCGTACTCAGTCCGCGAACTGTCGGAAGTTCTTGTACCGAGAATTTCTTCCGGGATTTCAAATTCGTTCGTGAAGTTCAAGTCCGCGAACTGGCGGAAGTCTCTTTGCCGAGATTTTCTGCTGAGTTTGGAAAACTCTGCCGGTTGCCTTAAGTCCGCGAACTTGTTTGTGAGCTTAAGTAGTTATGATCTAAAGATGTGCTCTGAACATGAAACTTAAATTACTAAGGAATGATTTGTACCAACCGTGGATATAAAGTTCATGAGCCGATTCAATCGAATAGAATCATCTTTGTTTCAATTTTGTCTTGTGTAGTTACATAAGATCTCATAGCAATTGAACAACTCTCTAACTAGTTCATTTGAGTCAATTGAACTAGTTATGGTGAACAAGAACTAGGTTAATATGAATTGCTCATATGGTTAACCTTTTGGGTTACTATGTTGAACCAACATACACGTACACGTTTGGGCACGGTTTTCACAAACCCAGTAAACGTCTACCCAAGTGTATGTGACAAGCTAAGTTTTCGATCTAACGATTGAGAAATATTATCTTGAATCTAAATCAGGTTTTCATCTAACGGTGAATATGGATTTATTTGTAAATAAGGCAAAACCCTGATTTGAAGGCTATATAAAGGAGACACCTAGCATTGTGCAAAACTAATCCCCACACGTCTATGTGATACTAGTGAGCTCGCTAGAGTTGATTCTCCTTTAACCTTTGGTTTTCTTCTCTAAAACCAGGTTAACGACTTAAAGACTTCATTGGGATTGTGAAGCCAGACCGGTACTACTTTTATCGTAGTTGTGTGATCTGATCTTGCATCTTCTATCGTACGAGTACAATCTTTGATTGGCTTGAGATCATGAGAGTTCTCCGATATGCAAGATAAAGAAGTCACAAACATCTTCGTCTCACTGTTTGTGATTCCTCGACAAACCGCTTGTGTAGTCAAGAAGGATTGTTGAGAGGTGATTTATTAATCTAGGCCGTTTTTCGGGAATATAAGACCGGATTATCAAATGGTTCCTGTTCACCTTGATTTTATATCTTAAGACGGAACAAAAACCTAGGGTTTTTCTGTGGGAGACAGATTTATCCTTTGATAGACTTTTCTGTGTGAGACAGATTTGTTTATTATCAAGTCTGCGATTTTGGGTTGCAGCAACTCTTAGTTGTGGGTAAGATAAGCTAAGGGAATCAAGTGCGCAGTATCCTGCTAGGATCAGAGGCGTAGGAGTAAAACTGTACCTTGAATCGGTGGGAGACTGATTGGGGTTCAACTATAGTCCAGTCCGAAGTTAGCTTGTAGTAGGCTAGTGTCTGTAGAGGCTTAATACAGTGTGTATTCAATTTGGACTAGGTCCCGGGGTTTTTCTGCATTTGCGGTTTCCTCGTTAACAAAACTTCTGGTGTCTGTGTTATTTCTTTTTCGCATTATATTTTTTATATAATTGAAATAATACAGGTTGTGCGTTAAGATCATCAATTGGAAATCAAACCTTTGGTTGTTGATTAATGTTAATTGATCCTTGGATATTGGTCTTTGGTACCGTCCAAGTTATTCCTTGTGTTTGATTAAAGACTCGCTATTCCTTTAGCTTGAGTAAATCAAAACAAGTGAGAGATATTGACTCCTTGAGATACTTTAATCTAGATTGAGTCTAACTGTCTAGTTGATTCTCTAGCAAAGTATTTCGGATTTAGTCCATACAGATTGCTAAGCGAAATATTTGGTGGTATTGTTAGACCCCCGCTTTTCAATTGGTATCAGAGCAGGAAAACACGTTTAAGACCTAACAAGTCCTTGTTTGTAGCAATCTGACTCTATGGACAGAGGTGCTATCTCTATTAACGTACCACCAGTCTTCGATGGATCCAATTACTTATGGTGGAAAATTGATATGCGAGCTTTTTTTCAATCGCGTGATTTTCAATCATGGGTATACGTGGTTAATAGCTATGATGCTCTCGTTGTGGCAGTTGGTGATGTAAACATTCCCAAACCTATTGGTGAATACACCACTGTTGAGATAACTGCTGCTAAGAAAAATTCCGACGGTTTGAATGCTATCATACATGCCATTACCCCAAATCTTCAGCATCATGTGACAAACTGCACTAGATCTAAAGATGCTTGGGATATCTTAGAAACCGTATTTGAAGGCAACTCCAGTGAAAGGGATACTAGGCTTCAAAACCTTAATTCTGATTGGGAGAACCTTCGTATGGTAGATGAAGAAACATTTGACGAGTTTAGTCACAAAGTGTCTGAAATTGTTAATGCATCTTTTGCATTGGGTAAGACTATTACTGAAGAGGACATTGTGATGAAAATTCTCAGATCGCTTCCATCTAGATACGAGTCTAAGAAGCATGCCATCGTTGAGGGGAATAACCTAGATAATCTTTCCAGAAATACCTTGGTTGAAAAGCTTAATATATTTGACCATGATCATACATCCAAAGTCGGTAAGGATGTTGCCTTTAAAGCACAAAAGAACACTAAATTACTTGTCAAAGGTAAGAGTGTTAATGTCTCTGAGGATGATCAGTCTGAGGGTGATTTTTCGGATGAAGATCTTGACAAATCAGTCTCCTTGATCACAAGACAGTTTAGGGATCTTTTGTTGAAGAGAAGTAAAAGGTTTTCAAGAGACAAACCTAAGTCATCAGACAAACCTCACGGTCGCGTACCTCCTAAAAATAGGGATGCTGACGAGGCTGATGACGAGGACATGCCTCAGTGCTTTAAGTGTAAGGATTTTGTCTATTTTTCTAACGAATTCCCAAATCGTAGAAAATATACTGGGAACAAAGGTCTAGTTGTAACACTTGATGAAATGTCTGAAACCTATGATTCCGATGAAGAAAGGAAATCAAGTGTAGGGATTCTTTGTGAAAACATCGATTTTGATACTTGTAACAATATATATATCAACCTCAATGGGTTCGGAGAAGAGGGAAACCCAATCAAGCTGGAACATTCACTGAATCCGATAATTGGAAATCCTATCAGTGATTTTCAGGATCAACTGTATGTCTAGCTGCTTACACATCTCAGATGACTGAATACTGTCCAAGATTGACGTGCTCGTTTTGGTCGATGAAGGGACAAGATTGTGACTACACATAGCTATTTTTGTTTTCATCTTCTTATGTTTATTTTTTAGGTTTATTGGTTTTTAAATTCTAAAAATATTTGGAGGATGATATTATTGCAGTATTAATCTGTTTTGAAGTATTGAAATATTTTTATGGGATATGTATTGTTTGCGTCCGTGAACTTGAAGGTCTCATATTGTGTCAAAAGTAAAGTCATTCATAAATTGATATTCGTATTGATGAAAGGACGAATGGACTTTTGACAATCACAAAAGTTATGCCTATGCAGTCATTTATTTGATGGAAAATAGGATGAAATCTTTTGTTTGACAAGTATAAAGTCTATTATGTCTTTATGCAAATAATGATGGAAAATAGAATAGATCCTTGTATGTTATCCACATTATTGATCTTTATTGATCCATTTTGTTATGTGTTACCGTGAAGGCTCCATTGTGTATCTTATGTTGAGCACCTTACAACTATGTCGATTAATATTGGCCTTGTTGGTTGTTCCATGAGATGATATATGTTGAGCATTCTTGAACTAAATTAATCATCTTGATTGGTTATTTAGTTATTTGCTCTGAAAGTCTTCTTTTGTCGAGCAAAATCTTTTGACAATTAAATTGATTGCTTCGGTGATTATTTTGGTTGTGTATTCCAATTAGATTAATTATAGGTTCTCTTGTAATTAATCTAGTTGAGTTTTTCATATATTCCACAAGTTCTTGTGTTGAGTATATGAACGGCTATACTAATCATGTTCTATTGGTTGATGTAGTCGTATATTCCATAAGGTTTTCCTTATGTTGAGTATTTGAACGATTAAGGTAGTCATCTCCGTGTGGTTATCTAAGTCATAGCTCCGTGAGTTTTCTTATGTTGAGCACAATCAATTAAATTGTTCACTTTTGTGGTTTGATTTAGTTGTGTATTCCTATTAAATTAATCATGGGTTTACTTGTGATTAATTTGATTGAGTTTTGGATATAGGAAATCATTTCCATGGTTTTTGGTGTCCAATTAAAAAATCCTTCTTATCTTTCAAAATTAAGGTCGCTCTTGTTGTTCTTTCTGGAATGACATCAAATGGGGGAGAGTTCTTTTGAACTTGTGCTTAATGGTAATATCTTGCGGGGTGTGCGGCTCTGGAATTTTATAGGGGTTATCTTGTATCTTAAAACTCCTTGATGAATGCATTTAGCTTGTGGAAATTTCATTATGATTGGTATGTATTTTTTCTTTTAGTCTATGAAATATCTCTTGTGGAAATTTCATTATGATCCCGTTCTTTTACCTTTGCCAATTTTATTGACAAAAAGGGGGAGAAATAATGTAGTTCACACTAAAAATACATGTGGTTTTCGGATCATTGTGTAAGGGGGAGTGGTTTCCATGATCGAGATGGAGTATTGACTAAGGGGGAGTGATACATATCACCATAGTATTGTTGTTAAAGTCGTGATGCAATTGGACTTTGATGTTACATAATGATACTATGACACTGTATTATAATGATCGAGAATCTCGATTTCTCTCATTGTTATAACTACGGTTATTCAACAACGGTGGTGCTAAAATTACAACCTTTGGGGTCATTGGAGTACTTGGAAGGACGAAGATTTCAAGGAACGTTGAAGATTAGACTATGGAATAGGAGCCACTAAAGTTTATCTTTTTTGTATTCCATATGTATTAATAGTTTTGTCACTAAAATTGACAAAGGGGGAGATTGTTAGAGCATAGCTCGGTCGACCTCGCATGCGTTGCTATATCAAGCATGTTTATCAATGTTAGTGATCAAAACTATGAGTCTTGATTTCTAGTCTATTATAGCTAAGTCTCGGTCTAGGATAGAAAAGTGTAGTTGAGCTCAAGGACTTCATGGCAATTCATCATACAACGACGAAGATCTACTCAAAGAACCGTGGAACTTCATCAACAGAAAGGTATGTGGAGACTTGAACTAATCTATCACTCAAAAGTCTATCTATTCTATCTCCTACTTCTTATGAGACAAAAAGTCGTATACTATATAGACTGGATCATACACATTTGACATTTCGAGCTGAGTATTCACTACTTATCTTTTTCTCGAAATCGTGTGTTGGTAAAGTGTTGCGTTTTGATCAAGTTTATCTTCACCTAGTGACGAAAGTCATGAAAAGTTTCAATTACTTTGAGAATTGCTCTGACGTGAAACGGCCTGTGAATAACGGCTATATAACGTCCTCTGAGAATGTCTCAATGATTGGAATGGGAGTTTAGATTACATAACCATGTATTCCTTAATCCGAAATTTTCGAACTTTGTTGATTGAGAGAAACTGGAGGAATTGGCTTTGCCAAGTCCGTGAACCCAGTTTGGGAACTCAGTCCGCGAACTGTCGGAAGTTATTATACCGAGAATTTCTGTTGGGATTCCAAATTCGTTCGTGAAGTTCAAGTCCGCGAACTGGCGGAAGTCTCTTTGCCGAGATTTTCTGTTGTATTTGGAAAACTCTGCCGGTTTCCTTAAGTCCGCGAACTTGTTTGTGAGCTTAAGTGGTTATGATCTAAAGATGTGCTCTGAACATGAAACTTAAATTATTAAGGAATGCTTTGTGCAAACCGTGGCTATAAAGTTCATGAGCCGATTCAATCGAATCGAATCATCTTTGTTTCAATTGTGTCTTGTGTAGTTACATAAGATCTCATAGCAATTGAACAACTCTCTAACTAGTTCACTTGAGTCAATTAAACTAGTTTTGGTGAAGAAGAACTAGGTTAATATGAATTTCTCATATGGTTAACCTTTTGGGTTACTATGTTGAAACAACATACACGTACACGTTTGGGAACGGTTTTCACATACCCAGTAAACGTCTACCCAAGTGTGTGTGACAAGCTAAGTTTTCGATCTAACAGTTGAGAAATATTAGCTTGAATCTAAATCAGGTTTTCATCTAACGGTGAATATGAATTGCTTTGTAACTTAGGAAAAATTATGATTTGAAGGCTATATAAAGGAGACATCTAGCATTGTGCAAAACTAATCCCCAGACGTCTGTGTGATACTAGTGTGCTCGCTAGAGTCGATTCTCCTTTAACCTTTGGTTTTCTTCTCTAAAACCAGGTTAACGACTTAAAGACTTCATTGGGATTATGGAGCCAGACCGATACTACTTTTATCGTAGTTGTGTGATCTGATCTTGCATCTTCTATCATACGAGTAAAATCTTTGATTGGCTTGAGATCGTGAGAGTTATCCGATATGAAAGATAAAGAAGTCACAAACATCTTCGTCTCACTGTTTGTGATTCCTCGACAAACCGCTTATGTAGTCAAGAAGGATTGTTGAGAGGTGATTGATTAATCTAGGTTGTTCTTCGGGAATATAAGACCGGATTATCAATTGGTTCCTGTTCACCTTGATTTTATATCTTAAGACGGAACAAAAACCTAAGGTTTTTCTGTGGGAGACAGATTTATCCTTTTATAGACTTTTCTGTGTGAGACAGATTTGTTTATTATCAAGTCTGTGATTTTGGGTTGCAGCAACTCTTAGTTGTGGGTAAGATCAGCTAAGGGAATCAAGTGCGCAGTATCCTGCTGGGATCAGAGGCGTATGAGTACAATTGTACCTTGAATCGGTGGGAGACTGATTGGGGTTCAACTATAGTCCAGTCCGAAGTTAGCTTGTAGTAGGCTAGTGTCTGTAACGGCTTAATACAGTGTGTATTCAATCTGGACTAGGTCCCGCAGTTTTTCTGTATTTGCGGTTTCCTCGTTAACAAAACTTATGGTGTCTGTGTTATTTCTTTTTCGCATTATATTTTTTATATAATTGAAATAATACAGGTTGTGCGTTAAGATCATCAATTGGAAATCCAACCTTTGGTTGTTGATTGATATTGATTGATCCTTGGATATTGGTCTTTGGTACCGTCCAAGTTATTCCTTGTGTTTGATTAAAGACTCGCTATTGTTTTAGCTTGAGTAAATCAAAACAAGTGAGAGATATTGACTCCTTGAGATACTTTAATCTAGATTGAGTCTAACTGTCTAGTTGATTCTCTAGCAAAGTATTTCGGAGTTAGTCCATACAGATTGCTAAGCGAAATATTGGGTGGTGTTGTTAGACCCCCGCTTTTTCAAGATCAGCTAAGGGAATCAAGTGCGTAGTATCCTGCTGGGATTAGAGACGTAAGGAGCGCAACTGTACCTTGAATCAGTGTGAGATTGATTAGGGTTCAACTACAGTCCAGTCCGAAGTTAATTGGTAGTAGGCTAGTATCTGTAGCGGCTTAATACAGTGTGGTGTTCAAACTGGACTAGGTCCTGGGGTTTTTCTGCATTTGCGGTTTCCTCGTTAACAAAATTCTGGTGTCTGTATTATTTCTTTTCCACATTATATTTTGTTATATAATTGAAATATCACAGGTTGTGCGTTAAGATCAATCAATTAGAATATCCAACCTGTGGTTGTTGATTGAAATTGATTAACACTTGAACATTGATCTTTAGTACCGTTCAAGTAATTCCTCTTATATTCAATCGGGCTCGCAAATTTCTATTTGCTGATTGCGGGTTGAATTAAGAGTTAGAGATATTAAACTCTTTGATATACTTTATTCTAGATTGAGTTTGACTGTCTAGTTGATTCTCTAGAAAGTGTATTGGAGTAAGTCCTCTCAGATTGCCAAACGAATTGTTGGGTGTGGTTGTTAGACCCCCGCATTTTCACCTTGTGTATGCGTTCGAGTTGCTCGCGCGCTTATTCGTCTCCGAGGCATCGTGGCAGAGATCCATCAGGGTTCGGTTATACAATGCTCTGTGAAGCAGAGAGAAATTCTTTAATTCTTTGAGGATGATTTTCCCTTCTGGAAGAGAACTTCTCAATTCACGAATGATAGGTGCCTGCCAGTCGTTTGCTTGAGCATCTTCTGTTAGAGCATTGCTCGGTCGAACTCGCAAGCATTGATATCTCAAGCTTGTTTTTCAATGTTAGTGATCAAAACTATAAGTCTTGATTTCTAGTCTACTTATAGATGTCTCGGACTAGGATAGATTGTGTAGTTAAGCATTAGACTTCACGGCGTTCATCATTGAAGACGAAGAACTACTAAGGTGAGCTTGTGGAACTTCATCAACAAAAAGGTATATGGAGACTGAAACTCATCTATCACTTGGAAAGTCTATTTCTACTCTATCATCCTATATTGGGACATAAGTCGTGTTACGATATAGTTTTCTATTATACACATTAGAGATTTTGAGATGAGTTTAACTCGCTTACATATTTCTCGTAATATGTGTTCGCAAGCTTTTGCTTCGACCAAGTTCATCTTGATCATGTGAAAATTGTCGAGTAACATCTTATATGATTTGTGTGATACAATAATTATTTCAATAACTTAAAAATTGCTTTGATGCTAATATTGTGTGAAAACGGCTATTGTCATCCTCTAAGAAAGTTTCAATGATTGAAATAAGAGTTTAGAATACTTAACCATCATTAGATTATAAACATATTGTGCATTATTGCATGTATGTAATCCATGGCCGTAACTAAAGTATGCATACCTGTATGCGTACTTGAAGTTGTGAAATTCCGTGTACCAAGCACACATACCAGTACGCATACTTGCGTAAGGTATAGGTCCGGAAATTTATGTTGGGATTTGGAAGTATACTAAGTATGCGTACCCGTTTGCATATTAGAGAACCCAAACTCAGTGTATACCCGTTTGCATACTTGAGTGGTTAAAGTTCTAAAATCGGTTGGCTCATGAACTAATGCATTTATATATTAAGGAATGCATTCTTTGCAAACAGTGGCTATAATGTTTATAAATTGATTCGAGTGAATCAAACCGACTTTGATTCAATTGTGTTCTTGTATACTTCTATGAGAATATAGCAATTGAACAACTCTTTAACTAATTTCATTTGAGTCATTTGAACTAGTTATGGTTAAGATGAATAAGGTTGATATAAGAGTATTCATATGGATAACCTTGGTTAACTATTGTTGAGCCAACATGGTGTACACGTTTAGGTACGGTTACATAAGCCTAAATGAGGGTACATTTCATTTGTGTATAACAAGCTAAGTTCGATCTAACAGTTGAAAGATATTAGCGTGAATCTAATCTGGTTTTCATCTAACGGTGAATATTGAATGCTTTGTTACCAAGGTAACTTAGATTGCAAAACCTGATTTGAAACTATATAAAAGAGAAATCTAGCAACTGGGAAACCTAATCCCCACACCTCCGGTGTGATACTAGTTGCATAAGCTAGAGTCGATTCACATTTAACCTTAGGTTTTTCATGAAACCCTGTAGGTTAACGACTTGAAGACTTCATTGGGATTGTGAAGCCAGACCCAACTATTTTCTCCGTAGTTGTGTGATCTGATCTTGCTGTTTTTATCGTGTTTGAGTACGATTTTCTTTAAGATTGGCTCAAGATATCCGATAGGCAAGATAAAAAGTAGTCACAAACATCTTTGTCTCATCGTTTGTGATTCCACAATATCTTGTTTCGCTACCATACAATTAAGATTATTTTGAGGTGATTGATATTTTTAGGCTATTCTTCGGGTATATAAGTCCGGTGTATCAATTGGTTCCTGTTCACCTTGATTTATCAAAAGACGGAACAAAACATCTAGGTATTCCTGTGGGGGACAAATTTATCTATTCCTATAGACTTTTCTGTGTGAGACAGATTTGTTTATCAAGTCTTCGACTTTGGGTCGTCGCAACGCTTAGTTATGGGTGAGATCAGCTAAGGAAATCAAGTGCGTAGTATCCTGCTGGGATCAGAGACGTAAGGAGTGCAACTGTACCTTGAATCAGTGTGAGATTGATTATGGTTCAACTACAGTCCAGTCCAAGTTCATTGGTAGTATGCTAGTGTCTATAGCGGCTTAATACAATGTGGCTTTCAAATCTGGACTAGGTCCAGGGGTTTTTCTGCATTTGTGGTTTCCTCGTTAACAAAACTTCTGGTGTATGTGTTATTTCTTTTCCACATTATATTTTGTTATATAATTGAAATATCACAGGTTGTGTGTTGAATCTATCAATTGGGCAATCCAACCTTTGGTTGTTGATTGAAATTGATTGATCCTTGAACATTGGTCTTTGGTACCGTTCAAGTTATTTCTCTTATATTCAATCGGGCTCGCAAATTCCTATTTGCTGATTGCAGATTGAATTGAGAGATAGAGATACAAAACTCTTTGATATACTTTTCTCTAGATTGAGTCTAACTGTCTAGTTGATTGTCTTGAATGTATATTGGAGTTTGTCTATCCAGATTGCCAAACGAATTGTTAGGCGTGGTTGTTAGACCCCCGCTTTTTCAATTGGTATCAGAGCAGGCAAACACATTAAATATCTTATAAGTCTGTGTTTGTAGCAATATGACTATGGACGATAATATCTCTGAAAATGCATCACCAATTCAGAAACATTTTAACCCGGTGCAAAGTCTTGTGTTTCCTGAGAACATGTAAAAGTGATGAGTTCACAATTTTTTTCACTTGCGCATTTATTGAGAAAATCAATATATTTACATGAAATTTATCCAGAATGGTGCATGTAGCAACAATCCCAGATATTCTGTAAATTTCGGAACCTTGCCTGTATTATTCATTAATATAAATCCCATTGAATACTTTCTATGCTATGTTCCCCGGCTGAACCCTTAATATTGATACAGGGCCGTTCCTGGGAAAATTTTGCCCCGAAGTGAACGTAATTTTTTTTGCCCCTGTATAGGGATCAGGATATTGTCTTGAGTTGGTCATGAAAAATGAAAAAGTTAAAATGAAAAAGTTCGGTAACAAAAAATGGTCATGAAAAAAAAATTTTACTTCCGGAAGGAAAGTAAATGATAATTAAAGTAGTAAGAAAACACTAATTTTCTTTCAAATAAAAATAAAAATCTACTTTAAATTGCCCAGTGATGGTGGGTATTAGTTAACGGGCATATCATGGTCTGTGGAGGGAAGAAAAAAAAAGAAAAAAAATATATCAAACTTAAACTATTTACATAAGTTATTTACAACCCTTTAAAGTTGTATTAATAATAAGTCAATCCATCTTTTTTTTCTTTTAACGATAACCCCCATCACAACTGGGCTTATTGTTGCCCTTGGGATGTTGTTGCCTGCAAGTGGGGCTTGCCCTGCTTGCATATCAGGACCGGCCTTGATTGATATGACATGACAACCAGTGTTCACTCGCAGCAGAGTAGCATGAATTTCCCGAAGTATCAAGGTTAAGGCTTTGCATAAAAGTACTCAATCGGAAAGCATACTGCTCTCTGGCAATAAATTTAAAGAACTCTGTGTCAACATGCACAGTTCAATCAATTTTTTGATAATCCACAAGATTCAAACACCAACCTGATTAATTTGTAAAAGTTAGGTTTTTTGCGCCCTGCGCAGTATATCAGACCCTGATGGTCGAAAATAAACCAAGGCAAACTAGGAAATTGATCCGCCATGGATTAGTAGGTGCAAAGTCCTACCCAAAATCAGAAAACAAGGAATAAAAGAGGAGCCAATGAAAATAGGAGCAGCAACAAAGGGAGGTGTGGTCGTGCCACGCCCCCATGCTGCTTCTCGGCCCTCCTCTTTCCACTGACCAATCAGGTCGCTCTAAATCCGCCACATGCACATGAGGTGTGGACGGGCCCATACCTTGCCGGCCCTCTTTCCATAAACCAATCAGGTCTCTTTAAATATGCCACGCGCACCAGAGATGTGGTCACGCCCTATGTTTAGCCGGCCCCATTTTCTATTGACCAATCAGGTTGCTCTAAACCTACCACAGTATTGAAAGAGGCAAAATTACACCGGATGGACGCAATGCCAATTAGCTTTCCAAACCGCGCCAGCATGGCATGCCAAATGAAAAGGCGAGGGTACACAAACCTCAAGCTAAAATTTTTCTACCTATAAGTCCTTTCTCCGAAAGTGATTGTCTATGGATTGAGTCGAGACAATGCAACTAATCGGTTCACACTTCGTGTGATCGTCTATGGATACGAGATCGAGAAAATACAACAACGAAGTATGTTTACTTGATAAAAAGGTTCAGACTTAACCAAACACAATAGGATTGCTTATCAAGTAAATAGGAATTAACGTTTGTGTAATTTACCGTAATTATAATAAAAACAATTATAATGCGGAAATATAAAGTAAATGACACAGCAAGATTTTGTTAACGAGGAAACCGCAAATGCATAAAAATCTCGGGACCTTGTCCAGAATTGAATACTCTCAGGATTAAGTCGCTACACAAAATTAAACCAACTTCGTATAGTTGAGACCAAGCAACTAAACCTATAGTTCACCTAGTTTTGTCTGTATTCCCGCCTCCAACTTATGAATAAGTCACGTACTTGGAACAATTCCTTTAGTTCGTATTCCAAATAGTAAAGGAACAACAAATTTGTTTGGTATCAACTTTATTCAACCAAGTGATGTGAGTCGGACAAAGGCTCTTCTGTTTATCTTAACATAAACTCCTTCGTCAGGTTCTTAGATCTATCTTATGTTCAATCACCAAAGGTAATTATTAATATTTTGCAATCAATACTTTTAATCACAAAGAATTGTATTGATGCCGATCTACACAACTAATCAATCCAATCTACCACAAGGATAAACCGATTATAGTTGAATCCTCTTATACCGAAACAAGTATTGTGCACACCAAAGATTATGAACCCCAAATCAGAAATCTTCAATATCTTCCTTGTCTTTAAATCTTCTTAGATCTTCAATAAACACCTGCACACAACAACTTGAATCTCTTGTGATCAATCACGCACAGAACGGAGTATGTTAACAATGGATTATCACAAGATCGTCTTTAGCACTAACAACAATCTAAATATCCCTGTCGAAACTTCGATCTAGTTTGAGTGAATCTTACATCAGAAGAGAAGATTCTCAAGCATAAACAAACTAGGTGTAATCAAAGTTCAACCACCGTTAATCAATCAAATCAATCGAAAACACAAGATAAATCGCAATTATCTAGTTTCCCACCAACGGTACTCGTAGAGCTTCTCAATCCCAAAGAAGACTTTAAACTGAGCGGCCGTAAGAGATTTCGCCTAATTAGGTTACTCTCCTCTCCGAATAGGCGGCTTCACCAGTAACAACACAACCGAGGAAGTTTGCTGTCACGAAGGATTAGTTTGCTAGAAATGCAAACTTCAAGTATTTATAGACAAGGAAGTTTGGACACCAAAGAATTTCCAAAACCGAAAATATTCTCAAAGATATTCAATATATTCCAAATTCGGTTTCCATAATTCCTGGAAATGCTCTGTCCAAAATAATGACCAAAAATCTCTTTGGAAAATCTCAACTAGTAAATGCACATTACTAATTCTCATTTTCCTAAAATAAAATTAACAACCTTAATTAAAAGATTTTTTAAATTATTTTTATTTCGATCCTGGGATTTTCTTCCTGTAGCTATTAAAGAATAACTTTGAACAATAAAAGATAAACATTACTGTACGTGTTCAAAGTATGTCCACATCCTTACTTTGTAAGTCCTCTTTCATACTTACAACCTTGAAACCGATTTTCCACACTTCCAAACAAGTTTAGAATTGGTTCATCTGACTTTTAAGAACTGTGTGATTGATCAAGAAACACTCAATCACGAATCATGGGTTTAACGGTTCTACCAAAACAAGTTTCGGTTCTACCTTCATGTGAGTCATGTGCATAGTCACACTAGCTTTCCAAATTTCGGTTGACTAGGTACTAGGATCGGTTCCCCACATATATATGGTATCTAACTTATATGTGTTGCACATGTCCATAGGATCGGTTCCCCTTTGCCTAAAAACGTGTTGCACATGTCCATAGGATCGGTTCCCCTTTCTGCTACAAACTTGCAGCACCTCATACAAGGATCGATTCCATTTTGTGATGTGTTGCACCTCTTCATAGGATCGGTTCCCCTTACCCAGATTCGGTTCAAAAAAACACAAACTCGATCATACCATCTCAGGTGATTACTTAAGATCAGATTCACTAATAAAAGTCATACCAATATATAAGTCAGGCCTTTGTGAATAGTTTTACCAAGAACATAAACGTGTCGTGAGCGGTTATACTAAATCACACATATTGGATGTTCACAATATATGCAATGAATAACAATCCCAATAATGCCTGACGATTTCCTTTTTCGATTCATAAACAAGTTTATGAACTTACTTCCTTAAAACACATGTAAAACATTGTTTCCTAGGATGAAATCCTCACCTCATACCCATACATAATCACAATAGCATTTAAACGATTATGTCGATGTATTCTCTATAAAGTTTAATGGTTAAGCAATAAACTTCATATTGTATTCCTTAATACTATGTCTATCTAGAGTGTTCATGCTTCGCAGTTTTGTTTTCAATATGCACGACTTGAAAGATACGTTAGGGAATGAAACAATTCAAGTCAATTATCACTAACCTCAAGTGGAAGGATGATGTTGTCGTTGTAGCTTCTTACTTCTTCACTTCTCCAAGTCTTCGCAATACTTGTAATGTCTCATATCCTAATACTTTCAAGCTAACCTATACGAAGTTGACTCTAGTACATAATCAAGCGACTCTTAAAATGAGTTTTGATTCACTAAAATATGACAACTAAACTTGACATACCAACGCTTGGTGGGTTCAAACGAGCTATGCTCTAACAATCTCCCCCTTTGTCAATTTTAGTGAAAAAACTCTTACAATCATACGGATAAACAAATTACAACACATACGCTTGATTCCCGAATTCAACAGTACAATAACCTGTATTCATTCGATCCTTAAATGTCGTTGTTGACATTATAATAACAAAGCTATTTACTCCCCCTAAAGGTGAAATAAGTAGATTTCATCAATCTGCACGTCTTTGTTATACCAATTAATATGATATGTTACTCCCCCTTAGTCTATGCTTTCACTCTTTCGTTAGATAAACGTTTAAGCACAAATGTTCTTTTTCTTAGTGATACAAATCAATATAAAATCAATACCAGTATCACTTGTTTACTCCATATATTTCTCCCCCTTTTTGTCACAAAATGACAAAGAAACGAAACTACACACCATTTGTGCACGAGGGATCCACACACCATTTTTGATAACCAATATCAAAACCGAAACTACAACGTAATTTCTTTTGATATGTTATCAAGGAAACAATTGCCCGAAGCAAAATTTTCCCAATTTAGTTTAGCAAACCAAAAATCAACTAAGCAACTTAGTCCCTTTGCTAAACCGATTGTACAAATACAACCGCTTCATTCGATAAGACCAAATAAAGATAACTCTATTCCTCTCATAAGGTTCTAATTATCCATATAACTTAGACCTTTAAGTTTTAAACAAGACAAGTACTAGGTTAGTTAACTAGCATTTCTTGCTAAGGCATTCGACTAAACTTGAATAACCGAAACCTCCACTTTGATAAGTTTAACTAAGATAAACTTAGCTTCTCTTATCCGGAATCGAATTGGACTAAAGAATCTATCCCGTGAACCTTTTCTTTCGTTAAGCCATAAATAATTCATACAAACCAAATAAATAAACTTGCAAAATTATCCACCTCAACCGGAAGCAATTGAATCAACATAAGCATTAAAACGCCGCAATTGCACCGAAATTTTGTAAGCTTAAACAATTGATACCACACAATAAAGCAAGATAAAAATAGTTTTTCTTAACCGGAACCAATTGAATCATACACACACATCCATACACACATAATGGAGTAAAACATCAATTGTACCGAAATTTTGTTAAGCAATAGCAAAATATATATGAAAATAAAATCAAGCTTTTCTTAAACAGGAAAACAATCAACTAACAACATTGTTACCTCAAATTTCGAATCCACTTCTCCAATATGTTTGCATCTTCTTCCAGAGAGAATTTATATAGAAATATCATTATGTTGTCATCCTTATGCAAAACAAAAGAATAACAACAACCAAAGTAGTTAATATCGTGTATCGGTATCGTATCGGCTCGGTCCGATACACCTATACAAAAGATTATATCGGTTTTTACAGGTGATACATCATTAAGACCAAGAATTTTAAATATTTATTAATTTTTCAATTTTGGTATCATATGATGCATTAATTCTCAAGATTAACAGCTTCACTGTACAAATTCAATCATATTCCAACATCATTACTGAATCAGATTAAGTTTTCAAGGGTACAAAGGAAGAATATAATTAGGAGGAAAGGTTCTGTTTATAAATTTTAATATATAAATAATTTATTCTACCAAATTACTCTTGTCGATATTATCAGTGTACAGTTGATCCCGATATATCGGTTTGTATTGGCCGATACGAGCGTTTTTATCGTTCCATCCTTGTATCGCTGATATTTTAGATATCGTACAGTTTTTTTCCGATACACGATAAAAACCTATAATATCGGCCGATACAACCGATATTGACTACCTTGACAACAACCAACCTTTACCAGACAAAGGTTGAAAATCGATTTTAACAATTGCAAGCAAAAGTTGAAAACCGTCGAAATACATATCCTTTTATTCCAAACCAAAACCGATTCAACATATTATGACTTTTTCACATATTGTTTCTACCAGAACCCCTCATGATCCTTTCATAAAGCCTACCAACATGGGCTAGAACTTAATCCTGCAAAATCAAAAAGTCACCCAAACCATAAGGGTTCACAACATTATGAGATCGAATATCAAGGTAATAAAACCGAAATCAAACATCTCATAAACATTCATAGAAATAATAAAGCATTCAAGCACAGGTTATGTAAATCAAAAACCATCACAAGAAAAATTATAAATCAAATAATTTTATTCATAATAGTTTTTATTCATAATAGACTTAGTACAATCATTGAAAGAAAATCAAAAATTGATGTCTATTTTCTTAGATTAAGTAATACAGCAAATAACTTAATCTCTAGTGGTGCTCTTGCTGTTCACTGAGGTTTCTTCAGTGTTCAAACTTTTAAAGCATGTCTCAAGAGACTTGTCAGCAACCACTTCTTGTTTTTCAATATTTTCAACTTGAATCTTCACATCAGTATTATCAGCTTTTGTTTCCTCAATTTTATCTTTGAGCCAATCTTTATTTCGAACCGTTATAATGAGATTGGTTCTTAGTTCCTCCAAACCTTGGATATAGTCAATCATACTGTCAGAACGAAACCACTTGGTTTTGGTTGGATCTTGCAGGTTGTAAGACAACAGACAGGACTCATCTTGTGAACCAACTGAAGTTCAGGATCATAATCAGACATGATTTTTGATATGATTTTCTTTTTCCTTTTTGTATTGATTCCTTGACAATCTTTAACCCTTTGAGCTTCCTCCTTATTAGCCTTTGAGATTCTGAGAGTTATTTGAGGCATGATTGCTCATATATATATATATAAAGGATTAATCAGGGTATCACAATACAGACAAGAGATATTTTCCCATTAAAAGATACAACTTCCGGTCCGAAAGATATCAGGTGAAACCGAAAATATTAAACAATATATTTCATTTCCTTTGTCCGAACTTCCCAAGTTGGAAGGTTAAAATTCGAAACTTCCAAATATAACATAATTTTTGGAAGATCATGATAAACATGAACATTTTTAGACAACTATGGATTCGCAGCTATCCGTAAAGTTTCACAACTTTTCTGATACACAACTACACAAACAAATATGCTCCATATTTATTGTGCCTTTCCCATCCATGAACATGAGCACGAAAGAGGATGAGAGTGCATAATTTTGATACAACTAGGTTGCATCGGAGTAAGCTTTTTCTAGCTTACAGTGAATATCAGAAACATAGTTCATGTTTCTCTTAGGGAATTTCTGCCCAAAATATTTTCTCCCAAGACGATGATCTTTCTAACTCTAGAGATATGATCATGTGGAGAAACTGTACTGACGTGAGAATTTTCGGAGATGGCTAAATCTCTCTTAATTCTTTCAATGATATTTTTCATAAGATTTTCTCATTCTAAGGACTTCCTTATGATTCACATCAGTGTGATTATCTGAAACAATTATCGGAAACTCCTGATTGTTTCTTTTGGCAGAGATTCTCTTTTTCCCTTTCTTCTGAGTCGTTCTTCATCAAAACAACGATTGTTTCGATATTGGTGAGGAGGAACCTTTTTCCAGAAGCGATTATCAACTCTTTTCTCTGATTCTTTTGAGTTGATCTTATCGAGTAGTGGTATAATCTGTTTTTCTACTGAGGAATGGTCTTTCAGTTTTTTAAGACAAGAAACTTCCTTCAATATTTTTACCACCGTATGTTGAATAAGTATAAGTTTCTTGTCAAGTGACTGAAAATCGTATTCCTTAAAATCACCTTCACGAAATCGGTTCAAAGTTTCCTTTGCACAGTATTTCGTTTGATCATCAGTAGATCTAAAAGTTGTTTTTTCATCCTCTTCCGACTTGATGTAGTTAGGAAAACTACCATCATCTTGATCTGTTTTAGATGTGACTAAACCGGTTTTATCAAAATCTGTAAAAGTCGAGCAAGGACTTTTAATTTCCTCAGCATCAGAAGAAATCACAACAACATTAGTCTGAGTCATAGGACGTGTCTCTTTAACAGTAAGAGATTTACCAAGAGCTTAGTTTGACAATGAGATCCATATTCTCTTTAGCCAGACAATTCAGTTGAATGTCTTTATCTCTGATCTCCTGTTTAAGAAGATTTGTCCTTGTCTTTAATAACACCACTTTAGAAGACAGAGATTTTATAGGCTTTAGGAGTTTTACCAACTCTTTATCAGCATCTTCCTTTCCATCAGAGATGGACACAAATGTTTTCGCAACTCCTGGATCATGAGTCAACGAAGTAGTAACATCTTCAACTTTTGAGTATTCAAACTCTTGCATAACGAAAACTGAATCATACATTGGATTCAATTTCTTATAGGTTGGATTGCACGAAACACAAATTGTTAAATATTTTTGTGTTTGCCTGCTCTGATACCAATTGAAAAGGCGAGGGTACCCAAATATACCTCAAGCTAAAACTTTTCCTACCTATAAGTCCTTTCTCCAAAAGTGATTGTCTATGGACTGAGTCGAGACAATGCAACTAATCGGTTCACACTTCGTGTGATCGTCTATGGATACGAGATCGAGACAATACAACAACGAAGTATGTGTACTTGATAAAAAGGTTCGGACTTAACCAAACACAATAGGATTGCTTATCAAGTAAATAGGAATTAACGTTTGTGTAATTTACTTTAATTATAATAAAAATAATTATAATGCGGAAATATAAAGTAAATGACACAACAAGATTTTGTTAATGAGGAAACCGCAAATGGAGAAAAATCCCGGGACCTTGACCAGAATTGATTATTCTCAGGATTAAGCCACAACACAAAATTAAACCAACTTCGTATAGTTGAGACCAAGCAACTAAACCTATAGTTCACCTAGTTCCGTGTGTATTCCCACGCCTCCAACTTATGAATAAGTCAGTACTTGGAACAACAAATCTGTTTGTTATCAACTCTGTTCAACCAAGTGATGTGAGTCGGAAAAAGGCTCTTCTGTTTATCTTAACATAAACTCCTTCGACAGGTTCTTAGATCTATCTTATGTTCAATCACCAAAGGTTAATTGTTAAGATTTTGCAATCAATACTTTTAATCACAAAGAATTTTATTGATGCCGATCTACACAACTAATCAATCAAATCTACTACAAGGATAAACCGATTATAGTTGGATCCTCTTATACCGAAACAAGTATTGTGCACACCAAATATTATGAACCCCAAATCAGAAATATTCAATATCTTCTTTGTCTTCAAATCTTCTTAGATCTTCAATAAACACCTTCACACAACAACTTGAATCTCTTGTGATCAATCACGCACAGAACGGAGTCTGTTAACAATGGATTATCACCAGATTTTCTTTAGCACTAACAATAGTCTAAAGATCCCTGTCAAAACTTCGATCTAGTTTGAGTGAATCTTACATCAGAAGAGAATATTCTCAAGCATAAAAAAACTAGGTGCAATCAAAGTTCAACCACCGTTGGTCAATCAAATCAATCGAATATACAAGACAAACCGCAATTATCTAGTTTCCCACAAACGGTACTCGTAGAGCTTCTCAATTCCAAAGAAGACTTTAAACTGAGCGTCCGTAAGAGATTTCGCCTAATTAGGTTACTCTCCTCTCCGAATAGGCGACTTCACTAGTAACAATACAACCGAGGAAGTTTGCTGTCACGAAGGATTAGTTTGCTAGAAATGCAAACTTCAAGTATTTATAGACAAGGAAGTTTGGGCACCAAGGAATTTCCAAAATCGAAAATATTCTCAAAGATATTCAATATATTCCAAATTCTGTTTCCATAATTCCTGGAAATGCTCTGTCCAAAATAATGACCAAAAATCTCTTTGGAAAATCTTAACTAGTAAATGCACATTACTAATTCTCATTTTCCTAAAATAAAATTAACAACCTTAATTAAAAGATTCTTAACTTATTTATATTTCGATCCTGGGATTTTCTTCCTGTAGCTATTAAGGAATAACTTTGAACAATAAAAGATAAACATTACTGTACGTGTTCAAAGTATGTCGACATCCTTACTTTGTAAGTCCCCTTTCATACTTACAACCTTTGTAGGATCAGAATCTCGCAGCAATAATGCCTCAGCGAAATTATTAACAACATAACACAGCAGTGTCGCAGAGTAACGTCAAAAACAAAATAATAAACGACGTCAGCTAAATCATGAGAAAAATGTGATGGTCCTGCGAAAATTAGAGAGTTTGCGAGATTAACATTTGTAAGGATGCGAGAATGTCGCAAGTCATATCCGAAAATAAAGGACAGATTAGTTGTCATCCACTACGTAATTTTCTATAAATAGCCGCTCAGTTGTAAAGAAAAGGGAGAGAGATCTTTTTTGAGTGAGAAACAAGTAAATAGGAGAGAGAAAATCTAGAACAGTGGTTATTCTTGATTCCTTTATCTTTTCTTGTAAGATTGTTCAAAGAATGATCAATAAAATTAAGATTGTTAATCTAAAATGAGTTGAATGTTAATGAAATCTTGTGAAGGGTGTAGTGTAGGATTTCCTGCAACTACATAATGGCGCTAGAAACAGGGAAGGATTGAAGATTGAAGATTATTCTAGAAAAAATTGAAGATTTGGAGTGATTGATTAAGAATTTTACATAATCTCTTGCAATTCATTAATATTGAAGAAATGGCTAGAAGAAGAAATACATCAGAACAACCAACTACTGTTAGAAGAAGCAAGAGAATTGCTGGAAGGGAAAGAAATGAAATGGAAGAATCTACTAAATGAGAAATAATAGAGAAAATTAAATTCAACCACCAGTTCAATAAAAACTAGTACAAGGAAGGAATACAGATTATGATAGGGTGAGTATACACACTTGACAATCAAATTCAGCAGAAGAAGTATAAGAAGAGCAGCAAACCAGAAACCATAGACAGGTAGAGATAAATCAAGAAGCAGATGAAGGAATAATTCATGGAGATGAGGAAATTGGAGCGTTAGAAACGTTGAGACGAAGAATACATGAAGAAAGAAGAGCTGAGGCAGAAGAACGTGAGAATCTAACAAGGAAAAATCACGAATTGAGGATGGAAAATATGAGACTACAGAGTAGAGGATCGAGAAGTTTACAAAATCATATTACAGATCGACTAGAAGAGATATGAGGCGAAACTCACCCACAATTAATGCCGAAAATAATATTCAAGAAGAAATATCAAATCCTAATGAAGAACATCGCGAAAATAGAGAAAGGACTGATGATCGTTACGTTCCACAAAATGAAACTTTTGATGATAGGAAAAATGATAGAAATCAAGAGAATGGACAACGTCAGGGACAAAATAATCAATATGGCGAAGGGAATCGAGAGGAAGGAAGGAGAATTTTACATGAGAGAGAAGCTCAAAGAAATCAACAAACGATTGAAGAAAAAATTGAAAGACATTATGCTGAACAAGCACGTTTAATTTACGAACGTGAAAGATTGAGAGAGGAAATGGAAGAACAAGAGCTTCAGGAAATAATTCGCCAGAACAATCACGACAATCGAGAAAGAAGACGAACACAAAACCAGAATAACGGTAATATCAATGAAGAGTGTGATAGAGTACAGAGGATGGATGAAATACATCGAATGGAATTGATGAGAAATGAACAAAATCATGGAGGGGAAAATGAGAGACATCATCATATGCAAATTCAAGATAGAGATAAGGAAGAGAATCGCAGAAGAAGACGAGATGAAGATGATGAAGAAGAAATGCAAAATTTCGCGAGAGAAGAAAGATATGAACGCAGAATAAGGGAGGTGAAATTAAAAAGACCAATGGATCAAAATTCAGGTGTAAATAAAAACAATTAAAAGAATTAGAAGAAATGAGAGGAATGCTAAATAATAGAAGAGAAGTAGGCAGAAGCAATTTGGATGAAGCTATAGAAGAAGCTTCGAAAACTCCATTTACAAGGGAAGTACAACTAGGAGGAATACCACCGAAATGCAATTTTCCAGCATTAACCAGCATTTTTGATGGAACAACTTGTGCAATTCAACACATTAAAGCCTACGTGAGGTGCATGTTGCAATGGGAAAATCATGATGTTGTATTATGCAAGTATTTCGCATCCAGCTTAACAGGGGAGGCGTTAAAATGGTTTGAAGGTCTACCAAAGAATACAATAACATCCTTCAATCATTTGCAGACTACATTCCTGGGGGCATATAAGTAATAATTCTTCGCGACATGGTATTGAAGACGTATTTGGATTAAAACAAAGGATTGGCGAAAGTTTGAAGCACCTAACTAAAAGATGGAGGACTATGTGTAGCGAAATGGCTGGCCGTGTAGATGAGAGATATCTTATCTTATCATTTATCAATGCTATGTTTGCAACCAACCTATTGTATATCCAAATTTTCAGAGTCAAGAATACAATCACAATGACTGAATTGCGAGAACTTCAGGAAGAATATATTGCTCTAGAGGAAAGGAAAAATGAAATGGAATCATATCTGGTTGCGAACACCAGTTCACAAACAGTAAATGCAAGCTTATTACCCAAACTAATAAACACAGTGGCGAGCACTTCGCAAGTACAACAAGAAAAGCTGACGGGCAACAATCAACAGAAACTAGTAGCTATGGGAAGCCGAGATCAAGAGGAGTATGAAAGAAAAAGAAATTTCTACAATCGTGGTGGAAATAACAAAATTCAAAGACTCGATCAGCCGCAAGAAACTTATGGAGGTCAAAGACAAAACTATAATAGAGGACAAGGAGGTCACAAGGTGGTATGGGAAGAAATCAAGATGCCACCTCTAAATACAAGTGTGGAGAAAATATGGGAAGCTATAATTTTGATGGAGAATATACCAACACCATGGAACATGGGAACGAAACCACCTTCAAACCACAGAAGTCATGAGTTTTGTTCTTATCATCATTTTCATGGACATACTACAAATGATTGCAGAAATGTAAAAATAATTATTCTGAGAATGATATATCAAGGAAAACTAAACCACTTTTTGGTAGGGCACCCAAAATCTCATTGCCACCACCACCAGAGCATCACAAAGTAAACACGATGAAAAAGAAGGAAACATTCTTCATAGAAGTTGGTGCAAAAGCAAAGAATCTATTCTGTCACTCTATCATACATTCATACAAGACAATTGAAGATTTTCATGACAATGTTTTGAGTAGAGCGTTCGCAAGAGATAATGATGGAAGCGAAATTATGAATATTGCGAAAATCTCGCCACTAGAGGAATGGCAGAAACAGATTATTTCTTTTACCGCAGAAGAAATCCCCGAAGGTGAAGAGGTACATGATAATCCATTGGTAGTAAGATTAGAAATTAATCCAAAACCGAAATAAGATGAGGATGATGAAGCTGAAGATTCATGGGAAATTAATATGATTCTAATCGATATGGAAGCTCTGTGAACATCTTATTTTATCATACTTATAAAACTATGGGAGGAAGAGATGATGATCTTATACCATCAACATATAAGATATATGGTTTTAATGGTACTGCCAACAAGCCTAAAGGGGAGGTTACTATGCGAATTCCATTGAAGGGAATATCTTCTGAAATCTTATTATGTGTCGTGATGTAGAATCACCCTACAATGCATTAATTGGTCGACCTTGGCTACATGGGATTCTAGGTGTAGCTTCAACTTTCCACCAGTGCATCAAATTCCCTCACCCCAGCGGTGTAGGAATCATAAAGGGAGATTGGGTTAAAGGAAAGAGGTGTTACGAAACTGAGGTAGAATCCTGCGAAGGAAGAGCAAACAAGAAGGAAAATTGGAGACACAAAATCAAAGAGACACAAAGAAGTGAGAGGTTGATGGTGGATGCAATCGAAAGAAAAGAAGAAGAGATGTTGCGAAACTAATGCTAGCTCAGAATAAAAAATGGTGAACATACCACTACCAAGGAAGCAGTAGCAGAAAATAACAAAGAATCAGAGGATAGCAAAGGTAATGTACGAATGATTGATTTGTTGCGACACTCTCGCAATAAATAAAATTCTCAAAAATACATTTTATTGAATGACAAAATTGAGATTGCGAAATGCAAATACAATATGATGATGTGCAAGAATCTCGCAGAGATAATGAATTCTACAAAAGACAATCAGAGAACAATGACAAAAGAGAAAGGGGCGAACCTTTATGGCGTACACCCTAGTTCGCGAATACAATTTCGCAAGAGGCAAATGTAAGACCTAAAGTACATCATATAAGGGGGTACCTGTTGCATGGCTCAGGGAAAGGCTACACCGCCACCGGAACCTGAGTCATGGAGATTTGGGGTCAATAAATCCCATCCAGGAGAGGCACCTTGGATTCTCAACTTAAGCATATGACTTAGGTTGGGCGACTAAGGTAATAAGGACTCTCCCAAGGAGTGCAGAATCTGATAAAGGCGCCGAGGTACACGGTTGAGTCAAGAGTGCCAGGGGCGTCTGGAGCGTAACTTTCCATTATTTACAAGTCTTGGCTTATACTGCACTCGGCCCGAAGAAAACCCCACTTAGGGTGCAGTCTCGTAACCATAAACCCTATAGGTAAAAGGGATAAGAGGCTGCGAAAATAACTGGTTGTTGTTAAGACTGGATGGGAGGAGCTAACCTTGTATGGTAGAAGTACGCCTCCTTGAAGGGGCAACCAGGGGGAAGATAAGGGCGGCACCCTCCATTGGGGAGCTGATAAGTGTCTTAAGACGCAAATGTCATGAGGCTTTTTACTCGCAAGGGTATTAAGGCTTGTCATATTTTTGCAACAATCCTGAAGAGGCAATAATACTAAAGAAAAAGATAAGACCAGATCAATGGGTTTTCGCATGAAAGTGCGAAGACGTCCTGCGATTTCGTCGCAAGAAGACAATGTAATGGGGATTTATTTTCGCAAGAATATTTAGGCATGTTATATTGTCGCAACATTCCTGAAGAGGCCATGATACAAAAAAAAAGTTAAGGAAAGATCAATGGGTTTTTGCATGAAAGTGCAAGGACGTCCTGCGATTTTGTCGCAATGACAAGAGGTGGCATAATAAGACCTTTAACTAGGAAGGCAAAATAAGACCACACAAGGATGAGATTTTGAAAAGAATCAAAATGCACTTTGCATATGATTGTGAAATTATACATAAACAACTGCGAAGTTGAGGCACAAAATAAGAAAAATCTGCAAAATCTCTCATTTGGATACAATTAACAGAGGCAAGTATGGGAATGAATGAAATTAGAAAATGTTATTTGTCTCCCCATGATAGATTTACTCAAAAATTACAAAATTAATGATTATATTGATTAACCATATTGCAAGAAAGAATTTATTTAATGAATGCAGATCAAAATGAAAGAAACTCATATATTAAGGAATATGGAGAACCAAAATAATTCGCAAATATACAGAAAGGAGGAATAAACGTACAAGTATTACAGAAGATTAAAGAAATAAACAAAGACTACTTCTTAGTTGATCCTTCATCATCTTCATCAGACTTGTTCCCTTCTTCGTCTGCATCAGATCTTTTATCTCCATCAGAACCTTCATCATCATCAGCTTGGCTATCAGAAATAGTCAGACTAGGAATGTTCTTTGGGATCTCCTCCAAGAGACAAGGATAATCATAATGAGGAATACTATGGTCATCACAAACCATTTGAATAGTTTGATTGCGAAAATGCATAGCATCGTTCTTAAAGTTCGCAACAGTGATCTTGATTTGATTCTTTAATCTAGAATACTTATCGTTGCGAGAAGAAAGATTCCTTGCGAGTTCCTCTTTTTCAGCTTCAAGTTCCTCAATTCTTTCGCGATATCTACTTTCAGAATCTGTGAGCAAAAGGCAATCAATTAATAACTTGATGAAAATTCATAAGAAACAAAAGATTAGTGAAGAAGAACAGTTAATAACCTTCTCTGTTAGAAATCATATCTCTAATCAAGGTTGTATGCTCAACTTGGAGACTAACATTTACACCTAAATCTTTTCTGGCATCGTCTAAGATTTTCGCAGCCCAAGCGAATTCATCCTCATTATTTATAAGGAGACGAGAACGAATTTGGTTTTCTCTTTCGCAGAGCTTGGTATTCTTGCGGTTAGCTTCATCTCGTTCAAGTTGAACTTCAAGAAGGGTTTCTTGGAATTTCTCCAAAGCCTTAGCACCTTGATCAGAGATGCGATCCTTATCATCTATGCGACCGCTAATTTTGGTTCTTAGCTCATTGATTTTTTCTTTAGAATTAAGAAAGAGACGCTTAAATCGGTTGGCGAAGCCTAAACTAGATCTATGGTCAATCTCTAAGAGGCCAAATTTGGATCTCAGTTCATTCACAGAAAGAGATGAAATTTTATCATTTGAGAAACTATTTAAAGATTTATTAAGACGCTCAAGAAGGGTATCATTATCCAAGGCATTAGGAAATGAACGAAAAATGGTAGCTTCATCAGAAAGACCATAAATGTCTGCAAAAAGGATCAATTAAATAAGATAAAACAACAGGATGAATGAATGAAGGGAAAGGAGAAAAGTAACATACCATAGAGTTGATTATTAGCTTGCTGAAGACTAGATATTTTGTTCTTGTACGAAGAAGAATCAACTTCTAGTTGTTTGTTCTTCTCGCGAAGACATTTGACTTCAGCTTCCAGTTCCTCATTTTTTGTACGAAATTGAAGATTCTTCTTTTCAAGAATTTCGCGTCTCCTTTCCATATCTGAGGCAACATCGAAAGAAGCTTTTCCAACCTGCGAGAAAATGTAAAGAATATTAAAATAGAAAGATATTTTGAGTTACAATAACGAAGAAGTAAAAGTACGAAATCATACCAGACTATTAAGAGAATGCAGAAAATTGGGAGTCACCGATCTAGAAACTCCACGAAGAGAATTATCACCATACAATAAAGGAACATCACAAATCGTAGCGAGAGATTTGCAGGTATTAGCGAATTTATTATCTCCCATTCCTTTCCACGAATCAGAAAAGAGGCCAGAGAGCTTAGCCATAGAAGATTCAGATGGAGAATTTTCATTTGCAGCAAGGTCATCATTATCCTCATCATCCTCATCACTCTCGGAGTTTTCATGAGAAGGAATATTTGAAGGAGAGGAAGAACGGATTTTTTTCTTCTTTGAAGGAGGAGCAGTTGGTTTTTCCCTGCGAAGAGCACCTTTGCCTTTATCACCAATCTTCGCAACATTGGCAGGCTCTTCTATTTCAGCAATAATCTTCACACACAGATAGAAATAAGAAATAGAGGCAACAATATACTGTTTAAAATCATAAGAGAATATTTCTTACCTCATCTGTGTATGAGCGAAGATCTAACAAGGTACTAGCCTTCCCAGTCCTGTGATAGCTATCTTTCAGTTTCTGGATCTGTAAAATGTCGCAAGAATCAGCGAACAAAAGAATAAAGACAAATAAAGAAATATAAAGTGGGTGAAACTGGAAGAGACATACCTATTTCTCCTTCTCGGGCCAAGAGAATAACCAAGGTTGATAGGAAGCGAGATTCTCAGGAAGAACATTTGACCCAGCAATGTAAGGTCCTTTCAGCATCAAGGGAAAACACACCATTTATCATCTTTGGATTGGCGAGGAGTTGTGTTCTTACCAGAATGCCAATCAATGTCTTGCATGAGTATTTTAGCTTCATCAATATTATCTTTCCTTTTCAAGCGAATACCCCAGCTTAGTATTCTCTTTCTTCATGGAGATCAATTCATAATTTTCAAAGAAACTCGCTACTGTGTATTTTTCAGCAATTATCTCCAAGTATGCGAATTTAGGATCCCTAAGTTCTTTGAAGTAAAGAGATCCTTTACCAGCACCACGGTTAGCGAACTCTAGCATCAGACGGATGCAATCCCCACTCAATTGGAAGATAGCTCGCGAAAATCCCGAGTGAGCGAGAATTTCATAGAACAGAGGAATATCTGGGTCATAAAGAGGAATGGGGAGACCTACGAGAATTTGACCTAGCGAAATTATGATTGATTGATCATCACAATGTTGATCAGAGAAAAGTTTGATAGAAAGAATTGACTTGGCACTTTCACCAGGAATGGTAGAAAGTGTGAAACCTTTATCAACAAGATCTTTTTGGACGTCTTTTAAGTTTTTCTCATGTTTGTGGCCACTTGGAGGCATATCTTAATATAGAGTATGGGAATGGATAAAAATTAAGAAGATTGAAGAGGGAAGAATTACAGTAGCAGAACTTACGGAAGAACAATAGAGTTGCAGAGATGAGATAATAAAAAGAGAAGAGAAAGTAAAAAGAAAATGGAAAGAATATATAAAGAAGATTTTTTTTACTCGAAGAAATAAACACCATTAATGCGAAAAGACGTGAGCGGTTGAAAAGCAGCGGTTACGGAAGACGTGTCAAGAAATAGATGGAAGAAAGAATACGTATGATAAATGCAGAATATGAAGAGATGAGCAGCTGCGGCATTTCTCATATCATTCTCTATTTCGCAGAGAATATATGAGAAGAGGCAAGATGTAGGATCAGAATCTCGCAGCATAATGCCTCAGCGAAATTATTAACAACACAACACAACAGTGTCTCAGAATAACTTCAGAAACGAAATAATAAACGACGTCAGCTAAATCATGAGAAAAATGTGATGGTCCTGCGAAAATTAGAGAGTTTGCGAGATTAACATTTGTAAGGATGCGAGAATGTCGCAAGTCATATCCAAAAATAAAGAACAGATTAGCTGTCATCCACTACGTAATTTTCTATAAATAGCCGCTCAGTTGTAAAGCAAAGGGAGAGAGATCTTTTTTGAGTGAGAAACAAGTAAATAGGAGAGAGAAAATCTAGAGCAGTGGTTATTCTTGATTCCTTTATCTATTCTTGTAAGATTGTTCAAAGATTGATCAATAAAATTAAGATTGTTAATCTAAAATGAGTTGAATGTTAATGAAATCTTGTGAGAGGTGTAGTGTAGGATTTCCTGCAACTACAACCTTGAAACCGATTTTCCACACATCCAAACAAGTTTATAATTGGTTCATCTGACTTTCAAAAACTATATGATTGACCAAGAAACACTCAATCACAAATCATCGGTTTAACGGTTCTACCAAAACAAGTTTCGGTTCTACCTCCATGTGAGTAATGTACATAGTCACACTAGCTTTCCAAAATTCGGTTGACTAGGTACTAGGATCGGTTCCCCACATATATATGGTATCTAACTTATATGTGTTGCACAAGTCCATAGGATCGGTTCCCCTTTGCTTAAAAACGTGTTGCACATGTCCATAGGATCGGTTCCCCTTTCTGCTACAAACATGCAGCACCTCATACAAGGATCGATTCCCCTTTGTGATGTATTGCACCTCTTCATAGGATCGGTTCACCTTTACCCAGATTCGGTTCAACAAAACAAAAACTCGATCATACCATCTCAGGTGATTACTTAAGATCAGTTTCACTAATAAAAGTCATACCAATACATAAGTCAGGCCTTTGTGAATAGTTTTACCAAGAACACAAACGAGTCGTGAGCGGTTATACTAAATCACACATGTTGGATGTTCACAAGATATGCAATGAATAACAATCCCAATAACACATGGCGATTTCCTTTTTCGATTCATAAACAAGTTTCTGAACTTACTTCCTTAAAACACATGTAAAACATTGTTTCCTAGGATGAAATTTCACCTCATACCCATACATAATCACAATAGCATTTAAACGATTATGTCGATGTCTTCTCTACAAAGTTTAATGGTTAAGCAATAAACTTCATATTGTATTCCTTAATACTATGTCTATCTAGAGTGTTCATGCTTCGCACTTTCGTTTTCAATATGCACGACTTGAAAGATATGTTAGGGAATGAAAAAGTTCAAGTCAAATATCACTAACCTCAAGTGGAAGGATGATGTTTTCGTTGCAACTTCTTACTTATTCACTTCTTCAAGTCTTCGCAATACTTGTAACGTCTCATATCCTAATACTTTCAAGCTAACCTATACGAAGTTGACTCTAGTACATAATCAAGCGACTCTTAAAATGAGTTTTGATTCACTAAAATATGACAACCAAACTTTACATACCAACGCTTGGTGGGTTCAACCGAGCTATGCTCTAACAATCTCCCCCTTTGTCAATTTTAGTTAAAAACTCTTACAATCATATGGATAAACAAATTACAAGAATTTATTACACATACGCTTGATTCCTGAATTCAACAACACAATAACCTGCATTCATTCAATCCTTAAATGCCGTTGTTGACCTTATAATAACAAATCTTACTCCCCCTAAAGGTGAGATAGGTAGATTTCATCAATCCACACGTCTTTGTTATACCAATTAATATGATATGCTACTCCCCCTTAGTCTATGCTTTCACTCTTTCGTTAGATAAACGTTTAAGCAAAAATGTTCTTTTTCTTAGTGATACAAATCAATATAAAATCAATACCAGTATCACTTGTTTACTCCATATATTTCTCCCCCTTTTTGACAAAAAATGACAAAGAAAAGAAAAAATAAAGGACAACACGAAAAGAATCTTACAAATCTCAAAATAGACTTGCAAACCTATAAAGTTAAGCACGAGGGATCCACACACCATTTTTGATAACCAATATCAAAACCGAAACTACAACGTAATTTGTTTTGATATGTTATCAAGGAAACAATTGCCCGAAGAAATTTTCCCAATTTAGTTTAGCAAACCAAAAATCAACTAAGCAACTTAGTTCCTTTGCTAAACCGATTGTACAAATACAACCGCTTCATTCGATAAGACCAAAATAAAGATAACTCTATTTCTCTCATCAGGTTCTAATTATCCATATAACTTAGACCTTTAAGTTTTAAACAAGACAAGTACTAGGTTAGTTAACTAGCATTTCTTGTTAAGGCATTCGATTAGACTTGAATAACCAAAACCTCCACTTTGATAAGTTTAACTAAGATAAACTTAGCTTCTCTTATGCGGAATCGAATTGGACTAAAGAATCCATCCCGTAAACCTTTTCTTTTGTTAAGCCATAAATAATTCATACAAACCAAATAAATCAACTTGCAAAATTATCCACCTCAACCGGAAGCAATTGAATCAACATAAGCATGAAAACACCTTAATTGCACCGAAATTTTTAAGCCTAAACAATTGATACCACACAATAAAGCAAGATAACAATAGGTTTTCTTAACCAGAACCAATTGAATCACACACACATCCATACACACATAATGGAATAAACATCAATTGTACCGAAATTTTGTTAAGCAAAAGCAAAATATATATGAAAATAAAATCAGGCTTTTCTTAAACAGGAAAGCAATCAACTAATAACATTGTTACCACAAATTTCGCATCCACTTCTCCAATATATTTGCATCTTCTTCCAGGGAGAATTGATATCGAAATATCATTATGTTGTCATCCTTATGCAAAACAAAAGAATAACAACAACCAACCTTTACCAGAGAAAGGTTGAAAATCGGTTTTAACAATTGCAAGAAAAAGTTGAAAACCGTAGAAACACATATGCTTTTATGCTAAACCAAAACCGATTCAACATATTGTGACTTTTCACATATTGTTTCTACCAGAACCCCTCATGATCCTTTGATAAAGCCTATCAACATGGGCTAGAACTTAATCCTGCAAAATCAAAAAGTCACCCAAACTATAAGGGTTCACAACATTATGAGATCGAATATCAAGGTAATAAAACCGAAATCAAACATCCCATAAGCATTAATAGCAATAATAAAGCATTCAAGCACAGGCTATGTAAATCAAAAACCATCACAAGAAAAATTATAAATCAAATAATTTTATTCATAATAGTTTTTATTCATAATAGACTTAATACAATCATTGAAAGAAAATCAAAAATTTATGTCTATTTTCTTAGATTAAGTAATACAGCAAATAACTTAATCTCTAGTGGTGCTCTTGCTGTTCACTGAGGTTTCTTCAGTGTTAAAACTTTTAAAGCATGTCTCAAGAGACTTGTCAGCAACCACTTCTTGTTTTTCAATATTTTCAACTTGAATCTTCACATCAGTATTATCAGCTTTTGTTTCCTCAATTTTATCTTTGAGCCAATCTTTATTTCGAACCGTTATAATGAGATTGGTTCTTAGTTCCTCCAAACCTTAGATATAGTCAATCATACTGTCAGAACGAAACCACTTGGTTTTGGTTGGATCTTGTAGGTTGTAAGACAACAGACATGACTCATCTTGTTAACCAACTGAAGTTCAGAATCATAATCAGACATGATTTTTGATATGATTTTGTTCTTCTTTTGTGTATTGATTCCTTGACAATCTTTAACCCTTTGAGATTCCTCCTTATTAGCCTTTGAGATACTGCGAGTATTGGAGGCATGCTTGCTCATATATATATATATAAAGTATTGATCAGGGTATCAAAATACAGAAAGAGATAGTTTCCATTTAAAAGATACAACTTCTGGTTCGAAAGATATCAGGAGAAACCGAAAATATTAAACAATATATTTCGTTTACTTTGTCCGAACTTCCTAAGTTGGAAGGTTAAAATTCGAAACTTCCAAATATAATCTAATTTTTGGAAGATCATGATAAACATGAACATTTTTAGACAACTATGGATTCACACCTACCCGTAAAGTTTCACAACTTTTCTGATAAACAACTACACAAACAAATGTGCTCCAGATTTATTGTGCCTTTCCCATCCATGAACATGAGCACGAAAGAGGATGAGAATGCACAATTTTGATACAACTAGGTTGCATCGGAGTAAGCTTTTTCTAGCTTACAGTGAATATCAGAAACATAGTTCATGTTTCTCTTAGGGTATTTCTTCCCAAAATATTTCCTCCCAAGACGATGATCTTTTCTAACTCTAGAGATATGATCATGTGGAGAAACTGTACTGACATGAGAATTTTCGGAGATGGCTAAATCTCTCTTAATTCTTTCAATGAGATTTTCATAAGATTTTCTCATTCTAAGGACTTCCTTCTGATTCACATCAGTGTGATTATCTGAAACAATTATCGGAAACTCCTGATTGTTTCTTTTGACAGAGATTCTCTTTTTCCCTTTCTTCTGGAGTCGTTCTTCATAAAAACAAGGATTGTTTCAATATGGGTGAGGAGGAACCTTTTTTCAGAAGCGATTATCAACTCTTTCCTCTGATTCTTTTGAGTTGATCTTATCGGGTAGTGGTATAATATGTCTTTCTACTGAGGAATGGTCTTTCAGTTTTTTAAGACAAGAAACTTCCTTCAATATTTTTACCACCGTATGTTGAAGAAGTATAAGTTTCCTGTCAAGTGACTGAAATTTGTATTCCTTAAGATCACCTTCACGAAGTCAGTTCAAAGTTTCCTTTGCACAGGATTTCGTTTGATCATCAGTAGATCTAGAAGTTTGTTTTTCATCCTATTCTGACTTGATGTAGTTAGGCAAACTACCATCATCTTGTGACTAAACCGGTTTTATCATAGTCTGTAAAAGTCGAGCAAGGACTTTTAGTTTCCTCAGCATCAGAAGAAATCACAACAGCATCATTAGTCAGAGTCATAGGACGTATCTCTTTAACAGTAAGAGATTTACCAAGAGCTTCTAGTTTGATAGTGAGATCCATATTCTCTTTAGCCAGACAATTCAGTTGAATGTTTTTATCTCTGATCTCCTTTTTAAGAAGATTTGTCTCTGTCTTTAATAACACCACTTTAGAAGACAAAGATTTTATAGGCTTTAGGAGTTTTACCAATTCTTTATCAGCATCTTCCTTTCCATCATAGATGGACACAGATGTTTTCGCAACTTCTGGATCATGATTCAACGAAGTAGTAACATATTCCACTTTTGAGTATTCAAACTATTGCATAACGTTAACTTAATCAGACATTGGATTCAATTTCTTATAGGTTGGATCGCACCAAACACAGATTGTTAAATCTTTTCGTGTTTTCCTGCTCTAATACCAATTCAAAAGGCGAGGGTACCCATATATACCTCAAGCTAAAACTTTTCCTACCTATAACTCCTTTCTCCGAAAGTGATTCTCTATGGACTGAGTCGAGACAATGCAACTAATCTGTTCATACTTCGTGTGATCGTCTATGGATACGAGATCGATATAATACAACAACGAAGTATGTTTACTTGATAAAAATGTTCGGACTTAACCAAACACAATAGGATTGCTTATCAAGTAAATATGAATTAACGTTTGTGTAATTTACTTTAATTATAATGAAAACAATTATAATGAGGAAATATAAAGTAAATGACACAACAAGATTTTGTTAACGACGATACCGCAAATGCGGAAAAACCCCAAGACTTTGTCCAGAATTGAATACTCTCAGGATTAAGCCACTACACAAAATTAAACCAACTTCGTATAGTTCAGACCAAGCAACTAAACCTATTGTTCACCCGGTTCCTTCTGTATTACCACGCCTCCAACTTATGAATAAGTCACGTACTTGGAACAATTACTTTGGTTCGTATTCCAAACAGTAAAGGAACAACAAATCTGTTTGGTATCAACTCTATTCAACTAAGTGATGTGAGTCGGATAAAGGCTCTTCTACTTATCTTAACATAAACTCTTTTGTCAGTTTCTTAGATCTATCTTATGTTCAATCACCAAAGGTAATTGTTAAGATTTTGCAATCAATATTTTTAATCACAAAGAATTGTATTGATTCCGATCTACACAACTAATCAATCCAATCTACCACAAGGATAAACCGATTATAGTTAGATCCTCTTATACCTAAACAAGTATTGTGCACACCAAAGATTATGAACCCCAAATCAGAAATCTTCAATATCTTCTTTGTCTTCAAATCTTCTTAGATCTTCAATAAACACCTGCACACAACAACTTGAATCTCTTGTAATCAATCACGCACCAAATGGAGTCTGTTAATAATGGATTATCACAAGATCTTCTTTAACACTAACAACATTCTAAAGATCCCTGTCGAAACTTCGATCTAGTTTGAGTGAATCTTATATCAGAAGAGAAGATTCTCAAGCATAAACAAACTAGGTCCAATCAAAGTTCAACCACCGTTAGTCAATCAAATCAATCGAAAACACAAGATAAACCGCAATTATCTAGTTTCGCACCAACGGTACTCGTAGAGCTTCTCAATCCCAAAGAAGACTTTAAACTGAGCGGCCGTAAGAGATTTCGCCTAATTAGATTATTCTCCTCTCTGAATAGGCGGCTTCACCAGTAACAACACAACCGAGGAAGCTTTCTGTCACGAAGGATTAGTTTGCTAGAAATGCAAACTTCAAGTATTTATCGACAAGGAAGTTTGGACACCAAGGAATTTCCAAAACATAAAATATTCTCAAAGATATTCAATATATTCCAAATTCGGTTTCCATAATTCCTGGAAAATCTCAACTAGTAAATGCACATTACTAATTCTGATTTTCCTAAAATAAAATTAACAACCTTAATTAAAAAATTCTTAACTTATTTATATTTCGATCCTGGGATTTTCTTCCTGTAGCTATTAAAGAATAACTTTGAACAATAAAAGATAAACATTATTGTACGTGTTCAAAGTATGTCGACATCCTTACTTTCTAAGTCCTCTTTCATACTTACAACCTTGAAACCGATTTGCCACACTTCCAAACAAGTTTAGAATTGGTTCATCTGACTTTCAAGAACTATGTGATTGATCAAGAAACACTTAATCACAAATCATGGGTTTAATGGTTCTACCAAAACAAGTTTCGGTTCTACCTCCATGTGAGTAATGTGCATAGTCACACTAGCTTTCCAAAATTCGGTTGACTAGGTACTAGGATCGGTTCCCCACATATATATGGTATCTAACTTATATGTGTTGCACATGTACATAGGATCGGTTCCCCTTTGCCTAAAAACGTGTTACACATGTCCATAGAATCGGTTCCCCTTTCTGCTACAAACTTGCTACACCTCATACAAGGATCGATTCCCCTTTGTGATGTGTTGCACCTCTTCATAGGATCGGTTCACCTTTACCCAGATTCGGTTCAACAAAACAAAAACTCGATCATACCATCTCAGGTGATTACTTAAGATCAGTTTCACTAATAAAAGTCATACCAATACATAAGTCAGGCCTTTGTGAATAGTTTTACCAAGAACACAAACGAGTCGTGAGCGGTTATACTAAATCACACATATTGGATGTTCACAAGATATGCAATGAATAACAATCTCAATAACGCCTGGAGATTTCGTTTTTCGATTCATAAACAAGTTTATGAACTTACTTCCTTAAAACACATGTAAAACATTGTTTCCTAGGATGAAATCCTCACCTCATACCCATACATAATCACAATAGCATTTAACCGATTATGTCGATGTCTTATCTACAAAGTTTAATGGTTAAGCAATAAACTTCATATTGTATTCCTTAATACTATGTCTATCTAGAGTGTTCATGATTCGCAGTTTCATTTTCAATATGCACGACTTGAAAGATACGTTAGGGAATGAAACAGTTCAATTCAAATATCACTAACCTCAAGTGGAAGGATGATGTTTTCGTTGTAGCTTCTTACTTCTTCACTTTTTCAAGTCTTCGCAATACTTTTAATGTCTCATATCCTAATACTTTCAAGCTAACCTATACGAAGTTGACTCTAGTACATAATCAAACGACTCTTAAAATGAGTTTTGATTCACTAAAATATGACAACCAAACTTGACATACCAACGCTTGGTGCGTTCAACCGAGCTATGCTCTAACACCAAACATGCCATTCCGCGCCAAATATGCTAATGGCATTCCAAACATGCCATTCCGCGCTAAATATGCTAATGGCATGCCAAACATGCCATTCCGCGCCAAACATGCTAATGGCATGCCAAACGTGCCATTCCGCGTTAACATGCTACTGGCATGCCAAACGTGACAACATGCTACAACAGCATGCCAAACGTGTCATTCCGCCACAAATAGCGCAACCACGAGCTAACCCACCTTCTGTTCGTGGCCAACGCCATGACGAGCTTCAATCAGGGTATTCCCAATTAGAACACGATTTTGCTTTAGTGGCGTTAGTTGAAACCCTAATTTTGGATGTGGCTCAAATTACGCCACTTTGGGCCCCACAACGTGCCACGATCCATGTGGGCCCAGGAAACCCTGAAAAATGGCGTCATGCAATGGCCACTCATAGCTACCCTTGCTCATGTGGCCGTCCCCACGTTATGGCCCTGCCATAGCTCCTTTGACGCGGCCATGACACCGTTTGCACAAAAAATGTCACCGTGCCGCGGCCACATGCCACACGCGTTAATTAGGGTTTCGGTATGACAAACCCTAATTTAGGTAAGGTTACTACGCTAACCAAGCCAAGTAATGCTACCTAGGGTATTAAGTTTGATGTGGCAACTGGAACCATGTTGCCGAGCCATGTTTGGATCTAACACCAATATGCCAAAATATAGTGGCCACGGCTATGCTAGGCGCTATTCGCGCCTCCATGCCACTGGCAGATGTCAACATGCCGTTGTTCCACTGGCATGCGCTAAATACGCCACTATGCCGCTGGCGTGTGCCAATGGCGCCACTATGCTATTATCAGGTGCCAACGGAATGTGGCCATAGTCAATGGCCACCCTCTCTCATGAATTACAATCTTAGTCGTTCAAATTCGCCACAGAATTGACCGGCCTATTGCAAGTCTCAGGTTCATACGCCATTTTCCTACGGCAAGTTCCAAGACTTGACTTATCACAACATGATCATCCTCCACCCAGCTGGCGCACGATTGATCAGAAAAATTAGGTCTTGCATACAAGACCCACTCAGCAATCTGCTACACATTTTCCACGAAAATACTCGAAACATCAAACATGTCACAAATTGGGGGATGCTCATCAGGGTATTGGTCTGTCGGTTTACAGCGTGCGGCGTGCAATACGCCCATTATAAGAAAGTGTCAGGAAAGCGGGCAGTTAGTGGCGCAAGGAGTAGTGGGTGTAAACCAACCCTTTTCCCCCATGATAGGGACGTGGTTTCTGTAACTTACACATTTCCCCACTTCTCCATCACTCAATGACTCCCATTTTATACGAGATCAGGGGGCGTTCAATTATGACTTGTATAAATAGGTTTCTACCTATTTAGACCAAAGGATAGAGTTTTGGTTAACAACAACACAAGTATCCATAAAAACACCGAAGAACTGATAGCTTACATTATGCAAGCCAGTTTCATATTCTGATACAAGTCATAAAATAGCCATACCTTTAGAATCAACCATTCTGGTCTCAACACCTTCTTCACTTCCCTCCCTAAGACCAACCCTTCTCCTTCACTTTGTGACCGAGGCAAGACTGGAACGACCATTTCTTGGTTTAGGACAGGATTGTACAGATTGATCTCTCGAATCTAAAGTACTCCCGTACAGTGCATTTGTTTAGGTCTAAATTCGTTTCTCAAACAACACACCCAAATTTACCAAAACCGGCAGAAACAGTTTTTACCCCAAAACAACTGGCGACCACAGTGGGAGATTAATCTCTCGGTTGCAACCCCAATTTTCAAAAGGATGGTCGGCCTTAGAATTGATTCAACAAATCCAAGTTCCAGTCAGAATCTTGAAAATAGCAACATCTCTCCTTCCAACGTCATACCCAATGGTGCAGCCAATGAAGAAATCCCAAGATTGATCGAGTTGGCGCGAGTTTAGGAGGTCCACACAAGGAACATGGACCTGATGAAAGAGACAATAAACGACATACTCAATTTTCTCGTCAGATTGGCATCAGATTGGAGCGGCTCCCCTGCCCCAGAAATTCCAATACTGGGGACTGATGCCCCAGATGATCGTCCTCAAATCAACATTTTCACTACCAACCAGAGGCCAGTGGACCAGGAACCATCTTCTTTGGTAGAAAGTTTATGCGAGCTTCTATACCTTTCAAAGGATCAGCGAGTGGAGACATTTGATGCGGTAAATCAAATAGCCCTAGATACGCGCCTGGCTTCTTCACATCCAGAGGCTTCAAAAATGTCAAAGATGTCCGTCAACAATGTTACATTTACTGAAGATGACATGATGGCAGAAGAGGGTCATAACAGAGCCCTACATGTCACCGCATGCATCAAGGATTCAGAATTTAAAAGGGCTCTCATTGATACGGGAGCATCCTCGAATGTCATTACTCTTAGAACGCTCAGGACAGCCAAGGTACGACCAAATAAAATCGTACGACAGCCTACCATGATGACGGATTTCGAAGGAAACCAAACCAACACGTATGGATATATCAGTCTGAATCTGTCAGTGGGACCAGTCTAGTCGAAGGTAAAATTCGAAGTAATAGAGAAAGAACCGGACTACCACATGATACTGGGAAGACCGTGGCTCCATGACAACAGGATCATCCCTTCAACGTATCACCAATGCCTGAAAACCATGCTGAATGAAGAAGTTGTCCGCATTCCCGCGTCATTATCTCCTTATGCACCAATTTGTGGCGTGAAGCTGCTCGAGCCAAGGAAAAATTCACGAGACTCATCAGGCAAGGTTTACTGCACTCCACTCCCTACATGGTCGTCAATTGAGGAGGAGTACAAACTCGCATCACTAAATAAAGGGACCCAGCCTCATGACACACCTCCACCGACAAGGCACGTAAATTTCCCCTTATCAAATGTAAATTTGGCTCACCCTCATACCAAGAGGGAGCGGGCTTTTGTTTCAAGTTGTGATGAAATGGGGAAAACTGTATATCGGCGCCGCTGTTAGCAATCAGCAGGGAAGACTACCATCCAGTCTCTCCGCCAAATAGAATGCAATCATAACGACAAGTCATAAGAAAAAGTACCAGACGATCCACGAGAGTTACAAGACGACACGAATTCCACCACAGATGAACTCGAGATTGTCAACATCAGAAGTGAAGAATTCCCGCGACCCGTCTCCATCAGCTCAGCTCTATGTGCAGATCAACACGCAAAACTTGTGAACCTTCTTAAGGAATATCAAGATGTATTCGCGTGGACATACGAGGAAATGCATGGCTTCGATGAAAAACTGGTCACTTATCATCTACATATAATACTTGGATCCAAACCAGTCAAGCAATCTCCAAGGAAGTTCAGACATAATATGGAGGAACAAATCAAAACTGAGATTCAGAAGTTGCTAGCCGCCGATCAAACGCATTCACCATCCCACCTGGTTGGCCAATATGGTTCCTGTAAAGAATAAAAGCGGTCAAATCAGGTGCTGTGTTGACTTTAGGGATCTGAACAAATGCTACCCCAAGGACGATTTTCCTCTTCCGAACATTGATATGCTAGTGGACGCCACCAGCGGACATGGCATGTTCTCTTTCATGGATGGGTACAGCGGCTAAAATCAGATAAAGATGTATGAGCACGACGCAAGTAATACAGCTTTTAGATCTCCTCTCGGAAACTTTTATTATACTGTGATGCCTTTCGGTTTGAAAAATGCTGGCGCTACCTACCAACGCGCCATGACCATAAATTTTCATGATATGATGCACAAGAAAGTTGAAGATTACGAAGACGACATAGTGGTCAAATCAAGAACTCGAGCAACCCACGCGGAGGTTCTGCGACAAGTATTTGAAAGGTGTCGTGAATACAAACTGAAAATGAACCCTTTGAAATGTGCTTTTGGCGTCTCTCGGGGAAATTTTTGGGATTCCAGGTGACTGCCGAATGAATAAAAGTCGACCAAGCCAAGACCCAGGCCATCCTCACGATGCCGCCTCCACGAACCGTAAAAGAACTTCAGAGCTTCATGGGAAATGTAAACTACATTCGGCGTTTTAAACCCGGTTTAGCCCAACTTATTGCTTCATTCACGCCCTTGCTGAAAAAGGGAGCAAGTTTTTTCTGGGACGTGGCACAACAAGAGGCGTTTCGGAAGATTCAACAAATATTGTCATCACCAGCTGTCATGAAATCTTTCGTACAAGGAAGACCGTTGTGCCTCTACACTGCTTCCAGCGACGCTGCTGTTGGAGCTCTCCTCGCTCAGGAAGACAATGAAGGAATTGAACACCCTATATACTATTTCAGTCGAACCTTGAGAGATGATGAGCTCAGATACCCTAAGGCGGAAAAAGCATGCCTAGCCCTGATTCACTCTATTCATAAATTTAGGTATTATCTGTTGTCGAACAAAGTGGTGTAATAGCTAAAGCCGATCCTGTCAAATTCTTTCTCTCAAAACCGGCCTTGATAGGCAGGCGGGCCAAATGGCTCCTCTAAATGTCAGAACTCGATGTAACATGCGCTCCTCCAAGGGCTATTAAAGGGAATGAAGTAGCAGATCTGCTGGCATCTTTCCTAGGAGAGGGTACCTGTTAGAGCACTGCTCGGTTGAACCCACTAGCGTTGGTATGTCAATTTAGTTGTCAATTTTAGTTTCCAAAATTCATTCTTGATTTAGCATACTAAAGATAGTTTCGGACTAGATCAGGTCTAAGAAGTTGAATCGAAACTATCCTTAAAGGATGAAGATTGAAGACTGAAGACTACAAGAAGACATCAACAAGTACTTCATAAAAAAAGGTATGTTATTGATTTCATTTGGATTCTTGTTCAATTCTACCTTTCTAATCTATCAAGATAAATGCTCACTCTATGGAACAATTCCAATGACGGTAAATGTACATTTATGTATATATACTTGAGGTTATTTGATTCATGAACTTCGAGACAATAACCTTTATTCTTATAAATAATTTAATGATATATTGAATGAGCCTACGAATTCAACGAGCCAGGAATCACTCAATTCCGAGTTATAACAATGAAGTTATGAGTGATTTATTAAAGTAACAATTATAAGTGTTTCTGTAACTGATACAGTTCGTTAGTAGGAAACAATCCATGGACTGTTTGTAACGGTTCACGGACTTGGGCCCAATTACGTGACTAAAAGGAAATTTTGGTCAACTTGGTGATGTTTCCTTATCTAGGCAAGATGGCTATTACTCCAAACATATTTGATTACCATATTAAAGTGTTTGTGATAACTTTAAATTCCTTCCTAAGTTAAAATGTGATTTACTCACATACATACAATATGTGCTAATTAATTATTTATTTAATTATTTTGGTAAGAGTTGTAACTTAGGAAAAACTCCCAAAATTAGGAGAGTCTTGAAAAAGGAAAATATTTTTGCTTAGTTTTCAAGCTATGTTTCACTATAAATATAGAGTTCGTGAATGCTACACGTTTTTACCCCCTTTGGAAAATTGGTGTAAGCTTCACAGGTTGTTTTCCATGTCTTCTGTTCTTCGTGAACAAGAGTGAGATAAAAGTATTTGTTTTGGAGATCACAAAGCCGAGTTGGATTAATCTTCGTGATTGATTATACAACTTGTAATCTAGGTTTTTCACCTCTTGTCTATTCTAAGGTTTTCTCTTCTAATATAAAACCATTCAAGAGTTGTTGATCATAAACCCTAGGTTTTGATAGATTTCAGTTCTATCGTATACCAACACTTGTTAGTCGAAATCGGAGACTAGAAAGAAAAACTTCTATTTAGGCATCTTGTAAAAATCCTTGAGAAGTTTTAAACAAGATATCTCTAGATTTATTCTAGTTGTTCTTGTGGTAGAATAATTAGGTTTCTCTTCCTTTATTTGAAGAGTATAATAATCCCTAATCTACACGTTTGTTTTGATATTACTTTTACATAGTAATTGTTTTTATCAAAATAAACACAAGATTTCCAAAACCTTGATTCACATCTAAAGGGAAATCAAACCGGTGCTTTGTGCAAACAAAATATCGAATCGTATCAATCGTGTTGTTGTATCTTCTAAAGAGAGCCTTGAGTTCTGCTAGAAGATTAACGAGAAGAATTCCTAAAGACAATCGGTTTTGTGCTAGGAGTTCTATTTGTGTTGAAGAAGGTATTACATCTAGTCCAAATAGGTAGTAGGAATTTGGTGTAACAGCTTATAATCAGTGTGTGTTTATTCTGGACTAGGTCCCGGGGTTTTTCTGCATTTGCGGTTTCCTCGTTAACAAAATTTCTGGTGTCTGTGTTATTTATTTTCCGCATTATATTGTTTATCTTTATAATTAAAATATCACAGGTTGTGCGTAAGTTCAATCAATTGGGAATCCAACCCTTGGTTGTTGATTAAATTGATTGACACTTGGATATTGGTTTTTGATACCGTCCAAGTTATTTCTTATATTCAATCGGGCTCGAAAATTCCTATTTGTTTGATTTCGGATTGAATTGAGAAATTGAGATATAACTCTTTGATGTACTTTTCTTAAGATTGAGTCTGACTGTCTAGTTGATTCTCTTGAAAGTATATTGGAGTTAGTCCATACATATTGCCAAAAGAATTATTGGGTGTGGTTTTTGTAGCCCCGCTTTTTCAATTGGTATCAGAGCAGGCAAACACACTAAGACCTCATAAGTCTGTGTTTGTAGCAATCGAATTCTATGGACAGAGGTGCTATCTCTATAAACGTACCACCAGCCTTCGATGGCACGAACTACTTATGGTGGAAAATTTCTATGCGAGATTTTCTTCAAGCACGTGATTTTCAATCATGGGTATATGTAGTTAATGACTATGATGCTCCCGTTGTGGTAGTTGGAGATGTAAACGTTCCCAAGAACATTGGTGAATACGGTCCTGCCGAGATACTTGCTGCAAAGCAAAATTCCGACGGTTTGAATGCCATCATACATGCCATTACCCCAGATCTTCAGCACCACGTGACTACGTGTAATAAGTCTAAAAATGCTTGGGATATCTTAGAAATCGTATTCGAAGGGAATGCCACAGAGAAAGAAGCAATGCTTCAAAATCTAGCTTCTGACTGGGAAAACCTTTACATGTATGATGATGAAACCTTTGATGAGTTTAACCAAAGACTTTCTCAAATAGTTAACTCCTCATTTGCGTTAGGAAGAACTATATCGGAGAAAGATATTGTGTGCAAAATTCTCAGGTCTCTACCATCAAGATACGAGTCTAAGAAACATGCCATTGAAGAAGCAAACTATCTTTCTACACTCTCCAGAAATACTCTTGTTGGAAAGTTAAAGATCTTTGATAATGAACGCGCATCTAAAAAAGAGGTGATTTCTCTTAAAGCTGCAAACAATTCTGAATCCTCTAAGGATAAATTTGGTTCGCCAGATACTAAGGATGTTACTCCACGACAATATAGAAAATTCTTGAGAGATAGGAAAAAGAGCTTTTCTAAATACAGCATCTCCTAATAATGATGTACAATGCTATAACTGTCGTGGTTACGAGCACTTGTCTTCAGTATGTCCTAGCTGGAGCCGTAGACAATCGGCATATACTATAGCTTTGCCTACTCTTGATGATGGTCCTGAGTATTATAATCCCCAAGAGATCGCAGGAGAGGTTGCTTTAGATTCTGGAAAAATTCTTTCGGATACTGATTCTGATTCTGACGAAGAAATGTTCCATGTGGATCCAGTCGCTAATAATCTTCTTAAGGAATGTCATAAAAAACTCTCAGAAGCTGAAGGCACCATTTTAAGTGAGAGATATGACAGACTTCGTATTTTGAATAAATACTTGAAAGACCAACTTGATTCTAGTGGTGCAAAAGATTATCTCAACGAAATACGAAAGCTTAAAGAAGAAAATGCCGAAGGTCGTGTTTGGGAAATTATTCTTCAAGCAAAGCTAGATAACTTGGAGAATATTGAGATGAACTTGTTATTTGATTCGGAACGAGAAGATCTCAAAGTTCAATGTGAATCATCCAAGAATGATCTAGTTTTTGCACTTGAAAAGGTCAAAAGGTTGGAAGAAGAAAACTCGAGCTTAAAAGAGAGTTTGTCTAGAAATAGCAGCTTAGAATAATTAACCTCGATATTGGAAGCATGTAGAATTCATCGTGATACACGAGGATTGGTCTATGAAGGAACAAACACTCCTGGTATTTGTAAAGAGGTAAAATTTGTCAAAGATAAAGATTCTTCTAAACCAAAACCTTCCACGGTTGACAAAAGTGAAGTATCTCTACCAACTGCCGATGACGAAAAGAAGAAATTATGTCAAGCTCCAAAGCAAGCACATACACATTTAGGTAACACTAAACATAAATTTTTCCATTCTACTAAACATTATTTTTATTGTGGAAAACCAGGTCACTTGCAAAGGAATTGCAGATATCTTAAACGACGCAAAACTAGATCTGATTCTGTTAAGATGACAAGATCTGATGTTCCAAACTGGAGAAAAACTGAGTCTCATAATATCAGTTCTTCTAGTATTCCCTCCAAGAAATTTCACAATTATATTGGGGAGAAAAAGAAATACGTTGCTCCAAAAGTTACTCAGAAATGGGTACCAATGAAGATCAATAAAGAAACGAGTACTATTAAGAAGGATCTCCCAGACAAGAGTTCGACAAGGGATAACATCTTAAAAAGGTATGGAACAATTATTGAAGGTTTCAAGGAAGTTGTTGAATTCCTAAAGTCCGTGAATGATTTTGTTTCGAATACCTGTGGTGAGCAAGATTTTGTTCACCTCAACACCACCTAACTGTGTTGAAAGTGCATCCTCACCAAGAAGCCCCGGTAAATGCGGTGAGGATTGCAAAAGAATTGGAGCGCAAATATTGTGTTTGGTAATTTTTGAATATGTGGAAAAATTTATTGTTTCAAGCTGAGTCTAACTCGCTTACATATTTATCGAAATATGTGTTGGTAAGCTTTCGCTTTAGCCAAGTTCATCTTTACCTAGTGACGAAAGTCATGTTATGTTTCAATCACTTTGAAAATTGCTCTGACGAAAAATGGTTTGTGAATAACAACTATATAACGTCCTATGAGAATGTTTCAATGATTGAAATGAGAGTTTAGACTATATAACCATTGGAGGATATAAGCATTGTTGTGGAAACACGTATATGTATAAGTCCTTATTGCTTGAACTGAAGTTTGTGAACTTTGTTGATCAAGTGAAACCGGAGTAGTGCGTGAGCTAAGTCCGCGAACTGGCGAAGTTCTCAAACCCGAGAATTTCTGCTGGAGTTTGTGAACTCCATCCGGGAACTTAAGTCCGCAAACCCAGTCCGCGCACTTGAGTAGGTTATGCCTAAAAACGATATTTTTGAACTTATTTTTATAAACTAAGGAATGCAATTGCAAACCGTGGCTATATAGTTCATGAACATATTCGTGTGAATCAAATCGCTTTTGCTTCAATTGTGTCTTGTGTAGTACATGATATTTCCTTGCAATTGAACAACTCTCTAACTAGTTCATTTGAGTCAGTTGAACTAGTTATGGTGAAGAAGAATATGGTTGAATAACACGCGTATGATTCTTAATTACCTAACTTGATGTGTGATTAAAATTCTTATGTATAACAGGTTAGAAGCAATAATCAATGTCATTGGATGTTGGTTTTTATTGTCAAAGAATCTTTTTCATACTCTTATGGTAACCATTCTTGGTGTAAATCCTTATGGAAAAGGTTATTCTTCCCTCTAAGCATATCAATTCTTATTTATAAAAGTGTGTATCTTAGAAAAGATGATCAGAATACATGATCTTCATGATTATATATTGTGTATTGTTACCATGTGATAGTTCTATTGTTTCTAGTAACACGATCTCATGAGAGACTTTCAATGGTTGGTTCTTAACTCGTATCTCCTTGTAGGGTTTCTAAAATCCAATAAATCCTTCTCTCTGGTATAAGGTCACTCTTGTTGTTCTTTCGGGAATGACATCTTATGGGGGAGAGTTCTTAATTGAACTCGTGCTTAATTGCTATATCTTTGAGGGGAGAAGCGGTTGTGGAACATGTAGGGGGTTAACTTGTATCTTAATAAACTCCTTTATGAAGTCACTAAGTTTCAACTATGTGATATCATCTAAATACGTTGATATGTTTTCCTTTGGTCAAGAAGTTCCTCTATGAAAATTTCATTATGATCCCACCAGTTTTTCGTACCTTTGCCAATTTATATTGAAAAAGGGAGAGAATTATTGTAGTTCACACTACATATACATATGGTTTACAGATCATTATGTAAGGGGGAGTGGTTTTCATGTCGAGATGAAGTATTGACTAAGGGGGAGTGATACATATCATCGTAGTATTATTATCAAAGTTGCGATAAAATTGAACTTAGATGTTGTGTAATAATACTATGATGGATCTTCAACAAGTACAGGATGAGCACACTCATAGTTGAAGAACCAAAGAAATCAAGCATGTAGGATTTTGGTTTTGTCAAGTACAATCCATATGTAAAATGGTTTTGTCACTAAAATTGACAAAGGGGGAGATTGTTAGAGCATTGCTCGGTTGAACCCACTAGCGTTGGTATGTCAAGTTAGTTGTCAATTTTAGTTTCCAAAATGCATTCTTGATTTAGAATACTAAAGATATTTTCGTACTAGATTAGGTCTAAGAAGTTGAATCGAAGCTATCCTTAAAGGATGAAGATTGAAGATTGAAGACTACAAGAAGACATCAACAAGTACTTCATCAACAAAGGTATGTGATTTATTTCATTTGGATTCTTGTTCAATTCTACCTTTCTAATCTATCAAGATAAATGCTCACTCTATGGAACAATTCCAATGACGGTAAATGTACATTTTATGTATATATACTTGAGGTTATTTGATTCATGACCTTGGAGAAAATAACCTTTATCCTTATAAAGAATTTCATGATATAGTGAATGAGCTTACGAATTCAATGAGCCAAGAATCACTCAATTCCGAGTTATAACGATGAAGTTATGAGTGATTTATTAAAGTAACAGTTATAAGTGTTGATGTAATTGTTACAGTTCGTTAGTAGGAAACAATCCACGGACTGCTTGTAACGGTTCACGGACTTGGGCCCAATTACGTGACTAAAAGGCAATTTTGGTCAAATTGGTGATGTTTCCTTATCTAGGCAAGATGGCTATTAATCCAACCATATTTGATTACCATATTAAAGTGTTTGTGATAACTTTAAATTCCTTCCTAAGTTAAAATGTGATTTACTCACATAAATACAATATGTGCTAATTAATTATTTATTTTGGTAAGAGTTGTAACTTAGGAAAGACTCCCAAAATTAGGAGAGTCTTGAAAAAGGAAAATAGTTTTGCTTAGTTTTCAAGCTATGTTTCACTATAAATATAGAGTTCGTGAATGCTACACGTTTTTACCCCTTTTAGAAAATTGGTGTAAGCTTCACAGGTTGTTTTCCATGTCTTCTGTTCTTCGTGAACAAGAGTGAGATAAAAGTATTTGTTTTGGAGATCACAAAGCCGAGTTGGATTAATCTTCGTGATTGATTATACAACTTGTAATCTAGGTTTTTCACCTCTTGTCTATTCTAAGGTTTTATCTTCTGATATAAAACCATTCAAGAGTTGTTGATCATAAACCCTAGGTTTTGATAGATTTCAGTTTCCGATCGTATACCAACACTTGTTAGTCGAAATCGGAGACTAGAAAGAAAAACTTCTATTGAGGCATCTCGTAAACATCCTTGAGAAGTTTTAAACAAGATATCTCTAGATTTATTCTAGTTGTTCTTGTGGTATAATAATTAGGTTTCTCTTCCTTTATTGAAGAGTATAATAATCCCTAATCTACACGTTTGTTTTGATATTACTTTTACATAGTAATTGTTTTTATCAAAATAAACACAAGATTTCCAAAACCTTGATTCACATCTAAAGAGAAATCAAACCGGTGTTTTGTGCAAACAAAATATTGAATCGTATCAATCGTGTTTTTTTATCTTCTAAAGAGAGCCTTGAGTTCTGCTAGAAGAGTAACGATAAGAATTCCTAAAGACAATCGGTTTTGTGCTAGGAGTTATATCTGTGCTGAAGAAGGTATTATATCTAGTCTGAATAGGTAGTAAGAATTTGGTGTAACAGCTTATAATCAATGTGTGTTTATTCTGGACCAAGTCCCAGGTTTTTTCTGCATTTGTGGTTTCCTCGTTAACAAAATTTCTGGTGTCTGTGTTATTTCTTTTCCGCATTATATTGTTTATCTTTATAATTGAAATATCATAGGTTGTGCGTAAGTTCAATCAATTGGGAATCCAACCCTTGGTTGTTGATTAAATTGATTGACACTTGGATATTGGTTTTTGATACCGTCCAAGTTATTTCGTATATTCAATCGGGCTCGCAAATTCCTATTTGTTTGATTGCGGATTGAATTGAAAAATTGAGATATAACTCTTTGATGTACTTTTCTTAAGATGGAGTCTGACTGTCTAGTTGATTCTCTTGAAAGTATATTGGAGTTAGTCCATACGGATTTCCAAACCAATTATTGGGTGTGGTTGTTGTACCCCTGCTTTTTCAGTACCACCACACTGCACGAAGACCTTCCTGGGGAATTCCAAGAAATCTCTTTCATCAAAGAAGAAGCATGGATGCTATATTTCGACGGATCCGCCACCCCTAGAAGTAATAATGGAGGAGCGGGTGTGGTTCTAGTATCTCCAACCGGTGAAGTCTTTTCGCATTCCTTCAAGCTGGACTTCCAGTGCACCAACAATTCAGCAGAATATGAAGCCTTCCTCATAGGATTATCGCCGGCCAAACAAGCTGGAGCAACGCACCTGGAAATAAGAGGTGACTCCAAATTACTGGTCAACTAAATGAACGGAGCATACGCACTGAAAGAGGTAACACTGGCCCCGTATAGATCTAAGGCGAAAAAGTTATTGAATTGCTTCGCTGATGCGACCATAAATCATATCAGTCGCAACAACAACAAACATGTCGATTGTCTAGACACATTAGCCTCGAAGCTGCAATTCGAGGGCTCGGAAAAAACCTTGACGGTGAGAAGGCGGACCGTAGCATCGACATGTCTTTCGCAATCCAAGGATACTGAAGCCAGTGATTGGACAACTCCGATTATTCAAGAGCTTAACAGCTCGCTTTCTCAAGGAAAGGTTAGTCTCAAAACCCCACAAAACTTTTTCATGCTTCACGGAGTTTTGTACCAACGAAATCCAGATGGATCCTTATTGAGATGTCTTGGAGACGAAGAAGCACAGCTACAACTTAACTATGTTCACAGAGAAATTTGTTGGCAAACGTTGGTGGTGACTCTTTACCGTCGTCTTCAAAGCATTGAATACTACTGGCCAGATATGGAGACTCAATCTCGATCGCTTCAAGGGTATTGCTCCAATTGTCAAGCACTGCCACACCAATTGGAGGTTTTCAACGTCGGTCATGCTGGGGACTGGAAAGAGCCATACGTCAGTTACCTTCACGACGACGTGCTCCCTACCGGTAAGAAGGACGCAACCAAGATGAAGCAAAGATCCAAAATATTCGTGTTTCATGAAGGAATATTGTATCGTAAAAGTTTTGGAGGTGATTTACTACGATGCCTGGCAGAGGTGGAAATCCCAATTATGTTGAAAGAGACGCATGAAGGTGAACATCAATGGAAGAAGAAATTATTCTTCCAGATACACGAAAAATATTATTGGCCAACAATGAAGGATGATGCAGCAGGGTTTGTTCAAAAGTGCCACGAATATCAAATTCACAGGAACCTCATCCACGTACCTTCTACTCCTTTGCACTCGGTAAGTAGTCCGTGGTCATTTTACAGCTGGGGACTTGACATCGTTGGGAAGATTAATCCGCCATCGTCAAAGCAGCATGAGTATATCATAACCGCAACAGAGTACTTTACCAAATGGGTTGAAGCCATTCCTCTACGAGGGACTACTGGAGCAACAATTACAGCATTTATTAAGGAATATATCATTTGTCGGTTTGGCGTGCCTAAGCACATCATTACTGATAACGGTACTCCCTTCGCCAACAAGCAAGTACAAGAGTTACTCGAAGAATATGGAATTAAGCAAGTCTTCTCTACTCCTTACTACCCGCAAGGGAATGGGCAAGCCGAGAGCACCAACAAGACTTTCAGTCGACCAGTACATGATAATCCTCAGACGTGGCACGAATAACTTCCCATGGCACTGTGGGCATATCGGGCAGCACCTAGAAGCTCTACTGGCGTTTCTCCCTATTCACTTGTCTATGGGGAAAACGCAGTTCTCTCGGCAGAGATTAAAATTCTGTCGGCTAGGATTGCAGCGGCAAGTGGAGTCCAATGGAATGAGGCTGAAGCATCAAGTGCTAGAATAGCGGAGTTAGATACTCTTGACTCCAGGAGAACTAAAGCGGAAGAGCATGCTCAGACGTACAAAAATAGGGTCTCCAGAGCATACAATAAAGCTGTAAAACCTCGAACTTTCCAAACAGGAGATTTGGTATTGTAGACTGCTAAGCATATTCAACAAGAATGTCCGCACCAAAGTTTTCCCCAAAATGGGAAGGTCCTTATGTGGTTACCAAGGCGTATAACAGTGGGTACTACAAGATTGTCAAAGAGGATGGAGGCAAATTGGAAGCGGTCACCAATGGGAAATGGCTTAAGGCATACTACGCCTGACCATCACTCTATCCCTTGCCGTTTCATAGCACAACAAGCCAGGCATTTTTTCGTTTCTCTCATATCCAAATTATCAAAATTTCATTTATTCAAGACATATTAATGAAAATTACGTTTGGCTTTTCCAAAACCCAATACAATTCAAAAAAAAATTATATACACAAGGGAAAACTAACAAGGCTAAAATCTATATATGAGAAACACTCTCCCGCAGTGAAACTTTACATTGTCCTCAGTGTAAATTTAGTCATTCAAAGTAAAATATAAGGAGGGAAATTCATAAAATGATATGCAAAAATAAAAATAAAAACAGAGAATAAAACTAAACAAGACAAGAAAAAATAAAAGATAAGAGATACAAAACCAATGGGTTGCCTCCCATGCAACGCTTGGTTTAAAGTCGTCATCCCGACTTGTAATGTAGACTCCCCCATACACCAACAATCTGAAAAGTTGGGGATCCACCCATATAACCTATTTTGCAAACACTAGTTTCACACAAATATTAGTAATATAAAACAGAAATGAAGCTATCGGCCGATAAAAGTTCCCCCCACACTTATTTTTGTCCACACTTGGAAGTGTATAAAGAATATAGAATTTGGGAAATTCGACGGTTTCTTGTTCCAAAACCTGCATAGTTTGAGAATCAAGTATCTGTAATGGAGGATATCGAGAGACAAATTCATTCAACAATATTCTCGAGGCACATACATTCAATCCAATAAAAGGTAAATAAGAAGAAACAATATGCAATGGGTTAGAAAAATCTAGCACAATCTCTTATATCACGGAATCCTCTTCATCCTTAAAAAATTCAAGTGACTATTCACCTCTTGTATATCGTGGTCCTCTATCAAACCTTGCAACCATTCTTCGTTCGTTTCTGCCTTAACCAAAGTCTCCACGCGTCAACATCATCATTAAAATCATTTGGAAGCTCAATTGGGTCTTCTACAATATCGGTCATACCGGTCTCATTCTCAACACACTCCTCTTTGTTGGAAGGCACATACTCTTTTACGGATTCAAATCTTTCCATAAGGAATTTTTTAAGAACACTCATTGCATCATCCTCAAGCTCTACCTTTTGAATAGGTTCTTGATCATTATTAAGATCAATGCTTGAGTAAGCTACACTAGTGTATCATATTCCTCTTCGTCTTCATCTTGATCCCAAAGAAGACACCATTGTACACTCCTCGGGGTTGTCATCATGAGTTGATTCAAGCGATGTAACTTCATAAGCATCATCACTTTTCATAGTTACATAAATTAGTCGTCAATGCGTTTAGTGTTGTTAATCTCAAACTCATCCTTTTGAATAGGTGAATATCATTATTAATATCAAGAGTTGAGTTAACTACACAATTATCAATGAAACTGCCCAAAGGTTGAGTTTTTCAGAATTTCCGTGTTCTCTTTTGATAAGTGCATAATTCATACGATTTTAGTGTCCATTCCATACTTGTTTTAGCTATTATTCTTGCATGTTTTCGTATTATTACTCTTGTTTTCTTTTATTTGTTTCTATTAGGTGAATCATCCATAAAGGAGATACAAAGTGCTAAAAAGATATAAGAAGAGAAGTATTGCAAGTATCTAAGTGCACAAGTCCATGAGAAGTGGAAGAAGTGCGACAAAAAGGAGCAAAATGCTCAAAATCAAGAGACAGGCCAAAGACCGATCTTAACTCATTCAAATTCAGGATTTCTTATCAGCAACTTGAATAAAATTCAATTACAAAAAGAATTCAAAAAGAATGAGGTCATTCCGAGTTCGGAAGAAAAAGTTACAACCAAAAAGAGTTTATCAAATACCGAAGACAAGCCAGTTCGGGAACGGAGTTCACAAACGGGGGTAACTGAAATTTAAGTTTGAAAACGGTGTTCTAAAAGAAGATTCCCTGGATTTTATTTAAAGTATTGTTCGGGAACATGGTTCGCAAACCATGAAGGCCAAAATTCCCGAACTATTTTTAGGATCTTTCATTCGTAACTTCGGGTCGGGTTCCTTATCCGACTTAGATACTTGAAGGCCAAGAAATGTAAACCTATAAAAAGAGGTATTAGGTCATGAATGAAAACATAGGAAGGGATCACGAAGTTGTAAGTCTTGGAGAGGAGAAACTACACACGTAGTGAAAGCTAGGGCTTCGGGGAGGTTATTTAATCGTAACGATATCTCTAAACTTCTCTTATATATATGTATATCATGGGTGTTTCTACATCCATGAGTAGATAAACACCTATTTATTGAGGATGAATTCTAAGTTGTAAACAAGATTTGAGTCATTATATTAATCTACTTTGAAGTTCCTCATATGATTATCGCATGTTTATACTATAATGAATATTTATGATTGATTGATAGATTGTTTAGGTGGCCAACTGAATTAATTTATTGATTTAATCTATTGCTAGTATTGAGTTAAGAGATAATTAATCGTCGAATAACTTGTACACAAATAGATAACACGAGACCTTGCATATGGATTCTGTGGAGTGATTGTGTGTATAAACAACACTAAAAAGTAGACCTTGATCTAAGAGTCTAACTAGTAGGATCGACCTATAAATTCACAAAATATAAATAGTTCGACTAAATTAAACATTGAGTGATCTACTACTAGGTGGTTTAGACGAATAGAATCTGGTAGTCGAGAACTTCTGTATCCGGTGATATAAGGAATTTAGGGGATAACGCTGATCTAGCTGTTATTCCACGGTTGGTGATAATCTATGATTAGCAAAAAGTGGTAAAGTATAATAACTCATTGATGGTTTATTAACAAAGAAGTATTCCTCGATCATATCTCTCTCTATTAATTGCAACTCAACTTTATTTGATTTGATCATTTTATTCAAAATCTAAAACAAAACCCCCTTTGTGACACTTTGACAACTAAAACTCACTGATCTTCGAGGGAACGATCCTTGCTTCCATTATATTACCAGTTAATTGTGTGGAAATAATATTATTAATTTGATTACACTTACGACAGCCATCAAATTTTTGCGCCGCTTCCGGGGAGCAGTCGATAGCTTTAGTTGTTATTTTTATTAGTTTTATTCTTTTCTTTTTCTTTTCTTGTTAGTCTTTAATTTCGTTTTCTAGATTTTTGGTTTCAGGTACTTAATATTTGGAACCGATACAGTGGGATTACCCAAGGTGCGAATTCAAACTCGAAAAGGAACGATGTTACAAGCGAATCAACAACCACAATAAGAGCCATCTACATCAAATATGACGAACGGTGCAGCTCCACCACCTCCTCCACCTTAGGGGCCTCCCCGAAGGAGGTCGCTCAAAGATCTAACATCTCCATCATTTGATCAACAAAAGCGTTGCATCAACTTAGATGATTCTATTAAACTCAAATCTCAGTTGATGCATTGGTTACCGAAGTTTAAAGGGCTACCTGGAGATGATCCGAACAAACACTTGCAACTATTTCAACATAGGTTGACAAGTTTGAAGCCAACTGGAACTGACAAAGACATAGCTTTACTTATAATTTTTCCATTCTCTTTGACTGATTTTGCGGAATAATGGTTTTACTACCTTCCACAGGGAATTATTACAACATGGAGTGACATGCAGAAAGTGTTTTTAGAAAAGTACTTTCCCGTTTCCAAAGCAGCAACTATCTGTAAAGCAATAACTGGAATCGAGCAAGTTGTTGGTGAAACTCTTTATGATTAATGGGAACGGTACAAGAAGTTATTTTCTAGCTTCCCACACCACCAAATCAGTGATCAACTCATAATGCATATTTTTATGATGGAGTGATTTAATCGGAGAGAAATCTCATAGATGCGGCTAGTGGTGGTGCGTTAACCAACAAAACCATTGATGAAGCTACATAACTGATCGAGAAAATGGATGCAAATACGCAACAATTTAATACAAGAGGCGTATCGATGGCTAGCAGGGTCAACAAAGTTAGTTCTTCTTCACACTTAGAGGAAAAAATGGGTAATATGGAGAAGATGAAGCAGCTAATGGCAGATGTGCTCATTCCTACTTATGAAGAAGAGGCCGAACAAGTGAACGCTGTGTTTCCAAATCAGAGGCCAAGGTATGATCCATATTCAAATACATATAATCCAGGTTGGAAGCATCACTTGAATTTCAGTTACGTGAACAAGCAAGCTGCGGTTTCCAACCTTGTTTTCGGACAATAAGGTGGACGATAAGGTATCGATTGGTTATGCTTTCTTAGCTAGTTTTCTTTTAAAATTGTATTATTAGCTTTCTTTTATATTTTATGGGAATTTTGGAGCTTATTCCCGAAAAGAACAAGAAAACTAGCTAAGAAAGCATAACCAATCGATACTTAGAGAGGTGTTTTTAAACACCTATCATAAAGTCATACTGATCAGGAGAATTCGGGTTGTACTCCTAGTACACCTTCATCTTAGGGATGCTCAAACCACCAACTAGTTCGTGAATGTAAAGGCTCACTGGGTGGAGCAACAAAGGCTATGTCGATAAATCATGGTTCTAACATTTTCAGTCTCTGAAGCAACTCCAACCATAGTATCGGCATCAACAAGGATATCTAGAGTAACTCCGTCCGTGGTCTCAGCATCAACAAGAATGTCTGGAGAAAATTCAATCGTGATCTCAGCATCAACAACGTTCTCAGGAGCAACATCCTCATGACAAGGCTTCATCAACTAACCATTCTCTAAAGTGTTACACGTGAAGCGGACTTCTCCAAGAACTAATGATTAATATCAAGATGTGTACATCTGATAACATGCTCACATGAAAGTATTCCTAAACCTTGCATAACTGGTGGGAACAATCTAAAGTCTTCTATAAGATGTTCTCATCACCACTACAAATGAGATACAACACACTTCAGGCCATGGGTTTACAAAAACGTACCAATGGGTGAGGAATGGGACAATGCTTCCTCAACAAAATATGTTCGTCTATGTCTCTTCTACAACATAAGGGCGCATCAGTCGGATATACGAGCTGAAAGATATGTCCTTTACCGTCAAGTCTACGAAATCTGAAAAATTTGTACGGGATTACAAATTACAAATGTGCACGCTTCGTTGGCTGACCTCTAAAACTCCAAATTGAGTGATGCTTTTCTCATGTGATAACTCAGTCTCTTAGATTCAAAAGTTGGGGTCAAGCATCGAATTCCGACGTTGTATGAGGTTCCTACAGCTTCAAGAGCGTACAACATGCAAACAACAATTCTTAGACGGGATTCATAACTTCCACACTCGATCGGTGTCCACCACGTCTTTCCACTAAGTACTTCATCAAGGTACCTCCAACTTCGACCACCTAGGTCTTTACATCAAATTTTCTACCTGGGTCCTCTATCCAAGTCTTTCCAGAAGAAGAGAAAACGAAAAGGAGAGATTTAACAAAATACTGGGGACTGACGGTCCACTGATCATGAAGATCATTTCTGTCCAAGACCCGTGGCACCAGACTCTCATATGCTAATCATTCATCATAAATGAAATGCTACCACCGTAACATGAAACCATGGTCATTACACCACTCCCTCTTGAGATCAACCTCAGTTATGGTCCCGTGACCAGGGTTTCAGAAGTGATGTTTCTACGACTAACAGAAACAAGATGGCTGCAAGCACCATGCTCATATATCAATCAAGGGTTCCTGATATCTAATTAATCAATGACATTGAAATCCTTCACCAACCGTTAAAGATACAAGCGAATGGTCAAAGACACAACAAGAGTGTTTTACAACAAGCTCGTCTGAGATGATTTTACACTGTCCCGCACAAAGAAGCAACCTGGGACAAATTGGTGAAGAATATAGGGATGGGTCATATATAATTCTCTTCGTATGGATGTCCTCTACAACATATCCAAAATTTACAGCAATTGGAGAAACGAGCAAAGATATGTAGCCAAAACATTGGACTACATGCCAGCTGAAAATTTTCTGGAAGTCTCCTGCAAGTTTACTGTTTCGCTTATTTCGGCCCCTAAACATGCTCAAAACTCAAAAAGCTTCTCTACAAAAGCTTGGAAATTTCCTGGGAATTAAAAAACATGGGTAAATCGCTAAAATCCGACATCGGAAGAATATTCTACAACGTTTTTACTGAAAGGCTGAAGTCTGGATTTTTCTGGTGACGTATTTCGGAAAAATTTCTCATATATTCGTATGGATTCTCATCCATTCATTCACAAGTCATCTATTTCATACTTCTATGAAGAAATTACGGGAGGAACACTTACTTGAGGGGTCTCTAAGCCGTTCGGAGGATCAATATTGCTGGAATCACCATTAATAGCATTATTTCCTTCATTCGGTCCTGGGTTTTGAGAATTCTCCGCCTCACCATTTTCCAAGGAAGAATGAGCATTGTCAATACTTTTTTCATCCATGAAATCTCCTCCTGGATACATCAGCAACAATTATTAATATTTCTTTCAAGGAGTGGCTATGAACGATTATACAAAGAGGTACTTGCATCAACTTCTTCTTCAACTCTCGATTCAGAGACTGTTTGTTCAGCAGCAGTGAATTGAAGACCGTCAAGGCTCGATGGGGAAAAATTCTGAGACGAAGTAAAAAACATTGGCTTCATGATCCTAATTACACGGATAAGAAAAAGTCATGGTGTAGGGAACGCTAACAACTCACCAAAGAAATAGTCGGGGACTTTACAGCGTTCGGTATCATTCTATAATCCTTACTTCTGGATTCTCCGTCCCGAAAACTTACTGTTATTTCTGAGTAATCCACATCGATCCGAGGTCTCAGAGCACGAACGTCCTATGGATATTTCAATCTCGGCCGAGCGGAGACCATCTCAACAGTAGGAGGTTCTTCCACGAAGAAATCTCCATGTATTACTCATACTAAGTAACCAGGAGTACAACTCAGTATGAAGGATCTCTCACCATCACTCAGAAGTCTCAGAAATACCATTTCTTGAAGTTGTATCCGTAGAGATGTCATCGCTGGAAACATCATCTCTGGAAGTGTCATCATGGGAGTCATTCATTCTTGAAAAGTGGCTGTGACAGATGCATAACATTTCTACTTCAGCACATCGTTCTTACAAAGCGCAGGATTCAACAAAACAATGAATCATGGAATAAAGATGCTCACAATATCGTCTACAAAAATGGTAACTTTCAACTCTTACCTGTTTACGATTCCACTAGCAGTAGTAATTGTGATACAAGAGTTAATACTTCAAAATTTGCTTGTTTCCTCGAACCTGCAAACACGGGTAAAACTTTTATTCAAAAACCAAAACTTGATTTTTCATTGTGTGAACATTCACTACAATTATGAAAACTCACATACAGACATTATTTCACCATGAATAATTGTCTACTTTCAACAGTTGTTCGAAATCAAAACACTGATTTTACAAAAATATATTTTAACGTGAAACTCACGTGAATTTGAATATATATATATATATATATATATATATATATATATATATATATATATATATATATATATATATATATGTTTGCTCCCTCACGTGAGCATAAGTCTTCGAAATAAGAGTATATTTTCAAAAATTCATGAAAGCTCATAGACAAAATTTTTATCATTAGACTCAAGTCTATTTTGTTTGTTTCTTAAACTAATGAACGAACAAACATCTGTTCCTTAAACAAGGATTTCTTTTTAGGGCCGAGCCCGTAAACACTAAACCGACCAAAACCGGACTTTCAACCGACCAAATCAGTAGTGATTCATCTCTCCGTGCTCATGAGATGATACTCTATCTTACTATCAGGATCCTTACCTGAGCATTTGCTTGTATATGACATCATTGAAGCAAATCGAGGATTCTGAGAATACCTTTGTACGACCGAGTTCAACTGCTTATCTACCATCTAATGCTTACCGCGGAACATGATTGTCCCTTACTAAGCAGGGGACTTAATGTTGATGGTGGATTTTCAACAAAGGTCAAAATCGTAAAATCATGATTATGCATGTTTCTGACTGGCTTTAGGAACACATGTGACGATTCATATTTTACGATCCGTGAAACGTTTCACGATCTCTGATCGAGTTCCTCTCAGAGCCATGATAAATATGATTCTCGAAAAGCCTCCCACTAGCTGAGCGTTCGATGCTGTGCATTTCATCATGACCTCTCTACATAGAAGAATGATCGACGATCCTCCTACATAATTGTTTGTTGATAGGGCAAAACACCTTCAGGACGTCGGTGACACTCACTGTTCCCTGACTATGTAGAGAGACCGTGTATATATTCAGGTGGTTCTCCATACATAGTTGTTGAGAGGGAAAAACGCCTTCAGGACGTCAACAATACTCTTTGTTCCCTGACTATGCACCTTTCAGGACGGGTATGACGCTTTAACTGTCTAATATCCCTTATGCAATAGATTAATTCTACCGTGACATTCACCACTGAATTCCTAGAAGATAATATATTTTATCTCATTACTCCGATTCCATGGTCGAATCCACGGCTGATCTCATGGAATGGTAATAGATAATTATTTTATCTCATTATTCCGATTTCATGATCGAATCCATGGCTGGTCTCATGGAATGATAATAGATAATTTTATTACTCTATTTATATGGTCAAATCCACGATCCCATAGAATGGTAATACTCATTTTATTATTCCGAATCCATGGTCGAATCCACGGCTGATCCTATGGATTGATAATAAATAACTACTCACCTTTATTACTCAGTTTCATGAATCATTCTCCACTGAATTTCATAAAGTAGTAATGAATACTCAACAACCGGGCATCTGGACTATCACCGAGTAAGCCCCAATAAAGTGATGCAAGTGTACTCAACAATGATGCACGAACGAGCACCCAAATGCACGAACGAGCATCCGAAAATATGGACAAACGAGGAATCCTACACAAAAAAGGAGAGAGAAAGTAATATTAAAATAATAAAAGTGACGCCTAGGGGACCGGGCGCATCGGCCGGCCCCCACGCCTTTTTCCTTTATTTTAATTATTTTATTATTTTCATGGACTCATGAAAACTCCTTCATTCTAACAATTTTCCTTGTTTGAGCAAAACTCATGGTTTCTCCATATTTTCACGGTTTCATGAAAAATAATTAAAAATAGGCAAAGGTGTTGCCGAACCGGGTTACCTGGCCGTCCGGCCATGCCCTAGTCGTGTCCGGTCCCACACCTTGCAATCCCTTATTTTTACAATTATTATTTCCCTCATCTCTTGAAACTCCTCCGTTTGAGCAAAAAATCATGGTTTCTTCATATTTTCTCAAATATTGCTCAAACCATGAAAAGGCCAAAAATTCAAATGGTCACATGACCGACCAGGCTACTCACTCCATATATTAAAATATTATTATTTTAATATTTTCCAAATTTTGATCAAACGAGCAAAGTTCTACTTGCTCATTCGAGCAAAATCAAGAATTTCAGACAAAGATCAAACTCTTTTGAAAATCCAACATATTGCTCAAACACACACCAGAAAATACCGAAACTCTCAGGACTGAGACAGGGACATTGTGGTGACACAGGCATGCTCCCTTGACCGACCAAGGGCGGCCCTAAGGCTTTCAAGGAGCTGGTCCCACACGTTTTCACGATTTTGACCTAATTTGCCCAATTGCTCATATTGGGTCCAAACTCTTTCCAACCAACTTGGAGTTTGCTCAAACGTCTATCAGTTGGTCCCACGACCACCAAGGGCCGGTCTCATGCCCTCTTGGTCGGTCCCTCACTTTTCCATAATTAGGTTTTATCACCTAATGCTCAATCGAGCACTATTTCAATAAATGATGAAACCGGCATTTAATCATCATTCTTTCACCAACTTGCCAACTAAGGACCCTGGTGCACGCTCACTCGAGAACTTAGGCGCCACATGGACGTCTATCATCATCCCATGTGGTCGGTCCCTCCATCACTCATGACCTATTTTCAGTAATTCATCAATTGATTGATGAACAATTGATAAAAAATTAGGGTTTCGAATAAACGCTCCACAAATCATCATTTTGAGCAAGATTCAAAAACTAATAAATTTATGTTGGTTCAGCAATCAACATCTGGATTAATCATATAATATTTGGTAGTCTACCAATATTTTAGTTAATATTTTATTGGGTCACGTTACCAATAAATAATCCATCAAATTGAGCAATACTTGCTCAATTGCTCGAATATTGATCCAACTATCAATATTCAGTAATTTATCAATATTCAGTGATTCGTCGAATTGAGCAATACTTGCTCAGTTTCTCGAATATTGATCCAACTATCAATATTCAGTAATTCGTCGAATCGAGCAATACTTGCTCAATTGCTCGAATTTAACAGTTATTGATGGTGGTTTTTAGTTTAGGGTTGAAATAGTAAAACCTTGCATCTGATGTGACGTCACTCTGTAAGGAAACGGTGTCGTGAGTGCTAACCTCTCCACCGGCCTATTTATGGAGCCGTTCGATATACTTACATGAAATTTATCCAGACTGGCGAATGTAGCAACCATCCCAGATGTTCTGTAAATTTCGGCGCCTCGCCTATATTCACTTATTGTAAGTTCCTTTGAATGCCTTCTATGATATGTTCTCCGCGTGAACCCTTAATGTTGATATGGCATGACTATTTGTGCTCACTCGCAGCAGAGTAGCACGAATTTCCAAATATCAAAGATAAGGTCTCTGCATAAGGTATTCAATCAGAAAAAGCATGCTTCTATCTGGAAATGAACTTAAAAGAACTCTATGTCAACACATAGAATTCAATCAATTGCCCTGGATAACTTGCAGAAGTTAGGGTTTTGCGCCTCGCGCAGTATATCAGACCATGCTTGTCGAAATTAAACCTAGGCAAACTAGGTAATTAATCCGCCATGGATTAGCAGGTGCAAAACCTTGCTCAGAATCAGAAAACAGGGAGCCGCAGCAGCAAAGGGAGGCTTGGTCATGCCATAGGCCAACTGGCGCCACTTGCCATTGGCCACGCCCCTTTCTAAACCGGCCCCTATTTCTCTTGACCAATCTTGCCGCCTCAAATTAGCCTCGCGCACATAAGTTGTGGCTGGGACCATACTTGCCGGCCCCACTTCTCATCGACCAATCAGGTTGCTCTAAAGCCGCCACACTCTCACCATAAGTGTAACCACACCCATGCTTGACCGACCCTCTTTTAATCGACCAATCAGGTCGCTCTAAAGCCGCCACACTTTCACCAGAAGTGTAGCCGCGCATTATGTTTGGCCAGCCCCTTTCCTTGTCCAATCAAGTTACTATGAACTTGCCACCATACATTAAAGGCCAAACGCACCCTGTCGTGCCACCGTTTAAAGGCCAAACGCACCTTGTCGCGCCACCATACTGGCAAACCAAACGTGCCTTACTACAACAACATATTGATCGACATGCCAACATGCCACTCTGCCACGTAGCATGACACTTTATCCTTGGCCATGCCGCCAAGCCCTGATTCTTACCACGACGCCAAATCCTAGCCTTGGACACGCCGCCAAGACCTAATTCTTACCACGGCGCCAAAACTTTATCCTTGGCCACGCCGCCAAGCCCTGATTCTTACCACGGCGCCAAATCCTAGCCTTGGCCACGCCGCCAAGACCTAATTCTTACCACGACACCAAATCCTAGCCTTGGCCACGCCGTCAAGCCCTGATTCTTACCACGGCGCCAA